>NW_025726598.1:600000-949280 GCF_021461395.2 Schistocerca americana | reverse complement strand
TTCTTGTACTTATGTCGGCATTGTGCCTTTTGTATTTAATTCCGATGCAATTTATGTGTTTCATCTTCAATAAGAAGGTCCTAGGATACAGTAAACCTGAAGTGACGCCCCAGAGTCTATAACTAGTGTCACAGGAATGGTTCAAAGCATAGTCGGTAAGAAGAGTCAGTCTTCTTGTATTTAAGCCGGCACTGTGCTTTTTGTATTTAATTCCGATGCAATTTCTGTGTTTCATCGTCAATAAGAAGGTCCAAGGGATACAGTAAACCAAATGTGAAGCATCGGAATCTATAACTAGTGTCACAGGAATGGTTCAAATCATAGAGAGATGGAAGAGTAAGTCTTCTTGTACTTAAGTCGCCATTGTGCCTTTTGTATTTCATTCCGATGCTATTTCTGTGTTTCATCGTCCATATGAAGGTCCGAGGGATACAGTAAACCTCATGTGAAGCATCGGAATAAAAAACTAGTGTCACAGGAATGTTTCTAAACATAAACACTAGGAAGAGTCAGTCTTCTTATACTTAAATCGGTATTGTGCTTTTTCTATTTAATTCCGATGCAATTTCTGTGTTTCATCGTCAATAAGAAGGTCAGATGGATACAGTAAAACTGAAGTGAAGCATCGGAATCTATAACTAGTGTCACAGGAATGGTTCAAAACATAGAGAGATGGAAGAGTAAGTCTTCTTGTACTTAAGTCGGCATTGTGCCTTTTGTATTTCATTCCGATCCAATTTTTGTGTTTCATCGTCCATATGAAGGTCCGAGGGATACAGTAAACCTCAAGTGAAGCATCGGAATAAAAAACTAGTGTCACAGGAATGGTTCAAAGCATAGAGAGTAGGAAGAGTCAGTCTTCTTGTACTTAAGTCGGCATTGTGCTTTTTCTATTTAATTCCGATGCGATTTCTGTGTCTCACCGTCAATAGGGAGGTCCAAGGGATACAGTAAACCTGAAATGAAGCATCGGAATCTATAACTAGTGTAATATGAATAGTTCAAAACATAGACAGTAAGAGGAGTCAGTCTACTTGTACTTAATTCGGCATTATGCCTTTTGTATTTAATTCCGATGCAATTTCTGTGTTTCATCGTCAATAAGAACGTCCAATGGATTCAGTAAACCAGAAGTGAAGCATCGGAAGCTATGACTAGTGACACAGGAATGGTTCAAAACATAGTCAGTAAGATGAGTCAGTCTTCTTGTACTTAAGTCGGCATTGTGCCTTTTGTATTTAATTCCGATGCAATTTCTGTGTTTCATCTCAATAAGAAGGTCCAAGAGATACAGTAACCCTAGAGTGAAGCATCCGAATCTATTACTAGTGTCAAAGGAATGGTTCAAAACATAGACAGTAAAAAGAGTCAGTCTTCTTGTCTTTAATTCGGCATTGTGCCATTTGTATTTAATTCCGACGCAATTTCTGTGTTTCATCGCCAATAAGAACGTCATAGGGATACAGTAAATCTGAAGTGAATCATCAGAGTCTATAACTAGTGTCACAGGGATGGTTCAAAGCATAGTCAGTAAGAAGAGTCAGTCTTCTTGTACTAAAGTCGGCATTGTGCCTTTTGTGTTTAATTCCTATGCAATTTCTGTGTTTCATCGTCAGTAAGAAGGTCCAAGAGATACTGTAAACCTGGAGTGAAGCATCGGAATCTATAACTAGTGTCACAGGGATGGTTCAAAACATAGACAGTAAGAAGAGTCAGAATTCTTGTACTTAAGTCTGTATTGTGCCATTTGTATTTAATTCCAGTGCAATTTCTGTGTTTCATCTTCAATAAGAAGGTCCTATGGATACAGTAAACCTGAAGTGAAGCATCAGAGTCTATAACTAGTGTCACCGGAATGGTTCAAAACATAAACAGTAGGAAGAGTCAGTCTTCTTGTACTTAAGTCGGTATTGTGCCTTTTCTATTTAATTGCGATGCAATTTCTGTGTTTCATCGTCAATAAGAAGATCAGATGGATACAGCAAAACTGAAGTGAAGCATCGAAATCTATAAATAGTGTCACAGGAATGGTTCAAATCATAGAGAGACGGAGGGGTAGGTCTTCTTGTACTTAAGTCGGCATTGTGCCTTTTGTATTTCATGCCGATGCAATTTCTGTGCTTCATCGTCCATAAGAAGGTCGGAGGGATACAGTAAACCTCAAGTGAAGCATCGGAATATAAAACTAGTGTCACAGGAATGGTTAAAAACATAGACAGTAGGAAGAGTCAGTCTTCTTGTACTTAAGTCGGCATTGTGCTTTTTCTATTTAATTCCGATGCGATTTCTGTGTCTCATCGTCAATTGGAAGGTCCAAGGGATACAGTAAACCTGAAATGAAGCATCGGAATCTATAACTAGTGTCATATGAATAGTTCAAAACATAGTCAGTAGAAAGAGTCACTAGTCTTGTACTTATGTCGGCATTGTGCCTTTTGTATTTAATTCCGATGCAATTTCTGTGTTTCATCGTCAATATGAAAGGTCCAAGAGATACAGTAAACCTGGAGTGAAGCATCGGAAACTATAACTAGTGTCATAGGGATGGTTCAAAACATAGACAGTAAGAAGAGTCAGTATTCTTGTACTTATGTCGGCATTGTGCCTTTTGTATTTAGTTCCGATGCAATTTATGTGATGCATCTTCAATAAGAAGGTCCTAGGATACAGTAAACCTGAAGTGACGCCCCAGAGTCTATAACTAGTGTCACAGGAATGGTTCAAAGCATGGTCGGCAAGAAGAGTCAGTCTTCTTGTACTTAAGCCGGCATTGTGCTTTTTGTATTTAATTCCGATGCAATTTCTGTGTTTCATCGTCAATAAGAAGGTCCAAGGGATACAGTAAACCTGATGTGAAGCATCGGAATCTATAACTAGTGTCACAGGAATGGTTCAAATCATAGAGAGATGGAAGAGTAAGTCTTCTTGTACTTAAGTCGCCATTGTGCCTTTTGTATTTCATTCCGATGCTATTTCTGTGTTTCATCGTCCATATGAAGGTCCGAGGGATACAGTAAACCTCAAGTGAAGCATCGGAATAAAAAACTAGTGTCACAGGAATGTTTCTAAACATAAACACTAGGAAGAGTCAGGCTTCTTATACTTAAATCGGTATTGTGCTTTTTCTATTTAATTCCGATGCAATTTCTGTGTTTCATCGTCAATAAGAAGGTCAGATGGATACAGTAAAACTGAAGTGAAGCATCGGAATCTATAACTAGTGTCACAGGAATGGTTCAAAACATAGAGAGATGGAAGAGTAAGTCTTCTTGTACTTAAGGCGTCATTGTGCCTTTTGTATTTCATTCCGCTCCAATTTCTGTGTTTCGTCGTCCATATGAAGGTCCGAGGGATACAGTAAACCTCAAGTGAAGCATCGGAATAAAAAACTAGTGTCACAGGAATGGTTCAAAACATAGAGAGTAGGAAGAGTCAGTCTTCTTGTACTTAAGTCGGCATTGTGCTTTTTCTATTTAATTCCGATGCGATTTCTGTGTCTCACCGTCAATAGGAAGGTCCAAGGGATACAGTAAACCTGAAATGAAGCATCGGAATCTATAACTAGTGTAATATGAATAGTTCAAAACATAGACAGTAAGAAGAGTCAGTCTACTTGTACCTAATTCGGCATTATGCCTTTTGTATTTAGTTCCGATGCAATTTCTGTGTTTCATCGTCAATAAGAACGTCCAAGGGATTCAGTAAACCAGAAGTGAAGCATCGGAATCTGTAACTATTATTACAGGAGTGGTTCGAAACATAGTCAGTAAGAAGAGTCAGTCTTCTTGTACTTAAGTCGCCATTGTGCATTTGTATTTAATTCCGATGCAATTTCTGTGTTTCATCGTCAATAAGAAGGTCCAAGGGATACAGAAAACCTGAAGTGAAGCATCGAAATCTATAACTAGTATCACAGAAATGGTTCAAAACATAGACAGTAAGCAGAGTCAGTCTTCTTGTACTTAAGTATGCATTGTGATTCTTGTATTTAATTCCAATGATATTTCTGTGTTTCATCGTCAATAAGAAGGTCCAATGAATACAGTGAACCTGAAGTGATGCCTCGGAATCTATAACTACTGTCACAGGAATGGTTCAAATCATAGTCAGTAAGAAGAGCCAGTCTTCTTGTACTTAGGTCGGCATTGTGCCTTTTGTATTTAATTCCGATGCAATTTCTGTGTTTCATCGTCAATAAGAACGTCCACCGGATTCAGTAAACCAGAAGTGAAGCATCGGAATCTGTAACTATTATTACAGGAGTGGTTCGAAACATAGTCAGTAAGAAGAGTCAGTCTTCTTGTACTTAAGTCGCCATTGTGCCTTTTGTATTTAATTCCGATGCAATTTCTGTGTTTCATCGTCAATAAGAAGGTATAAGGGATACAGTAAACCTGAAGTGAAGCATCAAAATCTATAACTAGTGTCACAGGAATGGTTCAAAACATAGTCAGTAAGAAGAGCCAGTCTTCTTGTAGTTAAGACGGCATTGTGCCTTTTGTATTTAATTCCGATGCAATTTCTGTGTTTCATCGTCAATACGAAGGTCCAAGGGATACAGTATACCTGAAGTACAGCACCAGAATTTATAACTAGTGTCACATGAATGATTCAAAACATAGTCAGTAAGAAGAGTCAGTCTTCTTGTACTTAAGTCGCCATTTTGCCTTTTGTATTTAATTCCGATGCAATTTCTGTGTTTCATCGTCAATAACAAGGTCCACGGGATACAGTAAACCAGGAGTGAAGCATCGGAATCTATAACTCGTGTCACATGAGTGGTTCAAAACATAGACAGTAAGAAGAATCAGTCTTCTTGTACTTAATCCGGCATTGTGCCTTTTGTATTTAATTCCGATGCAATTTCTGTGTTTCATAGCAAAAAGAAGGTCAGAGGGATACAGTAAACTTGAACTGAAGCATCGGAATCTATAACTAGTGTCACAGGAATGGTTCAAAACATAGTCAGTAGGAAGAGTCAGTCTTCTTGTACTTAAGTCTGCAATGTGCCATTTGTATTTAATTCCGATGCAATTTCTGTGTTTCATCGTCAACAAGAAGGTCAGTGGGATACAGTAAAGCTGAAGTGAAGCATCGGAAGCTATAACTAGTGACACAGGAATGGTTCAAAACATAGTCAGTAAGAAGAGTCAGTCTTCTTGTACTTAAGTCGGCATTGTGCCTTTTGTATTTAATTCCGATGTAATTTCTGTGTTTCATCTTAATAAGAAGGTCCAAGAGATACAGTAAACCTAGAGTGAAGCATCGGAATCTATTACTAGTGTCAAAGGAATGGTTCAAAACATAGTCGGTAAGAAGAGTCTGTCTTCTTGCACTTAAGTCGGCATTGTGCCTTTTGTATTTCATTCCGATGCAATTTCTGTGTTTCATCGTCAATAAGAAGGTCCAAAGGATACAGTAAACCTGAAGTGAAGCATCGGAATCTATAACTAGTGTCACAGGAATGGTTCAAAACATAAACAGTAGGAAGAGTCAGTCTTCTTGTACTTAAGTCGGTATTGTGCCTTTTGTGTTTAATTCCTATGCAATTTCTGTGTTTCATCGTCAGTAAGAAGGTCCAAGAGATACAGTAAACCTGGAGTGAAGCATCGGAATCTATAACTAGTGTCACAGGGATGGTTCAAAACATAGACAGTAAGAAGAGTCAGAATTCTTGTACTTAAGTCTGCATTGTGCCATTTGTGTTTAATTCCGATGCAATTTCTGTGTTTCATCTTCAATAAGAAGGACCTAGGGATACAGTAAACCTGAAGTGAAGCATCAGAGTCTATCTAGTGTCACCGGAATGGTTCAAATCATAGTCGGTAAGAAGAGTCTGTCTTCTTGTACTTAAGTCGGCATTGTGCCTTCTGTATTTAATTCCGATGCAATTTCTGTGTTTCATCGTCAATAAGAAGGTCCAAGGGATACAGTAAACCTGAAGTGAAGCATCGGAATCTATAACTAGTGTCACAGGAATGGTTCAAAACATAAACAGTAGGAAGAGTCAGTCTTCTTGTACTTAAGTCGGTATTGTGCCTTTTCTATTTAATTGCGATGCAATTTCTGTGTTTCATCGTCAATAAGAAGGTCAGATGGATACAGCAAAACTGAAGTGAAGCATCGGAATCTATAAATAGTGTCACAGGAAAGGTTCAAAACATAGAGAGTTGGAGGGGTAGGTCTTCTTGTACTTAAGTCGGCATTGTGCCTTTTGTATTTGATGCCGATGCAATTTCAGTGCTTCATCGTCCTTAAGAAGGTCCGAGGTATACAGTAAACCTCAAGTGAAGCATCGGAATAAAAAACTATTGTCACAGAAATGGTTCAAAACATAGAGAGTAGGAAGAGTCAGTCTTCTTGTACTTAAGTCGGCATTGTGCTTTTTCTATATAATTCCGATGCGATTTCTGTGTCTCATCGTCAATTGGAAGGTCCAAGGGATACAGTAAACCTGAAATGAAGCATCGGAATCTATAACTAGTGTCATATGATTAGTTCAAAACATAGACAGTAAGAAGAGTCAGTCTTCTTGTACTTAATTCGGCATTGTGCCTTTCGTATTTAATTCCGATGCAATTTCTGTGTTTCATCGTCAATAAGAAGGTCAGAGGGATACAGTAAATCTCAAGTGAAGCATCGGGAATCTATAACTAGTGTCACAGGAATGGTTCAAAACATAGTCAGTAAGAAGAGTCAGTATTCTTGTACTTAAGTCGGCATTGTGCGTTTTGTATTTAATTCCGATGCAATTTCTGTGTTTCATCGTCAATAAGAAGGTCCAAGAGATACAGAAAACCTGGAGTGAAGCATCGGAAACTATAACTAGTGTCACAGGGATGGTTCAAAACATAGACAGTAAGAAGAGTCAGTATTCTTGTACTTAAGTCGGCATTGTGCCTTTTGTATTCAATTCCGATGCAATTTCTGTGTTTCATCTTCAATAAGAAGGTCCTAATATACAGTAAACCTGAAGTGACGCCTCAGAGTCTATAACTAGTGTCACAGGAATGATTCAAAGCATAGTCGGTAAGAACAGTCAGTCTTCTTGTACTTAAGCCGGCATTGTGCTTTTTGCATTTAATTCCGATGCAATTTCTGTGTTTCATCGTCAATAAGAAGGTCCAAGGGATACAGTAAACCTGAAGTGAAACATCGGAATCTATAACTAGTGTCACAGGAATGGTTCAAATCATAGAGAGATGGAAGAGTAAGTCTTCTTGTACTTAAGTCGGCATTGTGCCTTTTGTATTTCATTCCGATGCAATTTCTGTGTTTCATCGTCCATATGAAGGTCCGAGGGATACAGTTAACCTCAAGTGAAGCATCGGAATAAAAAACTAGTGTCACAGGAACGTTTCTAAACATAAACAGTAGGAAGAGTCAGTCTTCTTGTACTTAAATCGGTGTTGTGCTTTTTCTATTTAATTCCGATGCAATTTCTGTGTTTCATCGTCAATAAGAAGGTCAGATGGATACAGCAAAACTGAAGTGAAGCATCGGAATCTATAACTAGTGTCACAGGAATGGTTCAAATCATAGAGAGATGGAAGAGTAAGTCTTCCTGTACTTAAGTCGGCATTGTGCCTTTTGTATTTCATGCCGATGCAATTTCTGTGCTTCATCGTCAATAAGATGGTCCAAGGGATACAGAAAACCTGAAGTGAAGCATCGAAATCTATAACTAGTATCACAGAAATGGTACAAAACATAGACCGTAAGCAGAGTCAGTCTTCTTGTACTTAAGTATGCATTGTGCCTCTTGTATTTAATTCCGATGCAATTTCTGTGTTTCATCGTCAATAAGATGGGCAGAGGGATACAGTAAACCGGAAGTGAAGCATCGGAATTTATAACTAGTGTCACAGGAATGGTTCAAAACATAGACAGTAGGAAGAGTCAGTCTTCTTGTACTTAAGTCGGCATTGTGCATTTTCTATTTAATTCCGAAGCAATTTCTGTGTTTCATCGTCAATAAGAAGGTCCACGGGATACAGTAAACCAGGAGTGAAGCATCGGAATCTATAACTCGTGTCACATGAATGGTTCAAAACATAGACAGTAAGAAGAGTCAGTCTTCTTGTACTTAATCCGGCATTGTGCCTTTTGTATTTAATTCCGATGCAATTTCTGTGTTTCATAGCAAAAAGAAGGTCAGAGGGATACAGTAAACTTGAACTGAAGCATCGGAATCTATAACTAGTGTCACAGGAATGGTTCAAAACATAGTCAGTAAGAAGAGTCAGTCTTCTTGTACTTAAGTCGGCATTGTGCGTTTTGTATTTAATTCCGATGCAATTTCTGTGTTTAATCGTCAATAAGAAGGTCAGTGGGATACAGTAAACCTGAAGTGAAGCACCGGAAGCTATTACTAGTGTCACAGGAATGGTTCAAAACATTGTCAGTAAGAAGAGTCAGTCTTCTTGTTCTTAAGTCGGCTTTGTGCCTTTTGTATTTGTTTCCGATGCAATTTCTGTGTTTCATCTTCAATAAGAAGGTCCTAGGGATACAGTAAACCTGAAGTGAAGCATCAGAGTCTATAACTAGTGTCACAGGAATGGTTCAAAACATAGTCGGTAAGAAGAGTCAGTCTTCTTGTACTTAAGTCGGCATTGTGCCCTTTGTATTTAATTCCGATGCAATTTCTGTGTTTCATCGTCAATTAGAAGGTCCAAGGGATACAGTAAACCTGAAGTGAAGCATCGGAATCTATAACTAGTGTCACAGGAATGGTTCAAAACATAAACAGTAGGAAGAGTCGGTCTTCTTGTACTTAAGTCGGTATTGTGTCTTTTCTATTTAATTGCGATGCAATTTCTGTGTTTCATCGTCAATAAGAAGGTCAGATGGATACAGCAAATCTGAAGTGAAGCATCGGAATCTATAACTAGTGTCACAGGAATGGTTCAAATCACAGAGAGAAGGAAGAGTAAGTCTTCCTGTACTTAAGTCGGCATTGTGCCTTTTGTAGTTCATGCCGATGCAATTTCTGTGCTTCATCGTCCATAAGAAGGTCCGAGGGATACAGTAAACCTCAAGTGAAGCATCGGAATAAAAAACTAGTGTCACAGAAATGGTTCAAAAATAGAGAGTAGGAAGAGACAGTCTTCTTGTACTTAATTCGGCATTGTGCCTTTTGTACTTAATTCCGTTGCAATTTCTGTGTTTCATCGTCAATAAGAAGGTCAGAGGGATACAGTAAATCTCAAGTGAAGCATCGGAAACTATAACTAGTGTCACAGGAATGGTTCAAAGCATAGTCAGTAAGTAGAGTCAGTCTTCTTGTACTTAAGTATGCATTGTGCCTTTTGTATTTAATTCCGATGCAATTCTGTGTTTCATCGTCAATAAGAAGGGCAGAGGGATACAGTAAACCTGAAGTGAAGCTTCGGGATTTATAACTAGTGTCACAGGAATGGTTCAAAACATAGACAGTAGGAAGAGTCAGTCTTCTAGTGCTTAAGTCGGCATTGTGCATTTTCTATTTAATTCCGAAGCAATTTCTGTGTTTCATCGTCAATAAGAAGGTCCAAGGGATACAGTGAACCTGAAGTGAAGCCTCGGAATCTATAACTAGTGTCACAGGAATGGTTGAAAGCATAGTCAGTAAGAAGAGCCAGTTTTCTTGTACTTAAGTCGGCATTGTGCCTTTTGTATTTAATTCCAAAGCACTTTCTGTGTTTCATCGTCAATAACAACGTCCTAGGGATTCAGTAAACCTGGAGTGAAGCATCGGAATCTGTAACTAGTGTCACAGGAGTGGTTCAAAACATAGTCAGTAAGAAGACTCGGTCTTCTTGTACTTAAGTCGCCATTGTGCCTTTTGTATTTAATTCCGATGCAATTTCTGTGTTTCATCGTCAATACGAAGGTATAAGGGATACAGTAAACCTGAAGTGAAGCATCAAAATCTATAACTAGTGTCACAGGAATGGTTCAAAACATAGTCAGTAAGAAGAGCCAGTCTTCTTGTAGTTAAGACGGCATTGTGCCTTTTGTATTTAATTCCGATGCAATTTCTGTGTTTCATCGTCAATACGAAGGTCCAAGGGATACAGTATACCTGAAGTGAAGCACCGGAATTTATAGCTAGTGTCACATGAATGATTCAAAGCATAGTCAGTAAGAAGAGTCAGTCTTCTTGTACTTAAGTCGCCATTGTGCCTTTTGTATTTAATTCCGATGCGATTTCTGTGTCTCACCGTCAATAGGAAGGTCCAAGGGATACAGTAAACCTGAAATGAAGCATCGGAATCTATAACTAGTGTAATATGAATAGTTCAAAACATAGACAGTAAGAAGAGTCAGTCTACTTGTACTTAATTCGGCATTATGCCTTTTGTATTTAATTCCGATGCAATTTCTGTGTTTCATCGTCAATAAGAACGTCCAAGGGATTCAGTAAACCAGAAGTGAAGCATCGGAATCTGTAACTATTATTACAGGAGTGGTTCGAAACATAGTCAGTAAGAAGAGTCAGTCTTCTTGTACTTCAGTCGCCATTGTGCCTTTTGTATTTAATTCCGATGCAATTTCTGTGTTTCATCGTCAATAAGAAGGTCCAAGGGATACCGAAAACCTGAAGTGAAGCATCGAAATCTATAACTAGTATCACAGAAATGGTTCAAAGCATAGACAGTAAGCAGAGTCAGTCTTCTTGTACTTAAGTATGCGCTGTGCCTCTTGTATTTAATTCCAATGCAATTTCTGTGTTTCATCGTCAATAAGAAGGTCCAATGAATACAGTGAACCTGAAGTGATGCCTCGGAATCTATAACTACTGTCACAGGAATGGTTCAAATCATAGTCAGTAAGAAGAGCCAGTCTTCTTGTACTTAGGTCGGCATTGTGCCTTTTGTATTTAATTCCGATGCAATTTCTGTGTTTCATCGTCAATAAGAACGTCCAAGGGATTCAGTAAACCAGAAGTGAAGCATCGGAATCTGTAACTATTATTACAGGAGTAGTTCGAAACATAGCCAGTAAGAAGAGTCAGTCTTCTTATACTTAAGTCGCCATTGTGCCTTTTGTATTTAATTCCGATGCAATTTCTGTGTTTCATCGTCAATAAGAAGGTATAAGGGATACAGTAAACCTGAAGTGAAGCGTCAAAATCTATAACTAGTGTCACAGGAATGGTTCAAAACATAGTCAGTAAGAAGAGCCAGTCTTCTTGTAGTTAAGACGGCATTGTGCCTTTTGTATTTAATTCCGATGCAATTTCTGTGTTTCATCGTCAATACGAAGGTCCAAGGGATACAGTATACCTGAAGTGAAGCACCGGAATTTATAACTAGTGTCACATGAATGATTCAAAACATAGTCAGTAAGAAGAGTCAGTCTTCTTGTACTTAAGTCGCCATTGTGCCTTTTGTATTTAATTCCGATGCAATTTCTGTGTTTCATCGTCAATAAGAAGGTCCACGGGATACAGTAAACCAGGAGTGAAGCATCGGAATCTATAACTCGTGTCACATGAATGGTTCAAAACATAGACAGTAAGAAGAGTCAGTCTTCTTGTACTTAATCCGGCATTGTGCCTTTTGTATTTAATTCCGATGCAATTTCTGTGTTTCATAGCAAAAAGAAGGTCTGAGGGATACAGTAAACTTGAACTGAAGCATCGGAATCTATAACTAGTGTCACAGGAATGGTTCAAAACATAGTCAGTAGGAAGAGTCAGTCTTCTTGTACTTAAGTCTGCAATGTGCCATTTGTATTTAATTCCGATGCAATTTCTGTGTTTCATCGTCAATAAGAAGGTCAGTGGGATACAGTAAAGCTGAAGTGAAGCATCGGAAGCTATAACTAGTGACACAGGAATGGTTCAAAACATAGTCAGTAAGAAGAGTCAGTCTTCTTGTACTTAAGTCGGCATTGTGCCTTTTGTATTTAATTCCGATGTAATTTCTGTGTTTCATCTTAATAAGAAGGTCCAAGAGATACAGTAAACCTAGAGTGAAGCATCGGAATCTATTACTAGTGTCAAAGGAATGGTTCAAAACATAGACAGTAAGAAGAGTCAGTCTTCTTGTACTTAACTCTGCATTGTGCCTTTTGTATTTAATTCCGATGCAATTTCTGTTTTTCATCTTCAATAAGAAGGTCCTAGGGATACAGTAAACCTGAAGTGAAGCATCAGAGTCTATAACTAGTGTCACCATAATGGTTCAAAACATAGTCGGTAAGAAGAGTCTGTCTTCTTGTACTTAAGTCGGCATTGTGCCTTTTGTATTTAATTCCGATGCAATTTCTGTGTTTCATCGTCAATAAGAAGGTCCAAAGGATACAGTAAACCTGAAGTGAAGCATCGGAATCTATAACTAGTGTCACAGGAATGGTTCAAAACATAAACAGTAGGAAGAGTCAGTCTTCTTGTACTTAAGTCGGTATTGTGCCTTTTCTATTTAATTGCGATGCAATTTCTGTGTTTCATCGTCAATAAGAAGGTCAGATGGATACAGCAAAACTGAAGTGAAGCATCGGAATCTATAAATCGTGTCACAGGAATGGTTCAAAACATAGAGAGATGGAGGGGTAGGTCTTCTTGTACTTAAGTCGGCATAGTGCCTTTTGTATTTCATGCCGATGCTATTTCTGTGCTTCATCGTCCATAAGAAGGTCCGAGGGATACAGTAAACCCCAAGTGAAGCATCGGAATAAAAAACTAGTGTCACAGGAATGGTTCAAAACATAGAGAGTAGGAAGAGTCGAGCTTCTTGTACTTAAGTCGGCATTGTGTTTTTTCTATTTAATTCCGATGCGATTTCTGTGTCTCATCGTCAATTGGAAGGTCCAAGGGATACAGTAAACCTGAAATGAAGCATCGGAATCTATAACTAGTGTCATATGAATAGTTCAAAACATAGACAGTAAGAAGAGTCAGTCTTCTTGTACTTATTTCGGCATTGTGCCTTTTGTATTTAATTCCGATGCAATTTCTGTGTTTCATCGTCAATAAGAAGCTCAGAGGGATACAGTTAATCTCAAGTGAAGCATCGGAATCTATAACTAGTGTCACAGGAATGGTTCAAAACATAGTCAGTAAGAAGAGTCAGTATTCTTGTACTTAAGTCGGCATTGTGCCTTTTGTATTAAATTCCGACGCAATTTCTGTGTTTCATCGCCAATATGAACGTCAGAGGAATACAGTAAATCTGATGTGAAGCATCAGAGTCTATAACTAGTGTCACAGGGATGGTTCAAAGCATAGTCAGTAAGAAGAGTCAGTCATCTTGTACTAAAGTCGGCATTGTGCCTTTTGTGTTTAATTCCTATGCAATTTCTGATTTTCATCGTCAGTAAGAAGGTCCAAGAGATACAGTAAACCTGGAGTGAAGCATCGGAATCTATAACTAGTGTCACAGGGATGGTTCAAAACATAGACAGTAAGAAGAGTCAGAATTCTTGTACTTAAGTCTGCATTGTGCCATTTGTATTTAATTCCGATGCAATTTCTGTGTTTCATCTTCAATAAGAAGGACCTAGGGATACAGTAAACCTGAAGTGAAGCATCAGAGTCTATAACTAGTGTCACCGGAATGGTTCAAATCATAGTCGGTAAGAAGAGTCTGTCTTCTTGTACTTAAGTCGGCATTGTGCCTTTTGTATTTAATTCCGATGCAATTTCTGTGTTTCATCGTCAATAAGAAGGTCCAAGGGATACAGTAAAGCTGAAGTGAAGCATCGGAATCTATAACTAGTGTCACAGGAATGGTTCAAAACATAAACAGTAGGAAGAGTCAGTCTTCTTGTACTTAAGTCGGTATTGTGCCTTTTCTATTTAATTGCGATGCAATTTCTGTGTTTCATCGTCAATAAGAAGGTCAGATGGATACAGCAAAACTGAAGTGAAGCATCGGAATCTATAAATAGTGTCACAGGAATGGTTCAAAACATAGAGAGATGGAGGGGTAGGTCTTATTGTACTTAAGTCGGCATTGTGCCTTTTGTATTTGATGCCGATGCAATTTCTGTGCTTCATCGTCCTTAAGAAAGTCCGAGGTATACAGTAAACCACAAGTGAAGCATCGGAATAAAAAACTATTGTCACAGAAATGGTTCAAAACATAGAGAGTAGGAAGAGTCAGTCTTCTTGTACTTAAGTCGGCATTGTGCTTTTTCTATTTAATTCCGATGCGATTTCTGTGTCTCATCGTCAATTGGAAGGTCCAAGGGATACAGTAAACCTGAAATGAAGCATCGGAATCTATAACTAGTGTCATATGATTAGTTCAAAACATAGACAGTAAGAAGAGTCAGTCTTCTTGTACTTAATTCGGCATTGTGCCTTTCGTATTTAATTCCGATGCAATTTCTGTGTTTCATCGTCAATAAGAAGGTCAGAGGGATACTGTAAATCTCAAGTGAAGCATCGGGAATCTATAACTAGTGTCACAGGAATGGTTCAAAACATAGTCAGTAAGAAGAGTCAGTATTCTTGTACTTAAGTCGGCATTGTGCGTTTTGTATTTAATTCCGATGCAATTTCTGTGTTTCATCGTCAATAAGAAGGTCCAAGAGATACAGTAAACCTGGAGTGAAGCATCGGAAACTATAACTAGTGTCACAGGGATGGTTCAAAACATAGACAGTAAGAAGAGTCAGTCTTCTTGTACTTAATTCGGCATTGTGCCTTTCGTATTTAATTCCGATGCAATTTCTGTGTTTCATCGTTAATAAGAAGGTCAGAGGGATACAGTAAACCTGAAGTGAAGCATCGGAATCTATAACTAGTGTCACAGGAGTGGTTCAAAACATAGTCAGTAAGAAGAGTCAGTCTTCTTGTTCTTAAGTCGGCATTGTGCCTTTTGTATTTAATTCCGATGCAATTTCTGTGTTTCATCTTCAATAAGAAGGTCCTAGGATACAGTAAACCTGAAGTGACGCCTCAGAGTCTATAACTAGTGTCACAGGAATGGTTCAAAGCATAGTCGGTAAGAACAGTCAGTCTTCTTGTACTTAAGCCGGCATTGTGCTTTTTGTATTTAATTCCGATGCAATTTCTGTGTTTCATCATCAATAAGAAGGTCCAAGGGATACAGTAAACCTGAAGTGAAGCATCGGAATCTATAACTAGTGTCACAGGAATGGTTCAAATCATAGAGAGATGGAAGAGTATGTCTTCTTGTACTTAAGTCGGCATTGTGCCTTTTGTATTCCATTCCGATGCAATTTCTGTGTTTCATCGTCCATATGAAGGTCCGAGGGATACAGTTAACCTCAAGTGAAGCATCGGAATAAAAAACTAGTGTCACAGGAATGTTTCTAAACATAAACAGTAGGAAGAGTCAGTCTTCTTGTACTTAAATCGGTGTTGTGCTTTTTCCATTTAATTCCGATGCAATTTCTGTGTTTCATCGTCAATAAGAAGGTCAGATGGATACAGTAAAACTGAAGTGAAGCATCGGAATCTATAACTAGTGTCACAGGAATGGTTCAAAACATAGAGAGATGGAAGAGTTAGTCTTCTTGTACTTAAGTCGGCATTGTGCCTTTTGTATTTCTTTCCGATGCAATTTCTGTGTTTCATCGTCCATATGAAGGTCCGAGGGATACAGTAAACCTCAAGTGAAGCATCGGAATAAAAAACTAGTGTCACAGGAATGGTTCAAAACATAGAGAGTAGGAAGAGTCAGTCTTTTTGTACTTATGTCGGCATTGTGCTTTTTCTATTTAATTCCGATGCGATTTCTGTGTCTCACCGTCAATAGGAAGGTCCAAGGGATACAGTAAACCTGAAATGAAGCATCAGAATCTATAACTAGTGTCATATGAATAGTTCAAAACATAGACAGTAAGAAGAGTCAGTCTTCTTGTACTTAATTCGGCATTATGCCTTTTGTATTGATTTCAGATGCAATTTCTGTGTTTCATCGTCAATAAGAAGGTCCAAGGGATACAGTAAACCTGGAGTGAAGCATCGGAATCTATAACTAGTGTCACAGGGATGGTTCAAAACATAGACTGTAAGAAGAGTTAGTCTTCTTGTACTTAAGTCGGCATTGTGCCTTTTGTATTTAATTCCGATGTAATTCCTGTGTTTCATCGTCAATAAGAAGGTCCAAGGGATACATAAAACCTGAAGTGAAGCATCGAAATCTATAACTAGTATCACAGAAATGGTACAAAACATAGACAGTAAGCAGAGTCAGTCTTCTTGTACTTAAGTATGCATTGTGCCTCTTGTATTTCATTCCGATGCAAATTCTGTGTTTCATCGTCAATAAGATGGGCGGAGGGATACAGTAAACCTGAAGTGAAGCATCGGAATTTATAACTAGTGTCACAGGAATGGTTCGAAACATAGACAGTAGGAAGAGTCAGTCTTCTTGTACTTAAGTCGGCATTGTGCATTTTCTATTTAATTCCGAAGCAATTTCTGTGTTTCATCGTCAATAAGAAGGTCCAAAGGATACAGTGAACCTGAAGTGAAGCCTCGGAATCTATAACTAGTGTCACAGGAATGGTTCAAAGCATAGTCAGTAAGAAGAGCCAGTCTTCTTGTACTTAGCTCAGCATTGTGCCTTTTGTATTTAATTCCGATACAATTTCTGTGTTTCATCGTCAATATGAACGTCCAAGGGATTCAGTAAACCAGAAGTGAAGCATCGGAATCTGTAACTAGTGTTACAGGAGTGGTTCAAAACTTAGTCAGTAAGAAGAGTCAGTCTTCTTGTACTTAAGTCGCCATTGTGCCTTTTGTATTTAATTCCGATGCAATTTCTGTGTTTCATCGTCAATAAGAAGGTCCACGGGATACAGTAAACCAGGAGTGAAGCATCGGAATCTATAACTCGTGTCACATGAATGGTTCAAAACATAGACAGTAAGAAGAGTCAGTCTTCTTGTACTTAATCCGGCATTGTGCCTTTTGTATTTAATTCCGATGCAATTTCTGTGTTTCATAGCAAAAAGAAGGTCAGAGGGATACAGTAAACTTGAACTGAAGCATCGGAATCTATAACTAGTGTCACACGAATGGTTCAAAACATAGTCAGTAAGAAGAGTCAGTCTTCTTGTACTTAAGTCGGCATTGTGCGTTTTGTATTTAATTCCGATGCAATTTCTGTGTTTAAACGTCAATAAGAAGGTCAGTGGGATACAGTAAACCTGAAGTGAAGCACCGGAAGCTATAACTAGTGTCACAGGAATGGTTCAAAACAATGTCAGTAAGAAGAGTCAGTCTTTTTGTTCTTAAGTCGGCTTTGTGCCTTTTGTATTTGATTCCGATGCAATTTCTGTGTTTCATCTTCAATAAGAAGGTCCTAGGGATACAGTAAATCTCAAGTGAAGCATCGGAAACTATAACTAGTGTCACAGGAATGGTTCAAAGCATAGTCAGTAAGTAGAGTCAGTCTTCTTGTACATAAGTCGGCATTGTGAATTTTGTATTTAATTCAGATGCAATTTCTGTGTTTCATCGTCAATAAGAAGGTCCAAGGGATACAGTAAACCTGGAGTGAAGCATCGGAATCTGTAACTAGTGTCACAGGGATGGTTCAAAACATAGACTGT
Organism: Schistocerca americana; assembly: GCF_021461395.2. NCBI lineage: Eukaryota > Metazoa > Arthropoda > Insecta > Orthoptera > Acrididae > Schistocerca > Schistocerca americana. Next base: position 931,763 of record NW_025726598.1, on the reverse strand, counting down.
AAGAAGAGTCAGTCTTCTTGTACTTAAGTCGGCATTGTGCCTTTTGTATTTAATTCCGATGCAATTTCTGTGTTTCATCGTCAATAAGAAGGTCCAAGGGATACAGAAATATCTGAAGTGAAGCATCGAAATCTATAACTAGTATCACAGAAATGTTTCAAAACATAGACAGTAAGCAGAGTCAGTCTTCTTGTACTTAAGTATGCATTGTGCCTTTTGTATTTAATTCCGATGAAATTCTGTGTTTCATCGTCAATAAGAAGGGCAGAGGGATACAGTAAACCTGAAGTGAAGCTTCGGAATTTATAACTAGTGTCACAGGAATGGTTCAAAACATAGACAGTAGGAAGAGTCAGTCCTCTTGTACTTAAGTCGGCATTGTGCATTTTCTATTTAATTCCGAAGCAATTTCTGTGTTTCATCGTCAATAAGAAGGTCCAAGGGATACAGTGAACCTGAAGTGAAGCCTCGGAATCTATAACTAGTGTCACAGGAATGGTTGAAAGCATAGTCAGTAAGAAGAGCCAGTCTTCTTGTACTTAAGTCGCCATTGTGCCTTTTGTATTTAATTCCAAAGCATTTTCTGTGTTTCATCGTCAATAACAACGTCCTAGGGATTCAGTAAACCTGGAGTGAAGCATCGGAATCTGTAACTAGTGTCACAGGAGTGGTTCAAAACATAGTCAGTAAGAAGACTCGGTCTTCTTGTACCTAAGTCGCCATTGTGCCTTTTGTATTTAATTCCGATGCAATTTCTGTGTTTCATCGTCAATACGAAGGTCCAAGGGAAACAGTAAACCTGAAGTGAAGCACCGGAATTTATAACTAGTGTCACATGAATGGTTCAAAACATAGTCAGTAAGAAGAGTCAGTCTTCTTGTACTTAAGTCGCCACTGTGCCTTATGTATTTCATTCCGATGCAATTTCTGTGTATCATCGTCAATAAGAAGATCCACGGGATACAGTAAACCTGGAGTGAAGCATCGGAATCTATAACTCGTGTCACATGAATGGTTCAAAACATAGACAGTAAGATGAGCCAGTCTTCTTGTACTTAAGTCGGCATGTGCCTTTTGTATTTAATTCCGATGCAATTTCTGTGTTTCGTCGTCAATAAGAACGTCCAAGGGATTCAGTAAAACTGGAGTGAAGCATCGGAATCTGTAACTAGTGTCACAGGAGTGGTTCAAAACATAGTCAGTAAGAAGAGTCAGTCTTCTTGTACTTAAGTCGCCATTGTGCCTTTTGTATTTAATTTCGATGCAATCTCTGTGTTTCATCGTCAATAAGAAGGTCAGAGGGATACATTTAACTTGAACTGAAGCATCGGAATCTATAACTAGTGTCACAGGAATGGTTCAAAACGTAGTCAGTAAGAAGAGTCAGTCTTCTTGTAATTAAGACGGCATTGTGCCTTTTGTATTTAATTCCGATGCAATTTCTGTGTTACATCGTCAAAAAGAACGTCAGTGGGATACAGTAAACCTGAAGTGAAGCATCGGAATCTATAACTAGTGACACAGGAATGGTTCAAACATAGTCAGTAAGAAGAGTCAGTCTTATTGTTCTTAAGTCGGCATTGTGCCTTTTGTACTTAATTCCGATGCAGTTTCAGTGATTCATCGTCAATATGAAGGTTCAAGGGATACAGTAAACCTGAAGTGATGCATCGAAATCTGTAACTACTGTCACAGGAATGGTTCAAAACATAGACAGAAGAAGAGTGAGTCTTCTTGAACTTAAGTCGGCATTGCGCGATTTGTATTTAATTCCGTTGCAATTTCTGTGTTTCATCGTCAATAAGAAGGGCAGAGGGATACAGTAAACCTGAATTGAAGCATCGGAATCTATAACTAGTGTCACATGTATGATTCAAACATAGTCAGTAAGAAGAGTCAGTCTTCTTGTACTTAAGTCGGTATTGTGCCTTTTCTATTTAATTGCGATGCAATTTCTGTGTTTCATCGTCAATAAGAAGGTCAGATGGATACAGCAAAACTGAAGTGAAGCATCGGAATCTATAAATAGTGTCACAGGAATGGTTCAAAACATAGAGAGTTGGAAGAGTCAGTCGTCTTGTACTTAAGTCGGCATTGTGCTTTTGCTATTTAATTACGATGCGATTTCTGTGTCTCATCGTCAATTGGAAGGTCCAAGGGATACAGTAAACCTGAAATGAAGCATCGGAATCTATAACTAGTGTCATATGAATAGTTCAAATCATAGACAGTAAGAAGAGTCAGTCTTCTTGTACTTAATTCGGCATTATGCCTTTTGTATTTAATTCCGATGCAATTTCTGTGTTTCATCGTCAATAAGAAGGTCCAAGGGATACAGTAAACCTGGAGTGAAGCATCGGAATCTATAACTAGTGTGACAGGGATGGTTCAAAACATAGACTGTAGGAAGAGTCAGTCTTCTTGTACTTAAGTCGGCATTGTGCATTTTCTATTTAATTCCGAAGCAATTTCTGTGTTTCATCGTCAATAAGAAGGTAAAAAGGATACAGTGAACCTGAAGTGTGCCTCAGAATCTATAACTAGTGTCACAGGAGTGGTTCAAAGCATAGTCAGTAAGATGAGTCAGTCTTCTTGTACTTAAGTCGCCATTGTGCCTTTTGTATTTAATTCCGATGCAATTTCTGTGTTTCATCGTCAATAAGAAGGTATAAGGGATACAGTAAACCTGAAGTGAAGCATCAGAATCTATAACTAGTGTCACAGGAATGGTTCAAAACATAGTCAGTAAGAAGAGCCAGTCTTCTTGTAGTTAAGACGGCATTGTGCCTTTTGTATTTAATTCCGATGCAATTTCTGTGTTTCTTCGTCAATACGAAGGTCCAAGGGATACAGTAAACCTGAAGTGAAGCACCGGAATTTATAACTAGTGTCACATGAATGATTCGAAACATAGTCAGTAAGAAGAGTCAGTCTTCTTGTACTTAATTCGGCATTATGCCTTTTGTATTATATTCCGATGCAATTTCTGTGTTTCATCGTCAATAAGAAGGTCCAAGGGATACAGTAAACCAGGAGTGAAGCATCGGAATCTATAACTCGTGTCCCATGAATGGTTCAAAACATAGACAGTAAGAAGAGTCAGTCTTCTTGTACTTAATCCGGCATTGTGCCTTTTGTATTTAATTCCGATGCAATTTCTGTGTTTCATAGCAAAAAGAAGGTCAGTGGGATACAGTAAACCTGAAGTGAAGCACCGGAAGCTATAACTAGAGTCACAGGAATGTTTAAAAACATAGTCAGTAAGAAGAGTCAGTCTTCTTGTTCTTAAGTCGGCATTGTGCCTTTTGTATTTAATTCCGATGCAATTTCTGTGTTTCATCGTCAGTAAGAAGGTCCAAAGGATACAGAAATATCTGAAATGAAGCATCGAAATCTATAACTAGTATCACAGAAATGTTTCAAAACATAGACAGTAAGCAGAGTCAGTCTTCTTGTACGTAAGTATGCATTGTGCCTTTTGTATTTAATTCCGATGAAATTCTGTGTTTCATCGTCAATAGGATGGGCAGAGGGATACAGTGAACCTGAAGTGAAGCCTCGGAATCTATAACTAGTGTCACAGGAATGGTTCAAAGCATAGTCAGTAAGAAGAGCCAGTCTTCTTGTACTTAAGTCGGCATTGTGCCTTTTGTATTTAATTCCGATGCAATTTCTGTGTTTCATCGTCAATAAGAAGGTCTAAGGGATACAGTAAACCTGAAGTGAAGCATCAGAATCTATAACTAGTGTCACAGCAATGGTTCAAAGCATAGTCAGTAAGAAGAGCCAGTCTTCTTGTACTGAAGACGGCATTGTGCCTTTTGTATTTAATTCCGATGCAATTTCTGTGTTTCATCGTCAATACGAAGGTCCAAGGGAAACAGTAAACCTGAAGTGAAGCACCGGAATTTATAACTAGTGTCACATGAATGGTTCAAAACATAGTAAGTAAGAAGAGTCAGTCTTTTTGTACTTAAGTCGCCATTGTGCCTTTTATATTTAATTCCGATGCAATTTCTATGTTTCATCGTCAATAAGAAGGTCCACGGGATACAGTAAACCTGGAGTGAAGCATCGGAATCTATAACTCGTGTCACATAAATAGTTCGAAACATAGATAGTAAGAAGTGTCAGTCTTCTTGTACTTAATCCGGCATTGTGCCTTTTGTATTTAATTCCGATGCAATTTCTGTGTTTCATCGTCAGTAAGAACGAACAAGGGATTCAGTAAACCTGGAGTGAAGCATCGGAATCTATAACTAGTGTCACAGGAATGGTTCAAAGCATAGTCAGTAAGATGAGTCAGTCTTCTTGTACTTATGTCGGCATTGTGCGATTTGTATTTACTTCCGTTGCAATTTCTGTGTTTCATCGTCAATAAGAAGGGCAGAGGGATACAGTAAACCTGAATTGAAGCATCGGAATCTATAACTAGTGTCACATGAATGATTCAAAACATAGTCAGTAAGAAGAGTCAGTCTTCTTGTACTTAAGTTGGTATTGTGCCTTTTCTATTTAATTGCGATGCAATTTCTGTGTTTTATCGTCAATAAGAAGGTCAGATGGATACAGCAAAACTGAAGTGAAGCATCGGAATCTATAAATAGTGTCACAGGAATGGTTCAAAACATAGAGAGATGGATGGGTAGGTCTTCTTGTACTTAAGTGGGCATTGTGCCTTTTGTATTTCATGCCGATTCAATTTCTGTGCTTCATCGTCCATAAGAAGGTCCGAGAGATACAGTAAACCCCAAGTGATGCATCGGAATAAAAAACTAGTGTCACAGGAATGGTTCAAAACATAGAGAGTAGGAAGAGTCAGTCGTCTTGTACTTAAGTCGGCATTGTGCTTTTGCTATTTAATTCCGATGCGATTTCTGTGTCTCATCGTCAATTGGAAGGTCCAAGGGATACAGTAAACCTGAAATGAAGCATCGGAATCTATAACTAGTGTCATATGAATAGTTCAAAACATAGACAGTAAGAAGAGTCAGTCTTCTTGTACTTAATTCGGCATTATGCCTTTTGTATTTAATTCCGATGCAATTTCTGTGTTTCATCGTCAATAAGAAGGTCCAAGGGATACAGTAAACCTGGAGTGAAGCATCGGAATCTATAACTAGTGTGACAGGGATGGTTCAAAACATAGACTGTAGGAAGAGTCAGTCTTCTTGTACTTAAGTCGGCATTGTGCATTTTCTATTTAATTCCGAAGCAATTTCTGTGTTTCATCGTCAATAAGAAGGTCCAAAGGATACAGTGAACCTGAAGTGAAGCCTCGGAATCTATTACTAGTGTCACAGGAGTGGTTCAAAGCATAGTCAGTAAGATGAGCCAGTCTTCTGGTACTTAGGTCGGCATTGTGCCTTTTGTATTTAATTCCGATGCAATTTCTGTGTTTCATCGTCAATAAGAACGTCCAAGGGATTCAGTAAACCAGAAGTGAAGCATCGGAATCTGTAACTAGTGTTACAGGAGTGGTTCAAAACATAGTCAGTAAGAAGAGTCAGTCTTCTTGTACTTAAGTCGCCATTGTGCCTTTTGTATTTAATTCCGATGCAATTTCTGTGTTTCATCGTCAATAAGAAGGTATAAGGGATACAGTAAACCTGAAGTGAAGCATCAGAATCTATAACTAGTGTCACAGGAATGGTTCAAAGCATAGTCAGTAAGAAGAGCCAGTCTTCTTGTAGTTAAGACGGCATTGTGCCTTTTGTATTTAATTCCGATGCAATTTCTGTGTTTCTTCGTCAATACAAAGGTCCAAGGGATACAGTAAACCTGAAGTGAAGCACCGGAATTTATAACTAGTGTCACATGAATGATTCAAAACATAGTCAGTAAGAAGAGTCTGTCTTCTTGTACTTAAGTCGCCATTGTGACTTTTGAATTTAATTCCGATGCAATTTCTGTGTTTCATCGTCAATAAGAAGGTCCACGGGATACAGTAAACCAGGAGTGAAGCATCGGAATCTATAACTCGTGTCACATGAATGGTTCAAAACATAGACAGTAAGAAGAGTCAGTCTTCTTGTACTTAATCCGGCATTGTGCCTTTTGTATTTAATTCCGATGCAATTTCTGTGTTTCACAGCAAGAAGAAGGTCAGTGGGATACAGTAAACCTGAAGTGAAGCACCGGAAGCTATAACTAGTGTCACAGGAATGGTTCAAAACATAGTCAGTAAGAAGAGTCAGTCTTCTTGTTCTTAAGTCGGCATTGTGCCTTTTGTATTTAATTCCGATGCAATTTCTGTGTTTCATCGTCAATAAGAAGGTCCAAGGGATACAGAAATATCTGAAGTGAAGCATCAAAATCTATAACTAGTATCACAGAAATGTTTCAAAACATAGACAGTAAGCAGAGTCAGTCTTCTTGTACGTAAGTATGCCATGTGCCTTTTGTATTTAATTCCGATGAAATTCTGTGTTTCATCGTCAATAAGAAGGTCTAAGGGATACAGTAAACCTGAAGTGAAGCTTCGGAATTTATAACTAGTGTCACAGGAATGGTTCAAAACATAGACAGTAGGTAGAGTCAGTCTTCTTGTACTTAAGTCGGCATTGTGCGTTTTCTATTTAATTCCGAAGCAATTTCTGTATTTCATCGTCAATAAGAAGGTCCAAGGGATACAGTGAACCTGAAGTGAAGCCTCGGAATCTATAACTAGTGTCACAGGAATGGTTCAAAGCATAGTCAGTAAGAAGAGCCAGTCTTCTTGTACTTAAGTCGGCTTTGTGCCTTTTGTATTTAATTCCGATGCAATTTCTGTGTTTCATCGTCAATAAGAAGGTCTAAGGGATACAGTAAACCTGAAGTGAAGCATCAGAATCTATAACTAGTGTCACAGGAATGGTTCAAAACATAGTCAGTAAGAAGAGCCAGTCTTCTTGCACTGAAGACGGCATTGTGCCTTTTGTATTTAATTCCGATGCAATTTCTGTGTTTCATCGTCAATACGAAGGTCCAAGGGAAACAGTAAACCTGAAGTGAAGCACCGGAATTTATAACTAGTGTCACATGAATGGTTCAAAACATAGTAAGTAAGAAGAGTCAGTCTTCTTGTACTTAAGTCGCCATTGTGCCTTTTATATTTAATTCCGATGCAATTTCTGTGTTTCATCGTCAATAAGAAGGTCCACGGGATACAGTAAACCTGGAGTGAAGCATCGGAATCTATAACTCGTGTCACATGAATAGTTCGAAACATAGAGAGTAAGAAGTGTCAGTCTTCTTGTACTTAATCCGGCATTGTGCCTTTTGTATTTAATTCCGATGCAATTTCTGTGTTTCATCGTCAATAAGAACAAACAAGGGATTCAGTAAACCTGGAGTGAAGCATCGGAATCTATAACTAGTGTCACAGGAATGGTTCAAAACATAGTCAGTAAGATGAGCCAGTCTTCTTGTACTTAAGTCGGCATGTGCCTTTTGTATTTAATTCCGATGCAATTTCTGTGTTTCGTCGTCAATAAGAACGTCCAAGGGATTCAGTAAAACTGGAGTGAAGCATCGGAATCTGTAACTAATGTCACAGGAGTGGTTCAAAACATAGTCAGTAAGAAGAGTCAGTCTTCTTATACTTAAGTCGGCATTGTGCCTTTTGTATTTAATTCCGATGCAATTTCTGTGTTTCATCGTCAATACGAGGGTCCAGGGGATACAGTAAACCTGAAGTGAAGCACCGGATATTGTAGCTAGTGTCACATGAATGGTTCAAAACGTAGTCAGTAAGAAGAGTCAGTCATCTTGTACTTATGTCGCCATTGTGCCTTTTGTATTTAATTCCGATGCAATTTCTGTGTTTTATCGTCAATAAGAAGGTCCACGGGATACAGTAAACCTGGAGTGAAGCATCGGAATCTATAACTCGTGTCACATGAATGGTTCAAGACATAGACAGTTAGAAGAGTCAGACTCCTTGTACTTAATCCGGCATTGTGCATTTTGTATTTAATTCCGATGCAATCTCTGTGTTTCATCGTCAATAAGAAGGTCAGATGGATACAGCAAAACTGAAGTGAAACATCGGAATCTATAAATAGTGTCATTGGAATGGTTCAAAACATAGAGAGATGGATGGTATGGTGTATCATGCAGCGTAGCTTGCTGTGACAGTGCGAGAGAGAGACAAAGATATTATTTATTACTCTGTGGCGGTCAGCGCTCACATAATTATTCTTAGGATATAGTTTTTGTTTGTTCTGTTTAAGAGTAATTTTTAGTAGAGGAGAGCCATTCTTGTGATGTAAAAAATCGATGCCATTGCGAGTTCTTGATTCACATTGTAAAATATAAGTGTATATGGAATGAAATCAGTTAATAGAACAATAAAATATTGTTCATTTCAAGAAGGTACGTCTTATTATACACCCAGCGATGTACTGCTATTGTGATTTACTAATAAACACCAGTTGAGAACAGTTCCGACGGGAGCGTTCAGTTCTAGTGAAATAGTTCGATGTTTTCTTCGGAAAAGAAGTCACTTCATGGATCATTCAAATCCACAATAGTAACTGGACATTTCTCAGAACTGAAAGCAATCTGATTGCTATGCAACTGAGCCCCGAAGAATATTTCTCCGTATTTTGGTTACCACTTTCAGCTCAACACGGTATCTGCAGCATCTGGAGCAGATTTCTACAACAGCGGAAGCGTGTAATCGCCATCAGTTTCACACACCGCCCTGTGTACGCTGTATGTATTTACCCACAACAGTGAACATACAGTTACTCACACAAATAGAAAGACAATACTAGGTGGTGTGGGGAAACATTTCAGTATAATGGCCCTGTAGAGCTAAACAGTAATTAGCCTAGTAATAAGAGGAGTCGTTATAAATGTCTACCGTTAGACAGGACACGATCCTGATACAACACTCATAGTGAACCTGCAATATAAATATGTTAGTAATTTAGTAAGTAATGTTTCATTGTGTGTATATATGTCTAGTCTTATAGAGTAACTACATTATGGTCCTTTGTATGTTTCATGCTAACTGAACGTGCGGGAGTATCTTGTGAAGAGAACGAGTGCGCCTTCCCAGCAGCCGAGCAGAAACTTCAAAAAGGCCAGAACATTTGAATTACTAGCTTTCTTGAGCATTTATGCATTGTAGTGACCCCTCATGTAGAAATTTTCTAAGTATAAATAGAGTTGCTATATTACCTTTACTAGAATTCCATTATTTCAGTAGATATAGTAAGACAACATTTTATGTGTTATCTATGCACTGTTTTTGTGTCACATTGTAAAGTGTACATTAACAGCATTAGGACATTAACGTTTTTGCGTGTGTAAAAGTTTAATAGTCACTTTTGTAGGACTTATTTAGAGGAGAAACTGTCAATTGCTTATTTACATGGTGATAACGAGATCTATGTTCAAAGCCAATAAGCAAGCACGCATCACAATGCCACAAAATGAATTAAATAGTGTGAATGCATCGTCAACTAGTGCCATAGAATTTAATACCGCCGTAGTTAACGATATGTCGATTACGGCTGAGCAACCAGCAATAATTAATGCGCTCATGCCATCGACACAAACGGTTGCTAGTTCCGACATTCATATGTCGAAAGTAGTCCAGAGAAATATGCAGCAACCAACAAACAACATGAATTTCATCTCTGACACAGACGCGTGCGAAAACGAAATGACTGTACCGAAAATTGTGTCGGTACAATCCTCATTAAGCCCAGTGCAATCGCCAATTGCTGAGAATACCGATTTGTTATCCCAGCTGATGTCAAGTTTGACTGTCATAACACAAGGGATTAAAGCATTGGAAACATCGCAATCTAATCTTGCAACGGCACAATCCACGTTTGCAAACGACATGAATCGTAGATTCCAGACATTGGAGAGTGCGCAATTTAATTTGGCTCAGGAGCAATCTAATAAACTAAAAGAAATAAATGATAAGATTACTGAAAAATTCCAGAGTTTGGAAACAAAGCAGAGTCACTTGATTACCAGTCAGGCACAACTCATAGTTACACAAGAACAACAGTATCAGGAATTAACAAACAAATACAAAGACATCTTATGTCGTCAAGATACACTAAATCATCAAGTGCAAGAAGTTATTCATGTACAGAACACTATTGCGCAAGACGTGAATAAAATTAAGCACGATAACGAGCAAGCTGTCATTGAGCTTACTCGGAGGATAGACACTCTCAGTCTCGAAGGCGAGAAACACATAGAGAAACTTTTCAATGAACATAAGATCGCATTTTCTAAGGACATTGAAGATTGGGCGAAAGAGCAAACCGAGACAGTGCGAAATTTTGTTGACAAAACCTTGAAAGAAACGGTTTCTAACGTGCAAGTTAACAACGAAGCTGCACAAGAACAACTTAAGGCAGAAGTTAAAGAGATTAAGGAGAATATAGGAGATGAATTTCCTGCTTGGAAAGCAAAGATAGAAAATACATTAAAAGCATGCCAGCAAGGTCTAGTTAATACTAGAGGGGCACATACTACTTGCAGTTTATCAAAAGCAGACATTATTCCTGATGAAACCAGTGAAACCGAATCCATCCGACAATATCCATGTATTGGTGCATATTTACGTAATCAACCAGAAACAAATTATCGAGATTATCATTCACCGCGTAGTAGCCACCAGAATACACCTGTGACTATGAATGAAGAAAAAATGCTTAAATATCGTCAATTCCAGATATTTATTCCCGAAAGGAAGTCGATCAATCCCGTGGTATTTATCAAGCAATTTAAAGGGGTATTGCCGCGAATGTGGACTGAGCAACAAAAAATTATGTACGTTGCAGGATTCATACATGGAGATGGATCGATGTGGGCGTCAGAAGCATCCGATTGGTGTCAAGATTATGACCAATTTGAGCGCGCTTTCTTGCACAAATACTGGAATAAAGGTGTACAAGAAAGACTACGTAAGGAAGTTTTTGACCCACAACCTTTTTCTTTCAAAAATGGATCTTTAAGAAAGTATTTCGAGAAATATATAAATAAAAGTAAATACTGGAATGAACCAATCCCGACGCAGGATATCATTCGAATATTAAAGGGCAAACTTCCACTTGAAGTTAAGGAAAAACTTCTACATGTGCCTGAACAACATGTGGAAGATTTTCTTGCCACATTGGATTCAATAGACATTCTGTTCGAAGAATCTCGTGTGCGCTATAACCAACCAAGTTACCAACCTAACAAATACAATAGTAACAACAAACAGTATGGAAACAAACCTTTTGCACACAATTCACCAAACCCACAGGTGAATTATTTCCAGAAAAACGTGAAATTTGGTAACGAAAATCCCGACCAGTGTAATCATGACCAACAATGTGAACAAACATATAAACGGAAATGGAGGAAGAATAATAAGAAGAGGAAAGGATACTATCAAGAAGGGAATTATCAGCAAAAACGCCGATATCAGCAACCAACCCATGAATATCACAACCAACCACAAACTTCAGGTTGGGTACCAAATGAAAATGCAAATGAATGGAGAAATCAACCACCAATAATAACCGACGTAACGGAGCAGACATCTACTAATAATGGACAATCGTCAAACTAAACTCGACTGTCAGAAGCCCCGACGGTGCAGTCGAGGAAGTTTTCAGGGGCGAAAATTCGAGCGTCAAATTTTTCCGGTACAATGAAGGCAGATTATTAATAGAAGAACTTCGGCACGATATGATGCCTTGTCAAGAGGAACATATCACTGTACCTGTTGTGAAAATTCAGGCGGCGATTGAAGGCATTACTGTGCAAGTTACTTTAGATACAGGAGCAGCAGTAAATGTCGTCTCTGAGAAGTTATTTCAAAGAATACTTCAGAAAGCAAATCCACCGATTTTTCCTGTTCAATGTTGTAGAATTGTAGGTCCTACTGGTCATAAGTCTTCTCAGGTTAAAGTGCAGACTCAACTCCAGTTAGATATAGGAAATGTAGCTATAAATTGCACGTTCCTTGTAATAAAAAAATTGGTTGAGGACTGTATCCTGGGTATAGATGAATTTAGAGAGAGAAATTGGCATATCGATTTTTCTCTAGGCCGTGCCAGTTTTACAATAATGGATCAGAAACATCAACTGAATCTTCTCAGGGAATATAGTACCCATGGAAAGTATTGTCAGGGACGAAAGCTGCAAATAAAGTGGATACATAGCAAACCTGTACGGTATTACCAAATTAATTACTTGCAACCAGTTTTAAACCCTGAAGTTATGGTATATGAAAAGGTGCAAGAACCTGAATATTTGCAACAACATCAAAGAAAGCAATTATATGATCTTCTACAGGAATATCATGAAGTCTTTCAAGAAAGACCTGGTGTAATCAAGGGATACACATGCCATTTAGATGTGATACCACACCAAGTTTTCTGCCGTATTTTTTATCCAGTACCGTGGCACCAACGAAAGGCAGTTGATGCGGAAATCCACCAGATGCTTGAATGGGATCTGATCGAACCTTCGACGAGTCCATACTGTAGTCCGCTTCATGTTGTCTCGAAAAAGGGAGGAAAAGTTCGTCTCGTGCTAGACGCACGGCAGATAAATAAGATTATCATGCCCGTGCGAACTCACCCGGAAAACATCGATGAGCTAATTCAAAGGTTCGAGGGGATGAAATACTTAACAAATATTGATTTGAGAAGTTCATTTTGGCAGGTGGCTCTAGACGAACCATCAAAAAAGTACACCGCATTTGTACATGCAGGTAGAAGCTATCAATTTAAGGTTTTACCTTTTGGGCTAAACGTGAGCTCAGGAGTTTTTATAAATGCTCTAGATCATGCATTGGGACCTGCACTTCGAAGCAATTTAACTTTATTTGTGGACAACATGCTCATAGCTACGAGCACATGGGAGGAGCACGTTGATTTATTGAGAAGAGTGTTAGAACGTTTCAAGGAAGCAGGCATAACCGCAAATCTGCAAAAGTCCCATTTTGCTCGAGATAAAATCAAATTTTTGGGTCATCTTATAAATGAAAAAGGCATCTTACCGGACTCCGAGAAACTAAAGGCAATCAAAACCTTTGCAGTTCCAACAACAAAAAGACAGTTGAAGGGCTTCCTCGGAGTTGTCTCTTTTTTCAGGCGTTTCATTCACGACCACTCTATTAATGCAGAACCGTTGTACAGCTTGTTGCGCAAAAATACTCCGTGGGTGTGGACGCAACAATGTCAGAATGCATTTGAAGCAATAAAACATGCCTTAGTCAATTCACAAATATTATATCATCCGGATATGAGCCAAGAATTCGGTTTAATGGCAGATGCTTCGGAAATTGGAATAGGTTCATGCCTCTTCCAAGTAAAGATGATAGATAGGAAGTCAACTTTCTGTCCAATAGCTTTTGCTAGCCGACTCTCAACTGCTTGTGAAAGAACATATACGACTACCGAAAGGGAAGCATTGGCCGTAGTCTGGTCATTTAAGAAATTTTACTATTACTTATATGGAGCGAAGACAACAGTATACTGTGACCACAAAGCGTTAAGTTTTTTGCAAACATGTAAATTATTACATCCAAGATTAGCAAGATGGACGCTCTCACTCCAAGAGTTTCAATTTGAAATTAAATACCTAAGCGGACAGGATAATTTCATTGCTGATGCACTGTCTAGAATGCCAGATGGAGATTTGTCAACTATCAACATCACCGGCAATCCGTCCGAATTTAATGTTCTTATAATGACTGATAGAATATATAGGAAACATTTTCTTGACATGTGTAAGAACATGGAAAAACTACAGAATGAAGATCCTCGTTGGCATTCAATAAAGGAAACTTTAGCAAAGCATGGAAACGATATCTGAAGAGACTGTACAAAGTTGAGGACGATGTCTTATTTTTCAAAGGGCATCTTGATTCAGATAATTGGAAGGTGTGTATTCCCGAGAAGAATGAGAATGACTTAATTTTGCACACGCACATCTCTTGGGGACATTTTGGAGTATTAAAGTGTGCTCGGAAGATTCAAGCATATTGCTACTTCCCAAACATTCGCAGGAAAGTGCACAGACAGTTAAGGAAATGTAAAATTTGTCAGCTAGCCAAACCAGGAAATTTTTGTGTGAAAGATTTCCTACATCCTATTATACCCACTAAACCGCTGTCAATCATTTTGGTCGACGTCTGTGGTCCTCTACCATCATCAAGGGGAGGATGCAAATATATTGTAGCTTTTCTTGATATATTCACTAAGTATGTCAAACTTTATCCATTAAAATCAGCTACTGCTGCATCCATAGCCAAGAAGCTGGTCAAGATTATATAGTCAAAGTAGGCAAACCAGAGGCTATTCTTTCTGACAATGGGTCAATGTTCACTGGATTTCGTTGGAGGCAAACATTAGCCAGTTGTGGTATAAAACAAATTCTAACATCAGTGTACCACCCTTCGGCGAATCCCGTGAATTAAACCGGTTCATGAGAACATATTGCCACAACCAGCAACCCAAATGGATCGATTATCTTCACGATTTTCAGGAAATTGTAAACAATATGCCACATACTACGACAGAATACACCCCATACGAACTGATGTTTGGAAAACAGGAACAGAATGACTGGATTCGACCAATTCCTAAAGTAGCTATTAACAAAATAGACCTACAAAATAAAGTACGACAATCCTTACTCAATATAATGGACAAGGCAAGAAAAAGGAAAATATATTTTGACAATCGACTTGGAAAAATAAAAACATATAAAGTGAAAGACCAAGTTTTAGTAAAAACTCATCCTAAGGCTTCACTTATACAGAGGAAGAACACAAAATGGCAATTATTGTATCAAGGACCATTTGTGATTACCAAAATACCCCATCCAGGAACTTATGTTTTGAAGGATGTGAAGAATGGAAAGGTGAAAGGAATGTATCCTCATCACTTGTTAAAGCAATTTCATGATGACTGAAGGTTCTGAAGATTGAAAATACTATTCTTATCAAATAATATTGATTAGAGAATTTTCATTAAACCTATGAATCATACTTAGGATAGTTTCTTTCTTTTTGCAATTTAGTAGTTAGTTTTTCTTTTCAGGCATAATGTAGGAGAGATATGCAGATATTATGTATTTGTTTTCCACTGTAAAGATAAGTTTTCTTTTCAGTATGCAGAGAATTTAGCTATAGTATGAATGATTTCTTTTAAATTTTTTTTATTTAGTTGATAGTAACTTCAATCAGGTTTCACAATGCATAATGACCATGGGTTAGTGACTCAAATGAATCTGGTCTATGGCAAGATATTTTTTCTTATGTCAACTTATCAATCTCAATGTATGATTGTATTTGCTTTTTTACTCGCTGAGCTGAAGTCATGCTGTTCGGAAGGGGTAACCCGTTCTCAGTTTTAAAAGGACGCCTATTACTTTGTTTCAATCTTTTGTGATGAACATTGTCTTTAGAATTGTACTATTGTTGTAACATACCTGTGTATGTAAATTATGTTATATCAATTGTTGCTCGCGAAGTTACCAACTGAGCGAATGCCTTTCAGTTATAAGCCCATCAACAAGTGTTAAAGTCCATCTGAAAGATGACGAGCATAAGTTGACACGGCAGCTCCAGTTGGATTTGTATATAGTGCATTCTAGGGTTGTTGATAGAAATGAAGAACACCTTACGACTTCCGAATATTTCGAATTCAGGACAGAGAATTAGAAAGAACTTTAGATTAGATTCTATTTCAGCTCAGCATAGATCAAACACCTTTTCCACGGAACTTACACTGACTCTTATTTTCATGTTAACCATATACGGAAAACCATAATACCCACGAGGAGACGGTGAAATGGGAATAGAATTCAATCAGTTACACGGAGATGACTGATAGAAGGGAATCGTAGATGGACGTAAACCAACGCGTCGACGGTTCACCTCAAGACACAGAAGATTAACAGTGTTGTGTTTCTTTTGTGAACAGTGTTAAATTCATTCAACAAAAAAAAAAATCCATATTGTAAATATTTTTTTTTATTTTCCATTGTAATTCAGTTAATTATCCTTGCAGATGAGAAATACGAGGATGGTAAATCTACCCCGAGGTTTTCCTTGGTTTTCCTTTGTGGGGCTTGGCCGAATGGCTAGATTATCCGTTTGAGACATCCCAAGGCGAGTGACAGAAGCTTTGAATGATGATAAAAAAGGTTTCTGATCACATCTCATGCCATCCTCGACAAATGAATAAAAGCAAGCATGTAAGCTATGCATATATGCTGCATCAGGAATTCAGCACAGCCTTTGTCAGCAGTATATGCACCCAAATCTATAATTTCCATTTAGATAGTCATTCACTAATACCAAAATATCATAAGAAATACAGTGGACATTAATACTCTAGTGGACTTTAATACAGCGTCATAAACAATCACCGATATAGTGTTGTGTGAACGCTCGTGTTTGTTTTTGCCCAAAAACGTTCGTCCACAAGAGGGGCATATATGATGTATCATGCAGCGTAACTTGCTGTGACAGTGCGAGAGAGAGACAAAGATATTATTTATTACTCTGTGGCGGTCAGCGCTCACATAATTATTCTTAGGATATAGTTTTTGTTTGTTCTGGTTAAGAGTAATTTTTAGTAGAGGAGAGCCATTCTTGTGATGTAAAAAATCGATGCCATTGCGAGTTCTTGATTCACATTGTAAAATATAAGTGTATATGGAATGAAATCAGTTAATAGAACAATAAAATATTGTTCATTTCAAGAAGGTACGTCTTATTATACACCCAGCGATGTACTGCTATTGTGATTTACTAATAAACACCAGTTGAGAACAGTTCCGACGGGAGCGTTCAGTTCTAGTGAAATAGTTCGATGTTTTCTTCGGAAAAGAAGTCACTTCATGGATCATTCAAATCCACAATAGTAACTGGACATTTCTCAGAACTGAAAGCAATCTGATTGCTATGCAACTGAGCCCCGAAGAATATTTCTCCGTATTTTGGTTACCACTTTCAGCTCAACACGGTATCTGCAGCATCTGGAGCAGATTTCTACAACAGCGGAAGCGTGTAATCGCCATCAGTTTCACACACCGCCCTGTGTACGCTGTATGTATTTACCCACAACAGTGAACATACAGTTACTCACACAAATAGAAAGACAATACTAGGCGGTGTGGGGAAACATTTCAGTATAATGGCCCTGTAGAGCTAAACAGTAATTAGCTATGATGTATCATGCAGCGTAACTTGCTGTGACAGTGCGAGAGAGAGACAAAGATATTATTTATTACTCTGTGGCGGTCAGCGCTCACATAATTATTCTTAGGATATAGTTTTTGTTTGTTCTGGTTAAGAGTAATTTTTAGTAGAGGAGAGCCATTCTTGTGATGTAAAAAATCGATGCCATTGCGAGTTCTTGATTCACATTGTAAAATATAAGTGTATATGGAATGAAATCAGTTAATAGAACAATAAAATATTGTTCATTTCAAGAAGGTACGTCTTATTATACACCCAGCGATGTACTGCTATTGTGATTTACTAATAAACACCAGTTGAGAACAGTTCCGACGGGAGCGTTCAGTTCTAGTGAAATAGTTCGATGTTTTCTTCGGAAAAGAAGTCACTTCATGGATCATTCAAATCCACAATAGTAACTGGACATTTCATCGTCAATAAGAAGGTCCACGGGATACAGTAAACCTGGAGTGAAGCATCGGAATCTATAACTCGTGTCACATGAATAGTTCGAAACATAGAGAGTAAGAAGTGTCAGTCTTCTTGTACTTAATCCGGCATTGTGCCTTTTGTATTTAATTCCGATGCAATTTCTGTGTTTCATCGTCAATAAGAACAAACAAGGGATTCAGTAAACCTGGAGTGAAGCATCGGAATCTATAACTAGTGTCATAGGAATGGTTCAAAACATAGTCAGTAAGATGAGCCAGTCTTCTTGTACTTAAGTCGGCATGTGCCTTTTGTATTTAATTCCGATGCAATTTCTGTGTTTCGTCGTCAATAAGAACGTCCAAAGGATTCAGTAAAACTGGAGTGAAGCATCGGAATCTGTAACTAATGTCACAGGAGTGGTTCAAAACATAGTCAGTAAGAAGAGTCAGTCTTCTTATACTTAAGTCGGCATTGTGCCTTTTGTATTTAAGGGGAGTTGGAATGCCCTATCTCGCCAATGTTAAATTTGCTAACTTTGTGTACCTTTTTCTTTGGAACTATTATCTTCAGAACTTTGAAATTCTGGCAGAGGTTTTCAGCATATATTGTGAGCCCACTGAACTAGAACCAATGTTTTCTTTTTGTTGGTATAGTATTTATGAATTTTTTACCATTAAGCCATTTTTTATTGGAAAAAGTATAACATAAACTTCCCTAGTTCAGAGAATAAGCCAGTTCTTGTCATGATTCTAGTTCAGTGGCCTCTTTGAACTGTTTTGCAGCATTTCTGAAAATTTGAATGTTGTTGGTTGAGTGGTTTATGAGATAAAGGTACATGTAACACTAAAAATGTCAAATGCCAGAAAATGCGATTAAAGTAATTTATTATGAAAATTCACAAATACCTTTTATTCTATTATCAAAAGTGTCCAGCAGAGTAATCAGGGTCATCTTCTAGTTCTTCTTCTTCACCTAGAAGCTTTCTTCTCCTTGCTGCCCTTGCTTTTTTTGTATTAAATTCAGCTGCATACTGAGCCTTCCTTACTCGCACGCTGTCCAGAAGCTGAAGACCTCTGATGGTGTTGATACCAGGAGCAATGCCGAGCCTTGCCATGACCTTTAGCCTACCCATATGACCATCATTGAATGAAATAACAGCATCACTGACTCCCCATTTCAATGTTTTTATCCCAACAAATACATTCTTAGGTACACGAGTCCAAATGAGGTTGTTGAACGACTCGTTTTGATTCTGGGTACAACCATGAAGACATTTTCGCAGAAGATCAGGATGCCCCAAGTCTCTATATATTGGTTTAATTACTTCCATAACAGCCAATGGAATATAATTTTTATGGTGATAAGGATCCCCAGTAGCTTGAGATTTTCTATAATTGCACCATGACTGAGGACCATCTGGACAAGCAAAATGTTGAGGATTATCATCAGTTGATGATCGATGTAAATATGTGGCCCATACAGCTTGTCTCATTTCCTGCAAATTATTTGCATTATTTCTTATTGCCATACCATAGTATTGTTGTAATTCATTTATAATTTTATCTGACAGGCGACCTCTAATGGTTTTACCATCTGACAAAATTTTGTCCTTCAGATTCTGTTTCAGTTTCCTTAGACGAGTGCCCATTCGTTTCTGAACATGACCGACACATTCTAGTTTAGTTATTGTCTTATTGACATATGGCATGGATTCTGTAACACTTTTGTATGCCTTGGAGTCCCCATCTCCAAGGAATTTTGTGTAAAATACTCCCCGTTCTTTTTCTGATCTGCTAAACATTTTCACAGCAGCGGCAGCCTCCATGCCTCCACTCGTACCTTCATAATTCTTGCTACATATGTGAGCTGCTTCTATCTTACCAGATGCACAATGGTAACAATGTTTAGTGAGCACTTCATAGTCCAAAACTTTACCGCTGTCCACACTAGTAACAGTAGCAACAGCATTTTTGGATGTGTGACCCCTTTTCTGCCAGGTTCCATCAAAAGCAACAGGGATATCTGGGTTTCCTTCATTTATATATTTTGCTTCACTGGCAGCAGCTTTCATTGATAAATCTGCTACAGACTGAACAGCATCTCCTATCACTTCAGTGTAATTGTCAATTTTAGCAGGTGGAGGTGGAAGATTCATTATGGCACAAAATGTTTGAGCAGCAGTATGTCCTTTACCAATTGCTCTCATTGCATACATTAGCCTGATATTACTCTCAAACAAATTGCTACTGCATGTTTTAGAGCTCCAAAAACAGGTCTCATTTTCACAACTGGCACAAACTATAGCAATTTTGCAGGAAAGTCCTATAGATTTTGTTATGTTCATATCAAAAGAACCTCCACAAAGATTACAACACAAACATTTCTTCATAAACTCAGTAAAAACAGGAAAGTCGACTAAAACATATTGTTCATTAGAAGCTTCATCTGTAATTTCACTTGCACAGTTTGATAACTTCTTTTTTGATGCACTGGTGGGCGTGTCTCCTTCACACATCTCAGCTGTACAAACGTCAGAACTTTCACCAGCATCAACAGGTGCTGAAGCAGAATCACTTGAACAAACGTTATTTGTAAATCTATTACCGCGAAACTTTCGCTTTTTAAATAATGATGCACTCCTAGGCATCGTAGAAACTACGCACTCACCACTGAAAGTCAAAACAAGACAGATAACAAACTCCAAATGAGCGACAAACTAAACTCGAGGCTCAAAACAAACACTCACAGATCAAAAACTGAACAATAAACACAGCTAGTCGTAAAAACAATGGTACCTATGGAAGGATCAAAGATTCTACAACTGAAGAGTGAAATCCACAGCCTTCTATATGTAATGTTTTCGGAAATGCGAAGATTTAAATGTGTACAAATCACAAGATGGGTAACTTTGCTGGGCGCACATGTAATTTTGAAAAATTAAATAAAAATACTTCCAATTGGAATTTCTTAACAAATTTTGCACCATTTTAAGCAGAAAATTTCAAATTAAGTTATAAGGTTAAAAACTGAAAATGTGAATTTTTTCCATTTTCCGGCATTCCAACTCCCCTTAATTCCGATGCAATTTCTGTGTTTCATCGTCAATACGAGGGTCCAGGGGATACAGTAAACCTGAAGTGAAGCACCGGAATTTGTAGCTAGTGTCACATGAATGGTTCAAAACGTAGTCAGTAAGAAGAGTCAGTCATCTTGTACTTAAGTCGCCATTGTGCCTTTTGTATTTAATTCCGATGCAATTTCTGTGTTTTATCGTCAATAAGAAGGTCCACGGGATACAGTAAACCTGGAGTGAAGCATCGGAATCTATAACTCGTGTCACATGAATGGTTCAAGACATAGACAGTTAGAAGAGTCAGACTCCTTGTACTTAATCCGGCATTGTGCCTTTTGTATTTAGTTCCGATGCAATCTCTGTGTTTCATCGTCAATAAGAAGGTCCAAGGGATACAGTAAACCTGAAGTGAAGCATCGGAATCTATAACTAGTGTCACAGGAATGGTTCAAAACATAAACAGTAGGAAGAGTCAGTCTTCTTGTACTTAAGTCGGTATTGTGCCTTTTCTATTTAATTGCGATGCAATTTCTGTGTTTCATCGTCAATAAGAAGGTCAGATGGATACAGAAAAACTGATGTGAAGCATCGGAATCTATAAATAGTGTCACAGGAATTGTTCAAAACATAGAGAGATGGAGGGGTAGGTCTTCTTGTACTTAAGTCGGCATTGTGCCTTTTGTATTTCATGCCGATGCAATTTCTGTGCTTCATCGTCCATAAGAAGATCCGAGGGATACAGTAAACCTCAAGTGAAGCATCGGAATAAAAAACTAGTGTCACAGGAATGGTTCAAAACATAGACAGTAAGAAGAGTCAGTCTTCTTGTACTTAAGTCGGCATTGTGCTTTTTCTATTTAATTCCGATGCGATTTCTGTGTCTCATCGTCAATTGGAAGGTCCAAGGGATACAGGAAACCTGAAATGAAGCATCGGAATCTATAACTAGTGTCATATGAATAGTTCAAAACATAGACAGTAAGAAGAGTCAGTCTTCTTGTACTTAATTCGGCATTGAGCCTTTCGTATTTAATTCCGATGCAATTTCTGTGTTTTATCTTCAATAAGAAGGTCCTAGGATACAGTAAACCTGAAGTGACGCCTCAGAGTCTATAACTAGTGCCACAGGAATGGTTCAAAGCATAGTCGGTAAGAAGAGTCAGTCTTCTTGTACTTAATCCGGCATTGTGCTTTTTGTATTTAATTCCGATGCAATTTCTGTGTTTCATGGTCAATAAGAAGGTCCAAGGGATACAGTAAACCTGAAGTCAAGCATCGGAATCTATAACTAGTGTCACAGGAATGGTTCAAATCATGAAGAGATGGAAGAATAAGTCTTCTTGTACTTTAGTCGGCATTGTGCCTTTTGTATTTAATTCCGATGCAATTTCTGTGTTTCATCGTCCATATGAAGGTCCGAGGGATACAGTAAACCTCAAGTGAAGCATCGGAATAATAAACTAGTGTCACAGGAATGTTTCTAAACATAAACAGTAGGAAGAGTCAGACTTCTTGTACTTAAATCGGTATTGTGCTTTTTCTATTTAATTCCGATGCAATTTCTGTGTTTCATCGTCAATAAGAAGGTCAGATGGATACAGTAAAACTGAAGTGAAGCATCGGAATCTATAACTAGTGTCACAGGAATGGTTCAAAACATAGAGAGATGGAAGAGTAAGTCTTCTTGTACTTAAGTCGGCATTGTGCCTTTTGTATTTCATTCCGATGCAATTTCTGTGTTTCATCGTCCATATGAAGGTCCGAGGGATACAGTAAACCTCAAGTGAAGCATCAGAATAAAAAACTAGTGTCACAGGAATGGATCAAAACATAGAGAGTAGGAAGAGTCAGTCTTCTTGTACTTAAGTCGGCATTGTGCTTTTTCTATTTAATTCCGTTGCGATTTCTGTGCCTCACCGTCAATAGGAAGGTCCAAGGGATACAGTAAACCTGAAATGAAGCATCGGAATCTATAACTAGTGTCATATGAATTGTTCAAAACATAGACAGTAAGGAGAGTCAGTCTTCTTGTACTTAATTCGGCATTATGCCTTTTGTATTTAATTCCGATGCAATTTCTGTGTTTCATCGTCAATAAGAAGTTCCAAGGGATACAAAAAACCTGGAGTGAAGCATCGGAATCTATAACTAGTGTCACAGGGATGGTTCAAAACATAGACTGTAAGAAGAGTTAGTCTTCTTGTACTTAAGTTGGCATTGTGCCTTTTGTATTTAATTCCGATGCAATTTCTGTGTTTCATGGTCAATAAGAAGGTCCAAGGGATACAGAAAACCTGAAGTGAAGCATCGAAATCTATAACTAGTATCACAGAAATGGTTAAAAACATAGACAGTAAGCAGAGTCAGTCTTCTTGTACTTAAGTATGCATTGTGCCTCTTGTATTTAATTCCGATGCAATTTCTGTGTTTCATCGTCAATAAGACGGGCAGAGGGATACAGTAAACCTGAAGTGAAGCATCGGAATTTATAACTAGTGTCACAGGAATGGTTCAAAACATAGACAGTAGGAAGAGTCAGTCTTCTTGTACTTAAGTCGGCATTGTGCATTTTCTATTCAATTCCGAAGCAATTTCTGTGTTTCATCGTCAATACGAAGGTCCAAAGGATACAGTGAACCTGAAGTGAAGCCTCGGAATCTATAACTAGTGTCACAGGAATGGTTCACAGCATAGTCAGTAAGAAGAGCCAGTCTTCTTGTACTTAGGTCGGCATTGTGCCTTTTGTATTTAATTCCGATGCAATTTCTGTGTTTCATCGTCCATAAGAACGTCCAAGGGATTCAGTAAACCAGAAGTGAAGCATCGGAATCTGTAACTAGTGTTACAGGAGTGGTTCAAAACATAGTCAGTAAGAAGAGTCAGTCTTCTTGTACTTAAGTCGCCATTGTGCCTATTGTATTTAATTCCGATGCAATTTCTGTGTTTCATCGTCAATAAGAAGGTATAAGGGATACAGTAAACCTGAAGTGAAGCATCAGAGTCTATAACTAGTGTCACAGGAATGGTTCAAAACATAGTCAGTAAGACGAGCCAGTCTTCTTGTAGTTAAGACGGCATTGTGCCTTTTGTATTTAATTCCGATGCAATTTCTGTGTTTCATCGTCAATACGAAGGTCCAAAGGATACAGTAAACCTGAAGTGAAGCACCGGAATTTATAACTAGTGTCACATGAATGATTCAAAACATAGTCAGTAAGAAGAGTCAGTCTTCTCGTACTTAAGTCGGCATTGTGCCTTTTGTATTTAATTCCGATGCAATATCTGTGTTTCATCGTCAATAAGAAGGTCAGTGGGATACAGTAAACCTGAAGTGAAGCACCGAAAGCTATAACTAGTGTCACAGGAATGGTTCAAAACATAGTCAGTAAGAAGAGTCAGTCTTATTGTTCTTAAGTCGGCATTGTGCCTTTTGTATTTAATTCCGATGCAATTTCTGTGTTTCATCTTCAATAACAAGGTCCTAGGGATACAGTAAACCTGAAGTGAAGCATCAGAGTCTATAACTAGTGTCACAGGAATGGTTCAAAACATAGTCGGTAAGAAGAGTCAGTCTTCTTGTACTTAAGTCGGCATTGTGCCCTTTGTATTTAATTGCGATGCAATTTCTGTGTTTCATCGTCAATTAGAAGGTCCAAGGGATACAGTAAACCTGAAGTGAAGCATCGGAATCTATAACTAGTGTCACAGGAATGGTTCAAAACATAAACAGTAGGAAGAGTCAGTCTTCTTGTACTTAAGTCGGTATTGTGCCTTTTCTATTTAATTGCGATGCAATTTCTTTGTTTCATCTTCAATAAGAAGGTCAGATGGATACAGCAAAACTGAAGTGAAGCATCGGAATCTATAACTAGTGTCACAGGAATGGTTCAAAACATAGAGAGATGGAAGAGTAAGTCTTCCTGTACTTAAGTCGGCATTGTGCATTTTCTATTAAATTCCGATGCAATTTCTGTGCTTCATCGTCCATAAGAAGGTCCGAGGGATACAGTAATCCTCAAGTGAAGCATCGGAATCTCTAACTAGTGTCACAGGAATGGTTCAAAACATAGAGAGTAGGAAGAGTCAGTCTTCTTGTACTTAATTCGGCATTGTGCCTTTTGTATTTAATTCCGATGCAATTTCTGTGTTTCATCGTCAATAAGAAGGTCAGAGGGATACAGTAAATCTCAAGTGAAGCATCGGAAACTATAACTAGTGTCACAGGAATGGTTCAAAGCATAGTCAGTAAGAAGAGTCAGTCTTCTTGTACATAAGTCGGCATTCTGAATTTTGTATCTAATTCCGATGCAATTTCTGTGTTTCATCGTCAATAAGAAGGTCCAAGGGATACAGTAAATCTGGAGTGAAGCAGCGGAATCTATAACTAGTGTCACAGGGATGGTTCAAAACATAGACTGTAAGAAGAGTCAGTCTTCTTGCACTTAAGTCGGCATTGTGAATTTTGTATTTACTTCCGATGCAATTTCTGTGTTTCATCGTATATAAGAAGGTCCGAGGGATACAGTAAACCACAAGTGAAGCATCGGAATAAAAAACTAGTGTCACAGGAATGGTTCAAAACATAGAGAGTATGAAGAGTCAGTCTTCTTGTACTTAAGTCGGCATTGTGTTTTTTGTATTTAATTACCATGCTATTTCTGTGTTACATCTTCAATAAGAAGGTCCTAGGGATACAGTAAACCTGAAGTGAAGCATCAGTGTCTATAACTAGTGTCACAGGAATGGTTCAAAACATAGTCAGTAAGAAGAGTCAGTCTTCTTGTACTTAAGTCGGCATTGTGCCTTTTGTATTTAATTCTTTGCAATTTCTGTGTTTCATCGTCAATAAGAAGGTCCAAGGGATACAGTAAACCTGAAGTGAAGAATCGGAATCTATAACTAGTGTCACAGGAATGGTTCAAATCATAGACAGTGGCAAGAGTCAGTGTTCTTGTACTTAAGTCGGCATTGTGCCTTTTGTATTTAATTCCGGTGCAAGCTCTGTGTTTCATCTTCAATAAGAAGGTCCTAGGGATACAGTAAACCTGAAGTGAAGCATCAGAGTCTATGACTAGTGTCACAGGAATGGTTCAAAACATAGTCAGTAAGAAGAGTAAATCTTCTTGTACTAAAGACGGCATTGTGCCTTTTGTATTTAATTCCGATGCAATTTCTGTGTTTCGTCGTCAATAAGAACGTCCAAGGTATTCAGTAAAACTGGAGTGAAGCACCGGAATCTGTAACTAGTGTCACAGGAGTGGTTCAAAACGTAGTCAGTAAGAAGAGTCAGTCTTCTTGTACTTAAGTCGCCATTGTGCCTTTTGTATTTAATTCCGATGCAATTTCTGTGTTTCATCGACAATAAGGAGGTCTAAGGGATACAGTATACCTGAAGTGAACCATCAGAATCTATAACTAGTGTCACAGGAATGGTTCAAGACATAGTCAGTAAGAAGAGCCAGTCCTCTTGTACTTAAGACGGCATTGTGCCTTTTGTATTTAATTCCGATGCAATTTCTGTGTTTCATCGTCAATACGAAGGTCCAAGGGATACAGTAAACCTGAAGTGAAGCACCGAAATTTATAGCTAGTGTCACATGAATGGTTCAAAACATAGTCAGTAAGAAGAGTCAGTCATCTTGTACTTAAATCGCCATTGTGCCTTTTGTATTTAATTCCGATGCAATTTCTGTGTTTTATCGTCAATAAGAAGGTCCACGGGATACAGTAAACCTGGAGTCAAGCATCGGAATCTATAACTCGTGTCACATGAATGGTTCAAGACATAGACGGCAAGAAGAGTCAGTCTTCTTGTACTTAAGTCGGCATTGTGCCATTTGTATTTAATTCCGTTGCAATTTCTGTGTTTCAACGTCAATAAGAAGGGCAGAGGGATACAGTAAACCTAAGTTGAAGCATCGGAATCTATAACTAGTGTCACAGGTTTGGTTCAAAGCATAGACAGTAGGAAGAGTCAGTCTTCTTGTACTAAAGTCGGAATTGAGCCTTTTGTATTTAATTCCTATGCAATTTCTGTGTTTCATCGTCAATTAGAAGGTCCAAGAGATAGAGTAAACCTGGAGTGAAGCATCGGAATCTATAATTAGTGTCACAGGGATGGTTCAAAACCTAGAATGTAAGAAGAGTCAGTCTTCTTTTACTTAATTCGGCATTGTGCCATTTGTATTTAATTCCGACGCAATTTCTGTGTTTCATCGTCAATAAGAACGTCAGAGGGATACAGTAAATCTGAAGTGAAGCATCAGAGTCTATAACTAGTGTCACAGAAATGGTTCAAATCATAGTCAGTAAGAACAGTCAGTATTCTTGTACTTAAGTCGGCATTGTGCCTTTTGTATTTAATTCCGATGCACTTTCTGTGTTTCATCTTCAATAAGAAGGTCCTAGGGATACAGTAAACCTGAAGTGCAGCATCAGAGTCTATAACTAGTGTCACAGGACTGGTTCAAAACATAGTCGGTAAGAAGAGTCAGTCTTCTTCTACTTAAGTCGGCTTTGTGCCTTTTGTTTTTAATTCCGATGCAATTTCTCTGTTTCATCGTCAATAAGAAGGTCCAAGGGATACAGTAAACCTGAAGTGAAGCATCGGAATCTATAATTAGTGTCACAGGAGTGGTTCTAATCATAGACATTGGCGAGAGTCAGTGTTCTTGTACTTAAGTCGGCATTGTGCCTTTTGTATTTAATTCCGATGCAATTTCTGTGTTTCATCGTCAATAAGAAGGTCCAAGGGATACAGAAAACCTGAAGTGAAGCATCGAAATTTATAACTAGTATCACAGAAGTGGTTCAAATCATTGACAGTAACCAGAGTCAGTCTTCTTGTACTTAAGTCGGCATTGTGCATTTTCTATTTAATTCCGATGCATTATCTGTGTTTCATCGTCAATAAGAAGGTCCAAGGGATTCAGTGAACCTGAAGTGAAGCCTCGGAATCTATAACTAGTGTCACAGGAATGGTTCAAAGCATAGTCAGTAAGAAGAGCCAGTCTTCTTGTACTTAAGTCGGCATTGTGCCTTTTGTATTTAATTCCGATGCAATTTCTGTGTTTCATCGTCAATGCGAATGTCCAAGGGGTACAGTAAACCTGGAGTGAAGCATCGGAATCTGTAACTAGTGTCACAGGAGTGGTTCAAAACATAGACAGTAGGAAGGGTCAGTCTTCTTGTACTTAAGTCGGCATTGTGCCTTTTTTATTTAATTCCGATGCAATTTCTGTGTTTTATCGTCATCACGAAGGTCAGAGGGATACAGTAAATCCGAAGTGAAGCATCGGAATCTATAACTAGTGTCACAGGAATGGTTCAAAACAAAGACAGTAAGAAGAGTCAGTCTTCTTGTACTTAAATCGGCATTGTGCCTTTTGTATTAATTTCCGATGTAATTACTGTGTTTTTAATCGTCAATAAGAAGGTCAGACTGATACAGTAAACTTGAAGTGAAGCATCGGAATCTATAACTAGTGTCACAGGAATGGTTCAAGACATAGACAGTGGCAAGAGTCAGTGTTCTTGTACTTAAGTCGGCATTGTGCCTTTTGTATTTAATTCCGGTGCAATCTCTGTGTTTCATCTTCAATAAGAAGGTCCTAGGGATACAGTAAACCTGAAGTGAAGCATCAGAGTCTATAACTAGTGTCACAGGAATTGTTTAAAACATAGTCAGTAAGAAGAGTAAATCTTCTTGTACTAAAGACGGCATTGTGCCTTTTGTATTTTATTCCGATGCAATTTCTGTGTTTCATCGTCAATAAGGAGGTCTAAGGGATACAGTATACCTGAAGTGAAGCATCAGAATCTATAACTAGTGTCACAGGAATGGTTCAAAACATAGTCAGTAAGAAGAGCCAGTCCTCTTGTACTTAAGACGGCATTGTGCCTTTTGTATTTGATTCCGATGCAATTTCTGTGTTTCATCGTCAATACGAAGGTCCAAGGGATACAGTAAACCTGAAGTGAAGCACCGAAATTTATAGTTAGTGTCACATGAATGGTTCAAAACATAGTCTGTAAGAAGAGTCAGTCATCTTGTACTTAAGCCGCCATTGTGCCTTTTGTATTTAATTCCGATGCAATTTCTGTGTTTTATCGCGAATAAGATGGTCCACGGGATACAGTAAACCTGGAGTGAAGCATCGGAATCTATAACTCGTGTCACATGAATGGTTCAAGACATAGACAGTAAGAAGAGTCAGACTTCTTGTACTTAATCCGGCATTGTGCCTTTTGTATTTAATTCCTTTGCAATTTCTGTGTTTCATCGACAATAAGAAGGTCCAAGGGATACAGTAAAGCTGAAGTGAAACACCGGAATCTATAACTAGTGTCACATGAATGGCTCAAAACATAGTCAGTAAGAAGAGTCAGTCTTCTTGTACTTAAGTCGCCATTGTGCCTTTTGTATTTAATTCCGATGCAATTTCTGTGTTTCATCGTCAATAAGAAGGTCCAAGGGACACAGCAAACCTGGAGTGAAGCATCAGATCTATAACTCGTGTCACATGAATGGTTCAAAACATAGACAGTAGGAAGAGTCAACCTTCTTGTACTTAAATCGGCATTGTGCCTTTTGTATTTAATTCCGATGCAATTTCTGTGCTTCATCGTCAATAAGAAGGTCCAAGGGATACAGTAAACCTTAAGTGAAGCATCGGAATCTACAACTAGTGTCACAGGAACGGTTCAAATCATAGACAATGGCAAGAGTCGGTGTTCTTGTACTTAAGTCGGCATTGTGCATTTTCTATTTAATTCCGAAGCAATTTCTGTGTTTCATCGTCAATAAGAAGGTCAAAGGGATACCGTGAACCTGAAGTGAAGCCTCGGAATCTATAACTAGTGTCACAGGAATGGTTCAAAGCATAGTCAGTAAGAAGAGCAAGTCTTTTTGTACTTAAGTCGGCATTGTGCCTTTGGAACTTAATTCCGATGCAATTTCTGTGTTTCATCGTCAATAAGAAGGTCCAAGGGATACAGTAAACCTGAAGTGAAGTATCGGAATCTATAACTAGTGTCACAGGAATGGTTCAAATCATAGACAGTGGCCAGAGTCAGTGTTCTTGTACTTATGTCGGCATTGTGCCATTTGTATTTAATTCTGGTGCAATCTCTGTGTTTCATCTTCAATAAGAAGGTCCTAGGGATACAGTAAACCTGAAGTGAAGCATCAGAGTCTATAACTAGTGTCACAGGAATGGTTCAAAACATAGTCAGTAAGAAGAGTAAATCTTCTTGTACTTAAGACGGCATTGTGCCTTTTGTATTTTATTCCGATGCATATTCTGTGTTTCATCGACAATAAGAAGGTCCAAGGGATACAGTCAACCTGAAGAGAAGCACCGGAATCTATAACTAGTGTCACATGAATGGCTCAAAACATAGTCAGTAAGAAGAGTCAGTCTTCTTGTACTTAAGTCGCCATTGTGCCTTTTGTATTTAATTCCGATGCAATTTCTGTGTTTCATCGTCAATAAGAAGACCCAAGGGATACAGTAAACCTGGAGTTAAGCATCGGAATCTGTAACTAATGTCACAAGAGTATTCAAATCATAGACAGTGGCAAGAGTCAGTGTTCTTGTACTTAAGTCGGCATTGTGCCTTTTGTATTTAATTCCGAAGCAATCTCTGTGTTTCATCTTCAATAAGAAGGTACTAGGGATACAGTGAACCTGAAGTAAAGCATCAGAGTCTATAACTAGTGTCCAGGAATGGTTCAAAACATAGTCAGTAAGAAGAGTCAATCTCCTTGTACTTAAGTCGGCAATGTGCCTTTTGTATTTAATTCCGATGCAATTTCTGTGTTTCATCGTCAATAAGAAGGTCAGAGGGATACAGTAAACCTTAAGTGAAGCATCGGAATCTATAACTAGTGTCACAGGAATGGTTCAAATCATAGACAGTGGCAAGAGTCGGTGTTCTTGTACTTAAGTTGGCATTGTGCATTTTCTATTTAATTCCGAAGCCATTTCTGTGTTTCATCGTCAATAAGAAAGACAAAGGGATACAGTGAACCTGAAGTGAAGCCTCGGAATCTATAAATAGTGTCTCAGGAATGGTTCAAAGCATAGTCAGTAAGAAGAGCAAGTCTTTTTGTACTTAAGTCGGCACTGTGCCTTTTGTATTTAATTCCGATGCAATTTCTGTGTTTCATCGTCAATAAGAAGATGCAAGGGATACAGTAAACCAGGAGTGAAGCAACGGAATCTGTAACTAGTGTCACAGGAGTGGTTCAAACCATAGTCAGTTAGAAGAGTCAGTCTTCTGGTACTTAAGTCGGCATTGTGCCTTTTGTACTTAATTCCGTTGCAATTTCTGTGTTTCATCGTCAATAAGAAGATCCAAGGGATACAGTAAACCTGGAGTGAAGCATCGGAGTCTGTAACTAGTGTCACAGGAGTGGTTCAAATCATAGACAGTGGCAAGAGTCAGTGTTCTTGTACTTAAGTCGGCATTGTGCCTTTTGTATTTAATTCCGATGCAATCTCTGTGTTTCATCTTCAATAAGAAGGTCCTAGGGATACAGTAAACCTGAAGTCTACAACAAGTGTCACAGGAATGGTTCAAAACATAGTCAGTAAGAAGAGTCAATCTTCTTGAACTTAAGTCGGCATTGTGCCTTTTGTATTTAATTCCGATGCAATTTCTGTGCTTCATCGTCAATAAGAAGGTCCAAGGGATACAGTAAACCTTAAGTGAAGCATCGGAATCTATAACTAGTGTCACAGGAATGATTTAAATCATAGACAGTGGCAAGAGTCGGTGTTCTTGTACTTAAGTCGGCATTGTGCATTTTCTATTTAATTCCGAAGCAATTTCTGTGTTTCATCTTCAATAAGAAGGTCAAAGTGATCCAGTGAACCTGAAGTGAAGCCTCGGAATCTATAACTAGTGTCACAGGAATGGTTCAAAGCATAGTCAGTAAGTAGAGCCAGTCTTCTTGTACTTAAGTCGGCATTGTGCCTTTTGTATTTAATTCCGATTCAATTTCTGTGTTTCATCGTCAATAAGAAGTACCAAGGGATACAGTAAACCTGGAGTGAAGCATCGGAATCTGTAACTAGTGTCACAGGAGTGGTTCAAAACATAGTCAGTAAGAAGAGTCAGTCTTCTTGTACTTAAGTCATCATTGTGCCTTTTGTATTTAATTCCGATGCAATTTTTGTGTTTCATCGTCAATAAGACGGTCCAAGGGACACAGTAAAGCTGGAGTGAAGCATCAGATCTATAACTCGTGTCACATGAATGGTTCAAAACATAGACAGTAGGAAGAGTCAACCTTCTTGTACTTAAGTCGGCATTGTGCCTTTTGTATTTAATTCCGATGCAATTTCTGTGTTTCATCGTCAATAAGAAGGTCCAAGGGATACAGTAAACCTGAAGTGAAGTATCGGAATCTATAACTAGTGTCACAGGAATGGTTCAAATCATAGACAGTGGCAAGAGTCAGTGTTCTTGTACTTAAGTCGGCATTGTGCCTTTTGTATTTAATTCCGGTGCAATCTCTGTGTTTCATCTTCAATAAGAAGGTCCTAGGGATACAGCAAACCTGAAGTGCAGCATCAGAGTCTATAACTAGTGTCACAAGAATGGTTCAAAACATAGTCAGTAAGAAGAGTAAATCTTCTTGTACTTAAGACGGCATTGTGCCTTTTGTATTTTATTCCGATGCAATTTCTGTCTTTCATCGACAATAAGAAGGTCCAAGGATACAGTCAACCTGAAGTGAAGCACCGGAATCTATAACTAGTGTCACATGAATGGCTCAAAACATAGTCAGTAAGAAGAGTCAGTCTTCTTGTTTTTAAGTCGCCATTGTGCCTTTTGTATTTAATTCCGATGCAATTTCTGTGTTTCATCGTCAATAAGAAGGTCCAAGGGACACAGTAGACCTGGAGTGAAGCATCAGATCTATAACTCGTGTCACATGAATGGTTCAAAACATAGACAGTAGGAAGAGTCAATCTTCTTGTACTTAAGTCGGCATTGTGCCTTTTGTATTTAATTCCGATGCAATTTCTGTGTTTCATCGTCAATAAGAAGATGCAAGGGATACAGTAAACCTGGACTGAAGCATCGGAATCTGTAACTAGTGTCACAGGAGTGGTTCAAAACATAGTCAGTAAGAAGAGCCAGTCTTCTTGTACTTAAGTCGGCATTGTGCCTTTTGTATTTAATTCCGATGCAATTTCTGTGTTTCATCGTCAATAAGAAGATCCAAGGGATACAGTAAACCTGGAGTTAAGCATCGGAATCTGTAACTAGTGTCACAGGAGTGTTCAAATCATAGACAGTGGCAAGAGTCAGTGTTCTTGTACTTAAGTCGGCATTGTGCCTTTTGTATTTAATTCCGAAGCAATCTCTGTGTTTCATCTTCAATAAGAAGGTACTAGGGATACAGTGAACCTGAAGTGAAGCATCAGAGTCTATAACTAGTGTCACAGGAATGGTTCAAAACATAGTCAGTAAGAAGAGTCAATCTTCTTGTACTTAAGTCGGCAATGTGCCTTTTGTAATTAATTCCGATGCAGTTTCTGTGTTTCATCGTCAATAAGAAGGTCAGAGGGATGCAGTAAACCTTAAGTGAAGCATCGGAATCTATAACTAGTGTCACAGGAATGGTTCAAATCATAGACAGTGGCAAGAGTCGGTGTTCTTGTACTTAAGTTGGCATTGTGCATTTTCTATTTATTTCCGAAGAAATTTCTGTGTTTCATCGTCAATAAGAAAGACAAAGGGATACAGTGAACCTGAAGTGCAGCCTCGGAATCTATAAATAGTGTCTCAGGAATGGTTCAAAGCATAGTCAGTAAGAAGAGCAAGTCTTTTTGTACTTAAGTCGGCACTGTGCCTTTTGTATTTAATTCCGATGCAATTTCTGTGTTTCATCGTCAATAAGATGATGCAAGGGATACAGTAAACCAGGAGTGAAGCATCGGAATCTGTAACTAGTGTCACAGGAGTGGTTCAAACCATAGTCAGTTAGAAGAGTCAGTCTTCTTGTACTTAAGTCGGCATTGTGCCTTTTGTATTTAATTCCGATGCAATTTCTGTGTTTCATCGTCAATAAGAAGATCCAAGGGATACATTAAACCTGGAGTGAAGCATCGGAATCTGTAACTAGTGTCACAGGAGTGGTTCAAATCATAGACAGTGGCAAGAGTCAGTGTTCTTGTACTTAAGTCGGCATTGTGCCTTTTGTATTTAATTCCGATGCAATCTCTGTGTTTCATCTTCAATAAGAAGGTCCTAGGTATACAGTAAACCTGAAGTCTATAACTAGTGTCACAGGAATGGTTCAAAACATAGTCAGTAAGAAGAGTCAATCTTCTTGTACTTAAGTCGGCATTGTGCCTTTTGTATTTAATTCCGATGCAATTTCTGTGCTTCATCGTCAATAAGAAGGTCCAAGGGATACAGTAAACCTTAAGTGAAGCATCGGAATCTATAACTAGTGTCACAGGAATGGTTTAAATCATAGACAGTGGCAAGAGTCGGTGTTCTTGTACTTAAGTCGGCATTGTGCATTTTCTATTTAATTCCGAAGCAATTTCTGTGTTTCATCGTCAATAAGAAGGTCAAAGTGATCCAGTGAACCTGAAGTGAAGCCTCGGAATCTATAACTAGTGTCACAGGAATGGTTCAAAGCATAGTCAGTAAGTAGAGCCAGTCTTCTTGTACTTAAGTCGGCATTGTGCCTTTTGTATTTAATTCCGATTCAATTTCTGTGTTTCATCGTCAATAAGAAGTACCAAGGGATACAGTAAACCTGGAGTGAAGCATCGGAATCTGTAACTAGTGTCACAGGAGTGGTTCAAAGCATAGTCAGTAAGAAGAGTCAGTCTTCTTGTACTTAAGTCATCATTGTGCCTTTTGTATTTAATTCCGATGCAATTTCTGTGTTTCATCGTCAATAAGAAGATCCAAGGGATACAGTAAAAATGGAGTGAAGTATCGGAATCTGTAACTAGTGTCACAGGAGTGGTTCAGAACATAGTCAGTAAGAAGAGTCAGTATCCTTGTACTTAAGTCGGCATTGTGCCTTTTGTATTTAATTCCGATGCAATTTCTCTGTTTCATCGTCAATAAGGAGGGCAGAGGGATACAGTAAACCTGAAGTGAAGCATCGGAATCCATAACTAGTGTCACGGGAATGGTTCAAAATATAGACAGTAGGAAGAGTCAGTCTTCTTGTACTTAAGTCGGCAATTTGCATTTTCTATTTAATTCCGATGCAATTTCTGTGTTTCATTGTCAATAAGAAGGTCCAAGGGATACAGTGAACCTGAAGTGAAGCCTCGGAATCTATAACTAGTGTCTCAGGAATGGTTCAAACCATAGTCAGTAAGAAGAGCCAGTCTTCTTGTACATAAGTCGGCATTGTGCCTTTTGTATTTAATTTCGATGCAATTTCTTTCTTTCATCGTCAATAAGAAGGTCCAAGGGATACAGTAAACCTGGAGTGAAGCATCGGAATCTGTAACTAGTGTCACAGGAGTGGTTCAAAGCATAGTCAGTAAGAAGAGCCATTCTTCTTGTACTTAAGTCGGCATTGTGCCTTTTGTATTTAATTCCGATGCAATTTCTGTGTTTCATCATTAATAAAAAGGTCCAAGGGATACAGTAAACCTGGAGTGAAGTATCAGATCTATAACTCGTGTCACATGAATGGTTCAAAACATAGACAGTAAGACGAGTAAGTCTTCTTGTACTTAATCCGGCATTGTGCCTTTTGTATTTAATTCCGATGCAATTTCTGTGTTTCATCGTCAATAAGAAGGTCAGAGGGATACAGTAAACTTGAAGTGAAGCATCGAAATCTATAACTAGTGACACAGGAATGGTTCAAAGCATAGACAGTAGGAAGAGTCAGTCTTCTTGTACTTTAGTCGGCATTGTGCCTTTTCTATTTAATTCCGATGCAATTTCTATGTTTAATCGTCAATAAGAAGGTCCAAGGGATACAGTAAACTTAGAGTGAAGCGTCGGAATCTATAACTAGTGTCAAAGGAATGGTTCAAAACATAGACAGTAAGACGAGTCAGTCTTCTTAAACTTATTTCGGCATTGTGCCATTTGTATTTCATTCCGACGCAATTTCTGTGTTTCATCGTCAATAAGAACGTCAGAGGGATACAGTAAACCTGAAGTGAAGCATCAGAGTCTATAACTAGTGTCACAGGAATGGTTCAAATCATAGACAGTAAGATGCGTCAGTCTTCTTGTACTTAAGTCGACATTGTTCCTTTTTTATTTAAATCCGATTCAATTTCTGTGTTTCATCGTCAATAAGAAGGTCCAAGGGTACAGTAAACCTGGAGTGAAGCATCAGATCTATAACTCGTGTCACATGAATGGTTCAAAACATAGGCAGTAAGAAGAGTCAGTCTTCTTGTACTTAATCCGGCATTGTGCCTTTTGTATTTAATTCCGATGCAATTTATGTGTTTCATCGTCAATACGATGGTCAGAGGGATACGGTAAACTTGAAGTGAAGCATCGGAATCTATAACTAGTGTCACAGGAATGGTTCAAAACATAGTCAGTAAGAGGAGTCAGTTTTCTTGTACATAAGTCGGCATTCTGCCTTTTTTATTTAATTCCGATGCAATTTCTGTGATTCATCGTCAATAAGAAGGTCTGTGGGATACAGTAAACCTGAAGTGAAGCATCGAAATCTATAACTAGTGTCACAGGAATGGTTCAAAACATAGACAGAAGAAGACTCAGTCTTCTTGTACTTAAGTCGGCATTGTGCCTTTTCTATTTAGTTCCGATGCAATTTCTGTGTTTCATCGTCAATAAGTAGGTCCAAGGGATACAGTAAACCTGGAGTGAAGCATCGGAATCTGTAACTAGTGTCACAGGAATGGTAAAATCATAGACAGTAAGATGAATCAGTCTTCTTGTACTTAAGTCGCCATTGTTCTTTTTTTATTTAAATTCGATGCAATTTCTGTGTTTCATCGTCAATAAGAAGGTCCAAGGGATACAGTAAACCTAGAGTGAAGCATCGGAATCTATAACTAGTGTCAAAGGAATGGTTCAAAACATAGACAGTAGGACGAGTCAGTCATCTTAAACTTAATTCGGCATTGTGCCATTTGTATTTAATTCAGACGCAATTTCTGTGATTCATCGTCAATAAGAACGTCAGAGGGATACAGTAAACCTGAAGTGAAGCATCAGAGTCTATAACTAGTGTCACAGGAATGGTTCAAATCATAGACAGTAAGGTGAGTCAGTCTTCTTGTACTTAAGTCGACATTGTTCCTTTTTTATTTAAATCCGATGCAATTTCTGTGTTTCATCGTCAATAAGAAGGTCGAAGGGATACAGTAAACCTAGAGTGAAGCATCGGAATCTAAAACTAGTGTCAAAGGAATGGTTCAAAGCATAGACAGTAAGACGAGTCAGTCTTCTTGTACTTAATTCGGCATTGTGCCATTTGTATTTAATTCCGACGCAATTTCTGTGTTTCATCGTCAATTAGAACGTCAGAGGGATACAATAAACCAGAAGTGAATCATCGAAATCTATAACTAGTGTCACAGGAATGGTAAAAAGCATAGACAGAAGACGAGTCAGTCTTCTTGTACTTAAGTGGGCATTGTGCCATTTGTATTTAATTCCGTTGCAATTTCTGTATTTCATCGTCAATAAGAAGGTCCAAGGGATACAGTACACCTGAAGTGAAGCATCGGAATCTATAACTAGTGTCACATGAATGGTTCAAATCATAGACAGTGGCAAGAGTCAGTGTTCCTGTACTTAAGTCGGCATTGTGCCTTTTGTGTTAAATTCCGATGCAATTTCTGTGTTTCATCGTCAATAAGAAGGTCCAAGGGATACAGAAAACCTGAAGTGAAGCATCGAAATCTATAACTAGTATCACAGAAATGGTTCAAATCATAGACAGTGAGCAGAGTCAGTCTTCTTGTACTTAAGTCGGCATTGTGCAATTTGTATTTAATTCCGATGCAATTTCTCTGTTTCATCGTCAATAAGAAGGGCAGAGGGATACAGTAAACCTGAAGTGAAGCATCGGAATCTATAACTAGTGTCACGGGAATGGTTCAAAATATAGACAGTAGGAAGAGTCAGTCTTCTTGTACTTAAGTCGGCAATTTGCATTTTCTATTTAATTTCGATGCAGTTTCTGCCTTTCATCGTCAATAAGAAGGTCCAAGGGATACAGTAAACCTGGAGTGAAGCATCGGAATCTGTAACTAGTGTCTCAGGAGTGGTTCAAAGCATAGTCAGTAAGAAGAGCCAGTCTTCTTGTACTTAAGTCGGCATTGTGCCTTTTGTATTTAATTCCGATGCAATTTCTGTGTTTCATCGTCAATAAAAAGGTCCAAGGGATACAGAAAACCTGGAGTGAAGCATCAGATCTATAACTCGTGTCACATGAATGGTTCAAAACATAGACAGTAAGAAGAGTCAGTCTTCTTGTACTTAATCCGGCATTGGCCTTTTGTATTTAATTCCGATGCTATTTCTGTGTTTCATCGTCAATAAGAAGGTCAGAGGGATACAGTAAACCTGAAGTGAAGCATCGAAATCTATAACTAGTGTCACAGGAATGGTTCAAAGCATAGACAGTAGGAAGAGTCAGTCTTCTTGTACTTTAGTCGGCATTGTGCATTTTCTATTTAATTCCAATGCAATTTCTGTGTTTCATCGTCAATAAGAAGGTCCAAGGGATACAGTAAACTTAGAGTGAAGCATCAGAATCTATAACTAGTGTCAAAGGAATGGTTCGAAACATAGACAGCAAGACGAGTCAGTCTTCTTAAACTTATTTCGGCATTGTGCCATTTGTATTTCATTCCGACGCAATTTCTGTGTTTCATCGTCAATAAGAACGTCAGAGGGATACAGTAAACCTGAAGTGAAGCACAGAGTCCATAACTAGTGTCACAGGAATGGTTCAAATCATAGACAGTAAGATGCGTCAGTCTTCTTGTACTTAAGTCGACATTGTTCCTTTTTTATTTAAATCCGATGCAATTTCTGTGTTTCATCGTCAATAAGAAGGTCCAAGGGATACAGTAAACCTAGAGTGAAGCATCGGAATCTATAACTAGCGTCAAAGGAATGGTTCAAAGCATAGACAGTACGACGAGTCAGTCTTCTTGTACTTAATTCGGCATTGTGCCATTTGTATTTAATTCCGACGCAATTTCTGTCTTTCATCGTCAATTAGAACGTCAGAGGGATACAGTGAACCTGAAGTGAAGCATCGAAATCTATAACTAGTGTCACATGAATGGTTCAAAACATAGTCAGTAAAAAGAGTCAGTCTTCTTGTACTTCAGACGCCATTGTGCCTTTTGTATTTAATTCCGATGCAATTTCTGTGTTTCATCGTCAATAAGAAGGTCCAAGGGTACAGTAAACCTGGAGTGAAGCATCTGATCTATAACTCGTGTCACATGAATGGTTCAAAACATAGGCAGTAAGAAGAGTCAGTCTTCTTGTACTTAATCCGGCATTGTGCCTTTTGAATTTAATTCCGATGCAATTTATGTGTTTCATCGTCAATAAGAAGGTCAGAGGGATACGGTAAACTTGAAGTGAAGCATCGGAATCTATAACTAGTGTCACAGGAATGGTACAAAACATAGTCTGTAAGAAGTGTCAGTCTTCTTATACATAAGTCGGCATTGTGCCTTTTTTATTTAATTCCGATGCAATTTCTGTGATTCATCGTCAATAAGAAGGTCTGTGGGATACAGTTAACCTGAAGTGAAGCATCGAAATCTATAACTAGTGTCACAGGAATGGTTCAAAACATAGAGAGAAGAAGAGTCAGTCTTCTTGTACTTAAGTCAGCATTGTGCCATTTGTATTTAATTCCGTTGCAATTTCTGTGTTTCAGCGTCAATAAGAAGGGCAGAGGGATACAATAAACCTGAAGTGAAGCATCGGAATCTATAACTAGTGTCACAGGAATGTTTCAAAACATAGACAGTACGAAGAGTCAGTCTTCTTGTACTTAAGTCGGCATTGTGCCTTTTCTATTTGGTTCCGATGCAATTTCTGTGTTTCATCGTCAATAAGAAGGTCCAAGGGATACAGTAAACCTGGAGTGAAGCATCGGAATCTGTAACTAGTGTCACAGGAATGGTAAAATCATAGACAGTAAGATGAGTCAGTCTTCTTGTACTTAAGTCGCCATTGTTCTTTTTTTATTTAAATCCGATGCAATTTCTGTGTTTCATCGTCAATAAGAAAGTCCAAGGGATACAGTAAACCTAGAGTGAAGCATCGGAATCTATAACTAGTGTCAAAGGAATGGTTCAAAACATAGACAGTAAGACGAGTCAGTCTTCTTAAACTTAATTCGGCATTGTGCCATTTGTATTTAATTCCGACGCAATTTCTGTGATTCATCGTCAATAAGAACGTCAGAGGGATACAGTAAACCTAAAGTGAAGCATCAGAGTCTATAACTAGTGTCACAGCAATGGTTCAAATCATAGACAGTAAGATGAGTCAGTCTTCTTGTACTTAAGTCGACATTGTTCCTTTTTTATTCAAATCCGATGCAATTTCTGTGTTTCATCGTGAATATGAAGGTCCAAGGGATACAGTAAACCTAGGGTGAAGCATCGGAATCTATAACTGGTGTCAAAGGAATGGTTCAAAACATAGACTGTAAGACGAGTCAGTCTGCTTGTACTTAATTCGGCATTACGCCATTTGTATTTAATTCCAACGCAATTTCTGTGTTTCATCGTCAATAAGAACGTCAGAGGGATACAGTAAACCTGAAGTGAAGCATCGAAATCTATAACTAGTGTCACAGGAATGGTTCAAAACATAGACAGAAGAAGAGTCAGTCTTCTTGTACTTAAGTCGGCATTGTGCCATTTGTATTTAATTCCGTTGCAATTTCTGTGTTTCAGCGTCAATAAGAAGGGCAGAGGGATACAATAAACCTGAAGTGAAGCATCGGAATCTATAACTAGTGTCACAGGAATGGTTCAAAACATAGACAGTGGGAAGAGTCAGTCTTCTTGTACATAAGTCGGCATTGTGCCCTTTCTATTTAATTCCGATGCAATTTCTGTGTTTCATCGTCAATAAGAAGGTCCAAGGGATACAGTAAACTTAGAGTGAAGCATCGGAATCTATAACTAGTGTCAAAGGAATGGTTCAAAACATAGACAGTAAGACGAGTCAGTCTTCTTAAACTTATTTCGGCATTGTGCCATTTGTATTTAATTCCGACGCAATATCTGTGTTTCATCGTCAATAAGAACGTCAGAGGGATACAGTAAACCTGAAGTGAAGCATCAGAGTCTATAACTAGTGTCACGGGAATGGTTGAAAATATAGACAGTAGGAAGAGTCAGTCTTCTTGTACTTAAGTCGGCAATTTGCATTTTCTATTTAATTCCGATGCAATTTTTGTGTTTCATCGTCAATTAGAAGGTCCAAGGGATACAGTGAACCTGAAGTGAAGCCTCGGAATCTATAACTAGTGTCACAGGTATGGTTCAAAGCATAGTCAGTAAGAAGAGCCAGTCTTCTTGTACTTTAGTCGGCATTGTGCCTTTTGTATTTAATTTCGATGCAATTTCTGTCTTTCATCGTCAATAAGAAGGTCCAAGGGATACAGTAAACCTGGAGTGAAGCATCGGAATCTGTAACTAGTGTCACGGGAGTGGTTCAAAGCATAGTCAGTAAGAAGAGCCAGTCTTCTTGTACTTAAGTCGGCATTGTGCCTTTTGTATTTAATTCCGATGCAATTTCTGTGTTTCATCGTCAATAAAAATGTCCAAGGGATACAGTAAACCTGGAGTGAAGCATCAGATCTATAACTCGTGTCACATGAATGGTTCAAAACATAGACAGTAAGAAGAGTCAGTCTTCTTGTACTTAATCCGGCATTGTGCCTTTTGTATTTAATTCCGATGCAATTTCTGTGTTTCATCGTCAATAAGAAGGTCAGAGGGATACAGTAAACTTGAAGTGAAGCATCGAAATCTATAACTAGTGTCACAGGAATGGTTCAAAGCATAGTCAGTAAGAAGAATCAGTCTTCTTGTACATAAGTCGGCATTGTGCCTTTTGTATTTAGTTCCGATGCAATTTCATTCTTTCATCGTCAATAAGAAGGTCCATGGGATACAGTAAACCTGAAGTGAAGCATCGAAATCTATAACTAGTGTCACAGGAATGGTTCAAAACGTAGACAGAAGAAGAGTCAGTCTTCTTGTACTTAAGTCGGCATTGTGCCATTTGTATTTAATTCCGTTGCAATTTCTGTGTTTCATCGTCAATAAGAAGTTCCAAGGGATACAGTAAACTTGGAGTGTAGCATCGGAATCTGTAACTAGTGTCGCAGGAATGGTTCAAATCATAGACAGTAAGATGAGTCAGTCTTCTTGTACTTAAGTTGACATTGTTCCTTTTTTATTTAAATCCGATGCAATTTCTGTGTTTCATCGTCAATAAGAAGGTCCAAGGGATACAGTAAACCTAAAGTGAAGCATCGGAATCTATAACTAGTGACAGAGGAATGGTTCAAATCATAGACAGTGGCAAGAGTCAGTGTTCTTGTACTTAAGTCGGCATTGTGCATTTTCTATTTAATTCCGAAGCAATTTCTGTGTTTGATTGTCAATAAGAAGGTCAAAAAGATACAGTGAACCTGAATTGAAACCTCGGAATCTATAGCTAGTGTCACAGGAATGGTTCAAAGCATAGTCAGTAAGAAGAGCCAGTCTTCTTGTACGTAAGTCGGCATTGTGCCTTTTGTATTTAATTCCGATGCAATTTCTGTGTTTCATCGTCAATAAGAAGATCCAAGGGATACAGTAAACCTGGAGTGAAGCATCGGAATCTGTAACTAGTGTCACAGGGGTGGTTCAGAACATAGTCAGTAAGAAGAGTCAGTCTTCTTGTACTTAAGTCGGCATTGTGCCTTTTGTATTTAATTCCGATGCAATTTCTGTGTTTCATCGTGAATAAGATGATCCAAGGGATACAGTAAACCTGGAGTGAAACATCGGAATCTGTAACCAGTGTCACAGGAGTGGTTCAAACATAGTCAGTAAAAAGAGTCAGTATCCTTGTACTTAAGTCGGCAATGTGCCTTTTGTATTTATTTCCGATGCAATTTCTGTGTTTCATATTCAATAAGAAAGTCCTAAGGATACAGTACACCTGAAGTGAAGCATCAGAGTCTATAACTAGTGTCACAGGAATGGTTCAAAACATAGTCAGTAAGAAGTGTCAGTCTTCTTGTACTTAAGTCGGCATTGTGCCTTTTGTATTTAATTCCGATGCAATTTCTGTGTCACATCGTCAATAAGAAGGTCCAAGGGATACAGAAAACCTGAAGTGAAGCATCGAGTTCTATAACTAGTATCACAGAAATGGTTGAAATCATAGACAGTGAGCAGAGTCAGTCTTCTTGTAGTTAAGTCGGCGTTGAGCAATTTGTATTTAATTCCGATGCAATTTCTGTGTTTCATCGTCAAGAAGAAGGGCAGAGGGATACAGTAAACCTGAAGTGAAGCACCGGAATCTATAACTAGTGTCACATGTATGGTTTAAAGCATAGTCAGTAAGAAGAGTCAGTCTTCTTGTACTTAAGTCGCCATTGTGAATTTTGTGTTTAGTTCCGATGCAATTGCTGTGTTTCATTGTCAATAAGAAGGTCCAAGGGATACAGAAAACCTGAAGTGAAGCATCGAGTTCTATAACTAGTATCACAGAAATGGTTCAAATCATAGACAGTGAGCAGAGTCAGTCTTCTTGTAGTTAAGTCGGCGTTGTGCAATTTGCATTTAATTCCGATGCAATTTCTGTGTTTCATCGTCAATAAGAAGGGCAGAGGGATACAGTAAACCTGAAGTGAAGCATCGGAATCTATGACTAGTGTCACAGGAATGGTTCAAAACTTAGACAGTAAGAAGAGTCAGTCTTCTTGTACTTAAGTCGGCATTGTGCATTTGTATTAAATTCCGATGTAATTTCTGCGTTTTATCGTCAATAAGAAGGTCAGACTGATACAGTAAACCTGAAGTGAAGCATCGGAATCTATTATTAGTGTCACAGGAATGGTTTAAGACATAGTAAGAAGAGTCAGTCTTCTTGTACTTAAGTCGGCATTGTGCAATTTGTATTTAATTCCGATGCAATTTCTGTGTTTCATCGTCAATAAGAAGGTCCAAGGGATATAGTCAACCTGGAGTGAAGCATATGAATCTATAACTAGTGTCACAGGAATGGTTCAAAACATAGACAGTAAGTAGAGTCAGTCTTCTTGTACTTATTTCGTCATTGTGCCTTGTTTATTTAATTCGGATTCAATTTCTGTGTTTCATCGTCACCAAGAAGGTCCAAGGGATACAGAAAACCTGGAGTGAAGCATCGGAATCTATAACTAGTGTCACAGGAATGGTTCAAAGCATAGACAGTAAGAAGAGTCAGTTTTCTTGTACTCAAGTGGGCATTGTGTCTTTTGTATTTAATTCCGATGAAATTTCTGTGTTTCATCGTCAATAAGAAGGTCAGAGGGATATAGTAAATCTGAAGCGAAGCATCGGAATCTATAACTAGTGTCACAGGAATGGTTCAAAACATAGTCAGTAAAAAGAGTCAGTCTTCTTGTACTTAAGTCGGCATTGTGCCTTTTGTATTTAATTCCGATGCAATTTCTATGCTTCATCGTCAATAAGAAGATCCAAGGGGTACAGTAAACCTGAAGTGAAGCATCAGAAGCTATAACTAGTGTCACAGGAATGGTTCAAAACATAGTCAGTAAGAAGAGTCAGTCTTCTTGT
The DNA here is from genome assembly GCF_021461395.2 of Schistocerca americana. Classification (NCBI taxonomy): domain Eukaryota; kingdom Metazoa; phylum Arthropoda; class Insecta; order Orthoptera; family Acrididae; genus Schistocerca; species Schistocerca americana. The sequence goes on along the minus strand of NW_025726598.1, from coordinate 887,233 downwards.
ACTTAAGTCGGCATTGTGCCTTTTGTATTTATTTCCGAAGCAATTTCGGTATTTCATCGTCAAAAAGAAGGTCCAAGGGATACAGTAAACCTGAAGTGAAGCACCGGAATCTATAACTAGTGTCACATGTATGGTTTAAAGCATAGTCAGTAAGAAGAGTCAGTCTTCTTGTACTTAAGTCGCCATTGTGCCTTTTGTGTTTAGTTCCGATGCAATTTCTGTGTTTCATTGTCAATAAGAAGGTCCGTGGGAGACAGTAAACCTGGAGTGAAGCGTCGAAATCTATAACTAGTTTCACATGAATTGTTCAAAACATAGACAGTAAGATGAGTCAGTCTTCTTGTACTTAATTCGGCATTGTCCTTTTGTATTTTATTCCGATGCAATTTCTGTGTTTCATCGTCAATAAGGAGGTCAGAGGGATACAGGAAACCTAAAGTGAGGCATCGGAATCTATAACTACTGTCACAGGATTGGTTCAAAACATAGTCAGTAAGAAGAGTCAGTCTTCTTGTACTTAAGTCGGCATTGTGCCTTTTGTATTTAATTCCGAAGCAATTTCTGTGTTTCATCGTCAATAAGAAGGTCTAAGGGGTACAGTAAACCTGAAGTGAAGCATCGGAATCTATGACTAGTGTCACAGGAATGGTTCAAAACTTAGACAGTAAGAAGAGTCAGTCTTCTTGTACTTAAGTCGGCATTGTGCATTTGTATTAAATTCCGATGTAATTTCTGCGTTTTATCGTCAATAAGAAGGTCAGACTGATACAGTAAACCTGAAGTGAAGCATCGGAATCTATTATTAGTGTCACAGGAATGGTTTAAGACATAGTAAGAAGAGTCAGTCTTCTTGTACTTAAGTCGGCATTGTGCAATTTGTATTTAATTCCGATGCAATTTCTGTGTTTCATCGTCAATAAGAAGGTCCAAGGGATATAGTCAACCTGGAGTGAAGCATATGAATCTATAACTAGTGTCACAGGAATGGTTCAAAACATAGACAGTAAGTAGAGTCAGTCTTCTTGTACTTATTTCGTCATTGTGCCTTGTTTATTTAATTCGGATTCAATTTCTGTGTTTCATCGTCACCAAGAAGGTCCAAGGGATACAGAAAACCTGGAGTGAAGCATCGGAATCTATAACTAGTGTCACAGGAATGGTTCAAAGCATAGACAGTAAGAAGAGTCAGTTTTCTTGTACTCAAGTGGGCATTGTGTCTTTTGTATTTAATTCCGATGAAATTTCTGTGTTTCATCGTCAATAAGAAGGTCAGAGGGATATAGTAAATCTGAAGCGAAGCATCGGAATCTATAACTAGTGTCACAGGAATGGTTCAAAACATAGTCAGTAAAAAGAGTCAGTCTTCTTGTACTTAAGTCGGCATTGTGCCTTTTGTATTTAATTCCGATGCAATTTCTATGTTTCATCGTCAATAAGAAGATCCAAGGGGTACAGTAAACCTGAAGTGAAGCATCAGAAGCTATAACTAGTGTCACAGGAATGGTTCAAAACATAGTCAGTAAGAAGAGTCAGTCTTCTTGTACTTAAGTCGGCATTGTGCCTTTTGTATTTATTTCCGAAGCAATTTCGGTATTTCATCGTCAAAAAGAAGGTCCAAGGGATACAGTAAACCTGAAGTGAAGCACCGGAATCTATAACTAGTGTCACATGTATGGTTTAAAGCATAGTCAGTAAGAAGAGTCAGTCTTCTTGTACTTAAGTCGCCATTGTGCCTTTTGTGTTTAGTTCCGATGCAATTTCTGTGTTTCATTGTCAATAAGAAGGTCCGTGGGAGACAGTAAACCTGGAGTGAAGCGTCGAAATCTATAACTAGTTTCACATGAATTGTTCAAAACATAGACAGTAAGATGAGTCAGTCTTCTTGTACTTAATTCGGCATTGTCCTTTTGTATTTTATTCCGATGCAATTTCTGTGTTTCATCGTCAATAAGGAGGTCAGAGGGATACAGGAAACCTAAAGTGAGGCATCGGAATCTATAACTACTGTCACAGGATTGGTTCAAAACATAGTCAGTAAGAAGAGTCAGTCTTCTTGTACTTAAGTCGGCATTGTGCCTTTTGTATTTAATTCCGAAGCAATTTCTGTGTTTCATCGTCAATAAGAAGGTCTAAGGGGTACAGTAAACCTGGAGTGAAGCATCGGAATCTATGACTAGTGACACAGGGATGGTTCAAAACATAGACAGAAAGAAGAGTCAGTATTCTTGTACTTATGTCGGCATTGTGCCTTTTGTATTTAATTCCGATGCAATTTTTGTGTTTCATCGTCAATAAGAAGGTCCGAGGGATACAGTAAACCTGAAGTGAAGCACCGGAATCTATAAGTAGTGTTACAGGAATGGTTCAAAACATAGTCAGTAAGAAGAGTCGGTCTCCTTGTACTTAAGTCGGCATTGTGCCTTTTGTATTTAATTCCGATGCAATTTTTGTGTTTCATCCTCAATACGAATGTCCAAAGGATACAGTAAACCGGGAGTGAAGCATCGGAATCTATAACTAGTGTCACAGGAATGGTTCAAAACTCAGTCAGTAAGAAGAGTCAGTCTTTTTGTACTTTAGTCGGCCTTGTGCCTTTGGTATTTAATTCCGATGCAATTTCTGTGTTTCATCGTCAATAAGAAGGTCCAAGGGATACAGTAAACCTGGAGTGAAGCATCAGAATCTATAACTAGTGTCACAGGAATGAATCAAAACATAGTCAGTAAGAGGAGTCAGTTTTCTTGTACTTCAGTCGGCATTGTGCCTTTTGTATTTAATTCCGATGCAATTTCTGTGTATCATCGTCAACAAGAAGGTCCACGGGATTCAGTAAACCGGGAGTGAAGCATCGGAATCTATAACTAGTGTCACAGGAATAGTTCAAAACTCAGTCAGTAAGAAGAGTCAGTCTTCTTGTACTTAAGTCGGCATTGTGCCTTTGGTATTTAATTCCGATGCAATTTCTGTGTTTCATCGTCAATAAGAACGTCCAAGGGATACGGTAAACCTGGAGTGAAGCATCAGAATCTATAACTAGTGTCACAGGAATGAATCAAAACATAGTCAGTAAGAAGAGTCAGTTTTCTTGTACTTCAGTCCGCATTGTGCCTTTTGTATTTAATTCCGATGCAATTTCTGTGTTTCATCGTCAACAAGAAGGTCCAAGGGATACAGTAAACCTGAAGTGAAGCATCGGAATCTATAACTAGTGTCACAGGAATGGTAAAAACGTAGAAAGTAGGAAGAGTCAGTGTTCTTGTACTTAAGTCGGCATTGTGCCTTCTCTATTTAATTCCGATGCAATTTCTGTGTTTCATCGTAAATAAGAAGGTCCAAGGGATACAGTAAACCTGGAGTGAATCATCGGAATCTATAACTAGTGTCACAGGAATGGTTCAAATCATAGACAGTAAGAAGAGTCAGTCTTCTGGTACTTATTTCGGCACTGTGCCTTTTGGATTTAATTCCGATGCAATTTCTGTGTTTTATCGTTAATAAGAAGGTCAGAGGGATACAGTAAACCTGAAGTGCAGCATCGGAATCTATAACTAGTGTCACAGGAATGGTTCAAAACATAGTCAGTAAGAAGAGTCAGTCTTCTTGTACTTAAGTCGGCATTGTGCCTTTTGTATATAATTCCGATGCAATTTCTGTGTTTCATCGTCAATAAGAAGGTCCGAGGGATACAGTAAACCTGGAGTGAAGCATCGGAATCTATAACTAGTGTCACAGGAATGGTTCAAAACATAGTCAGTAAGAAGAGTCAGTCTTCTTGTACTTAAGTCGGCATTGTGCCATTTGTATTTAATTCCGATGCAATTTTTGTGTTTCATCCTCAATACGAAGGTCCAAGGGATTCAGTAAACCGGGAGTGAAGCATCGGAATCTATAACTAGTGTCACAGGAATAGTTCAAAACTCAGTCAGTAAGAAGAGTCAGTCTTCTTGTACTTAAGTCGGCATTGTGCCTTTGGTATTTAATTCCGATGCAATTTCTGTGTTTCATCGTCTATAAGAAGGTCCAAGGGATACGGTAAACCTGGAGTGAAGCATCAGAATCTATAACTAGTGTCACAGGAATGAATCAAAACATAGTCAGTAAGAAGAGTCAGTTTTCTTGTACTTCAGTCCGCATTGTGCCTTTTGTATTTAATTCCGATGCAATTTCTGTGTTTCATCGTCAACAAGAAGGTCCAAGGGATACAGTAAACCTGAAGTGAAGCATCGGAATCTATAACTAGTGTCACAGGAATGGTAAAAACGTAGAAAGTAGGAAGAGTCATTGTTCTTGTACTTAAGTCGGCATTGTGCCTTCTCTATTTAATTCCGATGCAATTTCTGTGTTTCATCGTAAATAAGAAGGTCCAAGGGATACAGTAAACCTGGAGTGAAGCATCGGAATCTATAACTAGTGTCACAGGAATGGTTCAAATCATAGACAGTAAGAAGAGTAAGTCTTCTTGTACTTATTTCGGCACTGTGCCTTCTGGATTTAATTCCGATGCAATTTCTGTGTATCATCGTTAATAAGAAGGTCAGAGGGATACAGTCAATCTGAAGTGAAGCATCGGAATCTATAACTAGTGTCACAGGAATGGTTCAAAACATAGTCAGTAAGAAGAGTCAGTCTTCTTGTACTTAAGTCGGCATTGTGACTTTTGTATATAATTCCGATGCAATTTCTGTGTTTCATCGTAAATAAGAAGGTCCAAGGGATACAGTAAACCTGGAGTGAAGCATCGGAATCTATAACTAGTGTCACAGGAATGGTTCAAATCATAGACAGTAAGAAGAGACAGTCTTCCTGTACTTATTTCGGCACTGTGCCTTTTGTATTTAATTCCGATGCAACTTCTGTGTATCATCGTCAATAAGAAAGTCCAAGAGATACAGTAAACCTGAAGAGGAGCATCCAAATCTATAACTAGTGTCACAGGAATGGTTGAAAACATAGACAGAAGAAGAGTCAGTCTTCTGGTACTTAAGTCGGCATTGTGCCCTTTGTATTAAATTCCGATGCAATTTCTGTGTTTCATCGTAAATAAGAAGGTCCAAGGGATACAGTAAACATGGAGTGAAGCATCGGAATATGTAACTAGAGTCACAGGAATGGTTCTAAGCATAGACAGTAAGAAGAGTCAGTTTTCTTGTACTTAAGTGGGCATTGTGCATTTTTTATTTAATTCCGAAGCAATTTCTATGTTTCATCGTCAATAAGAAGGTCCAAGGGATACAGTAAACCTGAAGTGAAGCTCCAGAATCTAATACTGGTGTCACAGGAATGGTTCAAACCATAGTCAGTAAGAAGAGTCAGTCTTCTTGTACTTAAGTCGGCATTGTGCCTTTTGTATTTAATTCCGATGCAATTTCTGTGTTTTATCGTCAATATGAAGGTGAGAGGGATACAGTAAACCCGAAGTGAAGCATCGGAATCTAAAACCAGTGTCACAGGAATGGTTCAAATCATAGACAGTAGGAAGAGTCAGTCTTCTTGTACTTAAGTCGACATTGTGCCTTTTGTATTTAATTCGGATGCAATTTCTGTGTTTCATCGTCAATAAGAAGGTCCAAGGGATACGGTAAACCTGCAGTGAAGCATCGGAATCTGTAACTAGTGTCACAGGAATGGTTCAAAACATACACAGTAAGATGAGTCAGTCTTCTTGTACTTAAGTCGGCATTGTGCCTTTTGTATTTAATTCCGATGCAATTTCTGTGTTTCATCGTCAATAAGAATGTCCAAGGGATACAGTAAACCTAGAGTGAAGCATCGGAATCTATTACTAGTGTCACAGGAATGGTTCAAAACATAGACAGTAAGAAGAGTCAGTCTTCTTCTTCTTAATTCGGCATTGTGCATTCTGTATTTAATTCCGACGCAATTTCTGTGTTTCATCGTCAATAAGAACGTCAGAGGGAAACAGTAAATCTGAAGTGGAGCATCGGAATCTATAACTAGTGTCACAGGAATGGTTCAGATCATAGACAGTAAGAAGAGTCAGTCTTCTTGTAATTAAGTCGGCATTGTCCATTTTGTATTTAATTCCGTTGCAATTTCTATGTTTCATCCTCAATAAGAAGGTCAGAGGGATACAGTAAAATTGAAGTGAAGCATCAGAATCTATAACAAGTGTCGCAGGAATGGTAAAAACATAGAAAGTAGGAAGAGTCAGTCTTCATGTACTTAAGTCTGCATTGTGCCTGCTCTATTTAATTAAGATGCAATTGCTGTGTTTCATCGCCAATAAGAAGGTCCATGGGATACAGTATACCTGAAGTGAAGCATCGGAATCTATAATTTATGTAACAGGAATGGTTCAAAGCATTGTCAGTTAGAAGAGTCAGTGTTCTTGTACTTAATTCGGCATTGTGCCTTTTGTATTTAATACCGATGCAATTTCTGTGTTTCATCGTCAATAAGAAGGTCCAAGGGATACGGTAAACCTGCAGTGAAGCATCGGAATCTGTAACTAGTGTCACAGGAATGGTTCAAAACATACACAGTAAGATGAGTCAGTCTTCTTGTACTTAAGTCGGCATTGTGCCTTTTGTATTTAATTCCGATGCAATTTCTGTGTTTCATCGTCAATAAGAATGTCCAAGGGATACAGTAAACCTAGAGTGAAGCATCGGAATCTATTACTAGTGTCACAGGAATGGTTCAAAACATAGACAGTAAGAAGAGTCAGTCTTCTTCTTCTTAATTAGGCATTGTGCATTCTGTATTTAATTCCGACGCAATTTCTGTGTTTCATCGTCAATAAGAACGTCAGAGGGAAACAGTAAATCTGAAGTGAAGCATCGGAATCTATAACTAGTGTCACAGGAATGGTTCAAAGCATAGACAGTAGGAAGAGTCAGTCTTATTGTACTTAAGTCGACATTGTGCCTTTTGGATTTAATTCCGATGCAATTTCTGTGTTACATCGTTAATAAGAAGGTCAGAGGGATACAGTAAACCTGAAGTGAAGCATCGGAATCTATAACTAGTGTCACAGGAATGGTTCAAAACATAGTCAGTAAGAAGAGTCAGTCTTCTTCTACTTAAGTCGGCATTGTGCCTTTTGTATATAATTCCGATGCAATTTCTGTGTTTCATCGTCAATAAGAAGGTCCGAGGGATACAGTAAACCTGGAGTGAAGCATCGGAATCTATAACTAGTGTCACAGGAATGGTTCAAAACTTAGTCATTAAGAAGAGTCAGTTTTCTTGTACTTCAGTCGGCATTGTGCCTTTTGTATTTAATTCCGATGCAATTTCTGTGTTTAATCCTCAATACGAAGGTCCAAGGGATACAGTAAACCGGGAGTGAAGCATCGGAATCTATAACTAGTGTCACAGGAATGGTTCAAAACTCAGTCAGCAAGAAGAGTCAGTCTTCTTGTACTTAAGTCGGCATTGTGCCTTTGGTATTTAATTCCGATGCAATTTCTGTGTTTCATCGTCAATAAGAAGGTCCAAGGGATACAGTAAACCTGGAGTGAAGCATCAGAATCTATAACTAGTGTCACAGGAATGAATCAAAACATAGTCAGTAAGAAGAGTCAGTTTTCTTGTACTTCAGTCGGCATTGTGCCTTTTGTATTTAATTCCGATGCAATTTCTGTGTTTCATCGTCAACAAGTAGGTCCAAGGGATACAGTAAACCTGAAGTGAAGCATCGGAATCTATAACTAGTGTCACAGGAATGGTAAATACGTAGAAAGTAGGAAGAGTCAGTGTTCTTGTACTTAAGTCGGCATTGTCCCTTCTCTATTTAATTCCGATGCAATTTCTGTGTTTCATCGTCAATAAGAAGGTCCTAGGGATACAGTAAACCTGGAGTGAAGCATCGTAATCTATAACTAGTGTCACAGGAATGGTTCAAATCATAGACAGTAAGAAGAGACAGTCTTCTTGTACTTATTTCGGCACTGTGCCTTTTGTATTTACTTCCGATGCAACTTCTGTGTATCATCGTCAATAAGAAGGTCCAAGAGATACAGTAAACCTGAAGAGGAGCATTGAAATCAATAACTAGTGTCACAGGGATGGTTGAAAACATAGACAGAAGAAGAGTTAGTCTTCGTGTACTTAAGTCGGCATTGTGCCCTTTGTATATAATTCCGATGCAATTTCTGTGTTTCATCGTAAATAAGAAGGTCCAAGGGATACAGTAAACATGGGGTGAAGCATCGGAATATGTAACTAGTGTCACAGGAATGGTTCAAAGCATAGACAGTAAGAAGAGTCAGTTTTCTTGTACTTAAGTGGGCATTGTGTCTTTTGTATTTAATTCCGATGAAATTTCTGTGTTTCATCGTCAATAAGACGGTCAGAGGGATACAGTAAATCTGAAGTGAAGCATCGGAATCTATAACTAGTGTCACAGGAATGGTTCAAACCATAATCAGTAAGAGAAGTCAGTCTTCTTGTACTTATGTCGCTATTGTGCCTTTTGTATTTAATTCCGATGTAATTTCTGTGTTTCATCGTCAACAAGAAGGTCCAAGGGATACAGTAAACCTGGTGTGAAGTATCGGAATCTATTACTAGTGTCACAGGAGTGGTTCAAATCATAGACAGTAGGAAGAGTCAGTCTTTTTTTACTTATGTCTGCATTGTGCCTTTTCTATTCAATTCCGATGCAATTTCTGTGTTTCATCGTCAGTAGGAAGGTCAGAGGGATACAGTAGACCTGAAGTGAAGCATCGGAATCTATAACTAGTGTCATAGGAATGTTTCAAAGCATAGACAGTAGGAAGAGTGAGTCTTATTGTACTTAAGTCGGCATTGTGCATTTTGTATTTTATTCCGATGCAATTTCTGTGTTTCATCGTCAATAAGAAGGTCTGAGGGATAGAGTAAACCTGAAGAGAAGCATCGGAATCTATAACTATTGTCACAGGAATGGTTCAAACATAGACAGTGAGAAGAGTCAGTCTTCTTGTACTTAAGTCGGCATTGTGCCTTTTGTACTTAATTCCGATGCAATTTCTGTGTTTCATCGTCAATATGAAGGTGAGAGGGATACAGTAAACCCGAAGTGAAGCATCGGAATCTAAAACTAGTGTCACAGGAATGGTTCAAATCATAGACAGTAGGAAGAGTCAGTCTTCTTGTACTTAAGTCGACATTGTGCCATTTGTATTTAATTCCGATGCAATTTCTGTGTTTCATCGTCAATAAGTAGGACCAAGGGATCCAGGAAACCTGAGGTGAAGCACCGGAATATATAACTAGTGTCACAGGAATGGTTCAAAACATAGTCAGTAAGAAGAGTCAGTCTTCATGTACTTAAGTCGCCATTGTGCCTTTTGTAATAAATTCCGATGCAATTTCTGTGTTTCATCGTAAATAAGAAGGTCCAAGGGATACAGTAAACTTGGAGTGACTCATCGGAATCTATAACTAGTGTCACAGGAATGGTTCAAATCATAGACAGTAAGAAGAGTCAGTCTTCTTGTACTTAAGTCGGCATTGTCCATTTTGTATTTAATTCCGTTGTAATTTCTGTGTTTCATCCTCAATAAGAAGGTCAGAGGGATACAGTAAAATTGAAGTGAAGCATCAGAATCTATAACAAGTGTGACAGGAATGGTAAAAACATAGAAAGTAGGAAGAGTCAGTCTTCTTGTACTTAAGTCGGCATTGTGCCTGCTCTATTTAATTCCGATGCAATTGCTGTGTTTCATCGCCAATAAGAAGGTAAATGGGATACAGTATACCTGAAGTGAAGCATCGGAATCTATAACTAGTGTAACAGGAATGGTTCAAAGCATAGTCAGTTAGAAGAGTCAGTGTTCTTGCACTTAAGTCGGCATTGTGCCTTTTGTATTTAATACCGATGCAATTTCTGTGTTTCATCGTCAATAAGAAGGTCCAAGGGATACGGTAAACCTGCTGTGAAGCATCGGAATCTGTAACTAGTGTCACAGGAATGGTTCAAATATACACAGTAAGATGAGTCAGTCTTCTTGTACTTAAGTCGGCATTGTGCCTTTTGTATTTAATTCCGATGCAATTTCTGTGTTCCATCGTCAATAAGAATGTCCAAGGGATACAGTAAACCTAGAGTGAAGCATCGGAATCTATTACTAGTGTCACAGGAATGGTTCAAAACATAGACAGTAAGAAGAGTCAGTCTTCTTCTACTTAATTCGGCATTGTGCATTTTGTATTTAATTCCGACGCAATTTCTGTGTTTCATCGTCAATAAGAACGTCAGAGGGAAACAGTAAATCTGAAGTGAAGCATCGGAATCTATATCTAGTGTCACAGGAATGGTTCAAAGCATAGACAGTAGGAAGAGTCAGTCTTATTGTACTTAAGTCGACATTGTGCCTTTTGTATTTTATTCCGATGCAATTTCTGTGTTTCATCGTAAATAAGAAGGTCTGAGGGATACAGTAAACCTGAAGTGAAGCATCGGAATCTATAACTAGTGTCACAGGAATGGATCAAACATAGACAGTGAGAAGAGTCAGTCTTCTTGTACTTAAGTCGGCATTGTGCCTTTTGTATTTAATTTCGATGAAATTGCTGTGTTTCATCGTCAATAAGAAGGTCCAAGGGATACAGTAAACCTGATGTGAAGCATCAGAATCTATAACTAGTGTCACAGGAATGGATCAAACATAGACAGTGAGAAGAGTCAGTCTTCTTGTACTTAAGTCGGCATTGTGCCTTTTGTATTTAATTCCGATGCAATTTCTGTGTTTCATCGTCAATACGAAGGTCCAAGGGATACAGTAAACCTGAAGTGAAGCACCGGAATTTATAACTAGTATCACATGAATGATTCAAAACATAGTCAGTAAGAAGAGTCAGTCTTCTTGTACTTAAGTTGGCATTGTGCCTTTTGTATTTATTTCCGATGCAATTTCTGTGTTTCATCGTCAATAAGAAGGTCAGAGGGATACAGTAAACTTGAAGTGAAACACCGGATTCTATAACTAGTGTCACATGAATAGTTCAAAGCATAGTCAGTAAGAAGAGTCAGTCTTCTTGTACTTATGTCGCTATTGTGCCTTTTGTATTTAATTCCGATGCAATATCTGTGTTTCATCGTCAATAAGAAGGTCCAAGGGATACAGTAAACCTGGAGTGAAGCATCGGAATCTATAACTAGTGTCACATGAATGGTTCAAAACATAGACAGTGAGAAGAGTCAGTCTTCTTGTACTTAAGTCGGCATTGTGCCTTTTGTATTTATTTCCGATGCAATTTCTGTGTTTCATCGTCAACACGAAGGTCCAAGGGATACAGTAAACCTGAAGTGAAGTATCGGAATCTATAACTAGCTTCACAGGAATGGTTCAAATCATAGACAGTAGGAAGAGTCAGTCTTCTTGTACTTAAGCCTGCATTGTGCCTTTTCTATTTAATTCCGATGCAATTTCTGTGTTTCATCGTCAATAGGAAGGTCCAAGAGATACAGTAAACCACGAGTGAAGTATCGGAATCTGTAACTAGTGACACAGGAATGGTTCAAATCATAGACAGTAGGAAGAGTCAGTCTTCTTGTACTTAAGTCGGCATTGTGCCTTTTGTATTTAATTCCGATGCAATTTCTGTGTTTCATCGTCAATATGAAGGTCACAGGGATACAGTAGACCTGAAGTGAAGCATCGGAATGTATAACTAGTGTCACAGGAATGGTTCAAAGCATAGACAGTTGGAAGAGTCAGTCTTATTGTACTTAAGTCGGCATTGTGGCTTTTGATTTTATCCCGATGCAATTTCTGTGTTTCATCGTCAATAAGAAGGTCTGAGGAATACAGTAAACCTGAAGTGAAGCTTCGGAATCTATAACTAGTGTCACAGGAATGGTTCAAAACATAGACAGTGAGAAGAGTCAGTCTTCTTGTACATAAGTCGGCATTGAGCTTTTTGTATTTAATTCCGATGCAATTTCAGTGTTTCATCGTCAATGTGAAGGTCAGAGGGATACAGTAAACCTGAAGTGAAGCATCGGAATCTAAAACTAGTGTCACAGGAATGGTTCAAATCATAGACAGTAGGAAGAGTCAGTCTTCTTGTACTTAAGTCGGCATTGTGCCTTTTGTATTTAATTTCGTTGCAATTTCTGTGTTTCATCGTCAATAAGTAGGTCCAAGGGATCCAGTAAACCTGAAGTGAAGCACCGTAATTTATAACTAGTGTCACAGGAATGGTTCAAAACATAGTCAGTAATTACTGTCAGTCTTCTTGTACTTAAGTCGCCATTGTGCCTTTTGTATTAAATTCCGATGCAATATCTGTGTTTCATCGTAAATAAGAAGGTCCAGGGGATACAGTAAACCTGGCGTGAATCATCGGAATCTATAACTAGTGTCACAGGAATGGTTCAAATCATAGGCAGTAAGTAGAGACAGTCTTCTTGTACTTAATTCGGCATTTTGCCTTTTGTATTTAATTCCGATGCAATTTCTGTGTTTAATCGTCAATAAGAAGGTCCAAGGGATACAGTAAACCTGCAGTGAAGAATCGGAATCTGTAACTAGTGTCGCAGGAATGGTTCAAAACATAGACAGTAAGATGAGTCAGTCTTCTTGTACTTAAGTCGGCATTTTGCCTTTTTTATTTAATTCCGATGCAATTTCTGTGTTTCATCGTCAATAAGAAGGTCCAAGGGATACAGTAAACCTAGAGTGAAGCATCGGAATCTATTACTGGTGTCACAGGAATGGTTCAAACATAGACAGTAAGAAGACTCAGTCTTCTTGTACTTAATTCGGCATTGTGCATTTTGTATTTAATTCCGTTGCAATTTCTGTGTTCCATCGTCAATAAGAACGTCAGAGAGATACTGTAAATCTGAAGTGAAGCATCGGAATCTATAACTAGTGTCACAGAAATGGTTCAAAACATAGACAGTAGGAAGAGTCAGTCTTGTTGTACTTAAGTCGGCATTGTGCCTTTTGTATTTCATTCCGATGCAATTTCTGTGTTTCATCGTAAATAAGAAGGTCTGAGTTATACAGTAAACCTTAAGTGAAGCATCGGAATCTATAACTAGTGGCACAGGAATGGATCAAACGTAGACAGTGAGAAGAGTCAGTCTTCTTGCACTTAAGACGGCATTGTGCCTTTTGTATTTAATTCCGATGCAGTTTCTGTGTTTCATCGTCAATAAGAATGTAAGAGGGATACAGTAAACCTGAAGTAAAGCATCGGGATCTGTAACTAGTGTCACAGGAATGGTTCAAAACATAGACAGAAAGATGAGTCAGTCTTCTTGTACTTAAGTCGGTATTGTGCTTTTTTTATTTAATTCCGATGCAATTTCTGTGTTTCATCGTCAATAAGAAGGTCCAAGGGATACAGTAAACCTAGAGTGAAACATCGGAATGTATTACTGGTGTCACAGGAATGGTTCAAAACATAGACAGTAAGAAGAGTCAGTCTTCTTGTACTAAAGTCGGCATTGTGCCTTTTGTATTTAATTCCGATATAATTTCTGTGTTTCATCGTCAATAAGAAGGTCCAAGGGATACAGTAAACCTGGAGTGAACCATCGGAATCTATAACTAGTGTCACAGGAATGAATCAAAACATAGTCGGTAAGAAGAGTCAGTCTTCTTGTACTAAGGTCGCCATTGTGCCTTTTGTAATTAATTCCGATGCAATTTCTGTGTTTCATCGTCAATAAGTAGGTCCAAGGGATCAAGTAAACCTGAAGTGAAGCACCGGAATAGATAACTAGTGTCACAGGAATGGTTCAAAACATAGACAGAAGAAGAGTCAGTCTTCTTGTACTTAAGTCGGCATTGTCCCTTTTGAATTTAATTCCGTTGCCATTTCTGTGTTTCATCGTCAATAAGATGGTCAGAGGGATACAGTAAACCTGAAGTGTAGCATCGGAATCCATAACTAGTGTCACAGGAATGGTAAAATCATAGAAAGTAGGAAGAGTCAGTCTTCTTGAACTTAAGTCGGCATTATGCCTCCTCTAATTAATTCCTATGCAATTGTTGTGTTTCATCGTCAATTAGAAGGTCCAAGGGATACAGTAAACCTGGAGTGAACCATCGGAATCTATAACTAGTGTCACAGGAATGAATTAAAACATAGTCATTAAGAAGAGGCAGCCTTCTTGTAACAAAGTCGGCAATGTGCCTTTTGTATTTAATTCCGATGCAATTTCTGTGTTTCATCGTCATTAAGAGGGACCAAGGGATACAGTAAACCAAGATTGAAGCATCGTAATCTATTACTAGTGTCACAGGAATGGTTCAAAACATAGACAGTAAGACGAGTCATTCTTCTTGTACTTAATTCGGCACTGTGCCTTTTGGATTTAATTCCGATGCGATTTCTGTCTTTCATCGTTAATAAGAAGGTCAGAGGGATACAGTAAACCTGAATTGAAGCATCGGAATCTATAACAAGTGTCACAGGAATGGTTCATAACATAGTCAGTAAGAAGAGTCAGTCTTCTTGTACTTAAGTCGGCATTGTGCCCTTTGTATTTAATTCCGATGCTATTTATGTGTTTCATCGTCAATAAGAAAGTCAGAGGGATACGGTAAACCTGAAGTGAAGCATCGGAATCTATAACTAGTGTCACAGGAATGGAAAAACATAGAAATTAGGAAGAGGCAGTCTTCTTGTACTTAAGTCGGCATTGTGCCTTCTCTATTTAATTCCGATGCAATTGCTGTCTTTCATTGTCAATAAGAAAATCCAACGGATACAGTGAACCTGAAGTGAAGCGTAGGAATCTGTAACTAGTGTCACAGGAACGGTTCAAAACATAGACAGAAAGATGAGTCAGTCTTCTTGTACTTAAGTCGGTATTGTGCCTTTTTTATTTAATTCCGATGCAATTTCTGTGTTTCATCGTCAATAAGAAGGTCCAAGGGATACAGTAAACCTAGAGTGAAGCATCGGAATCTATTACTGGTGTCACAGGAATGGTTCATAACATAGACAGTAAGAAGAGTCAGTGTTCTTGTACTTATTTCGGCATTGTGCATTTTGTATTTAATTCCGTTGCAATTTCTGTGTTCCATCGTCAATAAGAACGTCCGAGAGATACAGTAAATCTGAAGTGAAGCATCGGAATCTATAACTAGTGTCACAGGAATGGTTCAAAACATAGACAGTAGGAAGAGTCAGTCTTATTGTACTTAAGTCGGCATTGTGCCTTTTGTATTTTATTCCGATGCAATTTCTGTGTTTCATCGTAAATAAGAAGGTCTGAGGGATACAGTAAACCTTAAGTGAAGCATCGGAATCTATAACTAGTGGCACAGGAATGGATCAAACATAGACATTGAGAAGAGTCAGTCTTCTAGCACTTAAGTCGGCATTGTGCCTTTTCTATTTAATTCCGATGCAATTTCTGTGTTTCATCGTCAATAAGAATGTCAGAGGGATACAGTAAACCTGAAGTGAAGCATCGGAATCTAAAACTAGTGTAACAGGAATGGTTCAAATCATAGACAGTAGGAAGAGTCAGTCTTCTTGTACTTAATTCGGCATTGTGCATTTTGTATTTGATTCCGACGCAATTTCTGTGTTTCATCGACAATAAGAACGTCAGAGGGATACAGTAAATCTGAAGTGAAGCATCGGAATCTATAACTAGTGTCACAGGAATGGTTCAAAAAATAGTCAGTAAAAAGAGTCAGTCTTCTTGTACTAAAGTCGGCATTGTGCCTTTTGTATTTAATTCCGATGCAATTTCTGTGTTTCATCGTCAATAAGAAGGTCCAAGGGATACAGTAAATCGGGAGTGAAGCATCGGAATCTATAACTAGTGACACAGAAATGGTTCAAAACATAGTCAGTAAGAAGAGTCAGTCTTCTTGTGCTTAAGTCGGCATTGTGCCTTTTGTATTTAATTCCGATATAATTTCTGTGTTTCATCGTCAATAAGAAGGTCCAAGGGATACAGTAAACCTGGAGTGAACCATCGGAATCTATAACTAGTGTCACAGGAATGAATCAAAACATAGTCGGTAAGAAGAGTCAGTCTTCTTGTACTAAGGTCGCCATTGTGCCTTTTGTATTTAATTCCGATGCAATTTCTGTGTTTCATCGTCAATAAGTAGATCCAAGGGATCAAGTAAACCTGAAGTGAAGCAACGGAATAGATAACTAGTGTCACAGGAATGGTTCAAAACATAGACAGAAGAAGAGTCAGTCTTCTTGTACTTCAGTCGGCATTGTCCCTTTTGAATTTAATTCCGTTGCAATTTCTGTGTTTCATCGTCAATAAGATGGTCAGAGGGATACAGTAAACCTGAAGTGTAGCATCGGAATCTATAACTAGTGTCACAGGAATGGTAAAATCATAGAAAGTAGGAAGAGTCAGTCTTCTTGAACTTAAGTCGGCATTATACCTCCTCTAATTAATTCCTATGCAATTGTTGTGTTTCATCGTCAATAAGAAGGTCCAAGGGATACAGTAAACCTGAAGTGAAGCATCGGAATCTATAACTAGTGTCACAGGAATGGTTCAAAACATAGACAGTAAGAAGGGTAAGTCTTCTTGTACTTAAGTCGGCATTGTGCCTTTTGTATTTAATTCCGGTGCAATTTCTGTGTTTCATCGTCAATAAGAAGGTCCAAGGGGTACAGTAAACCTGGTGTGAAGCATCGGAATCTATAACTAGTGTCACAGGAATGAATTAAATCATAGTCAGTAAGAAGAGACAGTCTTCTTGTAACAATGTAGGCAATGTGCCTTTTGTATTTAATTCCGATGCAATTTCTGTGTTTCATCGTTATTAAGAGGGTCCAAGGGATACAGTAAACCAAGAGTGAAGCATTGGAATCTATTACTAGTGTCACAGGAGTGATTCAAAACATAGACAGTAAGAGGAGTCAGTCTTCTTGTACTTAATTCGGCACTGTGCCTTTTGGATTTAATTCCGATGCGATTTCTGTCTTTAATCGTTAATAAGAAGGTCAGAGGGATACAGTAAACCTGAATTGAAGCATCGGAATCTATAACTAGTGTCACAGGAATGTTTCAAAACATAGACAGAAGAAGAGTCAGTCTTCTTGTACTTAAGTCGGCATTATCCCTTTTGTATTTAATTCCGTTGCAATTTCTATGTTTGATCGTCAATAAGAAGGTCACAAGGATACAGTAAACCTGCAGTGAAGCATCGGAATCTATAACTAGTGTCACAGGAATGGTTCAAAACATAGACAGTAAGAAGAGTCACACTTTTTGTACTTAATTCGGCATTGTGCATTTTGTATTTATTTCCGATGCAATTTCTGTGTTTCATCGTCAATAAGAACGTCAGAGGGATACAGTACATCTGAAGTGAAGCATCGGAATCTATAACTAGTGTCACAGGAATGGTTCAAAACATAGTCAGTAACAACAGTCGGTCTTCTTGTACTTAAGTCGGCATTGTGCCTTTTGTATTTAATTCCGATGCAATTTCTGTGTTTCATCGTCAATAAGAAGGTCCAAGGGATACAGTAATCCTGGAGTGAAGCATCGGTTTCTATAACTAGTGTCACAGGAATGAAGCAAAACATAGTCAGTTAGAAGAGTCAGTCTTCTTGTACTTATGTCGGCATTGTGCCTTTTGTATTTAAGTCCGATGCATTTTCTGTGTTTCATTGTCAATAAGAAGGTCAGAGGGATACAGTAAACCTGAAGTGAAGCATCGGAATCTATAACTAGTGTCGCAGGAATGGTTCAAAGCATAGTCAGTAAGCAGAGTCAGTGTTCTTGTACTTAAGTCGGCATTGTGCCTTTAGTATTTAATTCCGATGCAATTTCTGTGTTTCATCGTCAATAAGAAGGTCCAAGGGATACAGTAAACCTAGAGTGAAGCATCGGAATCTATCACTAGTGTCACAGGAATGGTCCAAAACATAGACAGTAAGAAGAGTCAGTCTTCTTGTACTTCATTCGGCATTGTGCATTTTGTATTTAATTCCGACGCAATTTCTGTGTTTCTTCGTCAATAAGAACGTCAGAGGAATACAGTAAATCTGAAGTGAAGCATCGGAATCTATAACTAGTGTCACAGGAATGGTTCAAAACATGGTCAGTCAGAACACTCAGCCTTCTTGTACTAAAGTCGCCATTGTGCCTTTTGTATTTACTTCCGATACAATTTCAGTGCTTCATCGTCAATAAGAAGGTCCAAGGGATACTGTAAACCGAGAGTGAAGCATATGAATCTGTAACTAGTGTCACAGAAATGGTTCAAAACATAGTCAGTAAGAAGAGTCAGTCTTCTTGTACTTAAGTCGGCATTGTGCCTTTTGTATTTAATTCCGATGCAATTTCTGTGTTTCATCGTCAATAAGAAGGTCCAAGGGATACAGTAAACCTGGTGTGAAGCATCTGAATCTATAACTAGTGTCACAGGAATGAATTGAAACACAGTCAGTAAGAAGAGTCAGTCTTCTTGTACCAAAGTCGGCAATGTGCCTTTTGTATTTAATTCCGATGCAATTTCTGTGTTTCATCGTCATTAAGAGGGTCCAAGCGGTACAGTAAACCAAGAGTGAAGCATCGGCATCAATTACTAGTGTCACAGGAATGGTTCAAAACATAGACAGTAAGAAGAGTCAGACTTTTTGTACTTAATTCGGCGTTGTGCATTTTGTATTTATTTCCGACGCAATTTCTGTGTTTCATCGTCAATAAGAACGTCAGAGGGATACAGTACATCTGAAGTGAAGCATCGGAATCTATAACTAGTGTCACAGAAATGGTTCAAAACATAGTCAGTAAGAAGAGTCAGTCTTCTTGTACTTAAGTCGGCATTGTGCCTTTTGTATTTAATTCCGATGCAATTTCTGTGTTTCATCGTCAACAAGAAGGTCCAAGGGATACAGTAATCCTGGAGTGAAGCATCGGAATCTATAACTAGTGTCACAGGAATGAATCAAAGCATAGTCAGTTAGAAGAGTCAATCTTCTTGTACTTATGTCGGCATTGTCCCTTTTGTATTTAAGTCCGATGCAATTTCTGTGTTTCATCGTCAATAAGTAGGTCAGAGGGATACAGTAAACCTGAAGTGAAGCATCGGAATCTATAACTAGTGTCACAGGAATGTTTCAAAGCATAGTCAGTAAGAAGAGTCAGTGTTCTTGTACTTAAGTCGGCATTGTGCCCTTTGTATTTAATTCCGATGCAATTTCTGTGTTTCATCGTCAATGAGAAGGTCACAAGGATACAGTAAACCTGCAGTGAAGCATCGAAATCTGTAACTAGTGTCACAGGATTGGTTCAAAACATAGACAGTAAGATGAGTCAGTCTTCTTGTACTTAAGTCGGCATTGTGCCTTTTTTATTTAATTCCGATGCAATTTCTGTGTTTCATCGTCAATAAGAAGGTCCAAGGGATACAGCAAACCTAGAGTGAAGCATCGGAATCTATTACTAGTGTCACAGGAATAGTTCAAAACATAGACAGTAAGAAGAGTCATTCTTCTTGTACTTAAGTCGGCATTGTGCCTTTTGTATTTACTTCCGATGCAATTTCTGTGTTTCATCGTCCATAAGAAGGTCCAAGGGATACAGTAAACCTGGTGTGAGGCATCTGAATCCATAACTAGTGTCACAGGAATGAATTAAATCATAGTCAGTAAGAAGAGTCAGTATTCTTGTACCAAAGTCGGCAATGTGACTTTTGTATTTAATTCCGTTGCAATTTCTGCGTTTCATCGTCATTAAGAGGGTCCAAGCGATTCAGTATACCAAGAGTGAAGCATCGGAACCTATTACTAGTGTCACAGGAATGGTTCAAAATATAGACAGTAAGAAGAGTCAGACTTTTTGTAAATAATTCGGCATTGTGCATTTTGTATTTAATTCCGACGCAATTTCTGTGTTTCATCGTCACTAAGAACGTCGGTGGGATACAGTACATCTGAAGTGAAGCATCGGAATCTATAACTAGTGTCACAGGATTGGTTCAAAACATAGTCAGTAAGAAGAGTCAGTCTTCTTGTACATAAGTCGGCATTGTGCCTTTTGTATTTAATTCCGATGCAATTTCTGTGTTTCATCGTCATATAAGAAGGTCCAAGGGATGCAGTAAACCTGGTGTGAAGCATCGGAATCTATAACTAGTGTCACAGGAATTAATTAAAACATAGTCAGTAAGAGGAGTCAGTCTTCTTCAACCAAAGTCGGCAATGTGCCTTTTGTATTTAATTCCGATGCAATTTCTGTGTTTCATCGTCATTAAGAGAGTCCAAGCGATACAGCAAACCAAGAGTGAAGCATCGGAATCTATTACTAGTGTCACAGGAATGGTTCAAAACATAGACAGTAAGAAGAGTCAGACTTCTTGTAAATAATTCGGCATTGTGCATTTTGTATTTAATTCGACGCAATTTCTGTGTTTCATCGTCAATAAGAACGTCAGAGGGATACAGTACATGTGAAGTGAAGCATCGGAATCCATAACTAGTGTCACAGGAATGGTTCAAATCATAGTCAGTAAGAAGAGTCAGTCTTCTTGTACATAAGTCGGCATTGTGCCTTTTGTATTTAATTCCGATGCAATTTCTGTGTTTCATCGTCATATAAGAAGGTCCAAGGGATGCAGTAAACCTGGAGTGAAGCATCGAAATCTATAACTAGTGTGACAGGAATGGTTCAAATCATAAACAATAAGAAGAGTCAGTCTTCTTGTACTTAATTCGGCTCTGTGCCTTTCGGATTTAATTCCGATGTGATTTCTGTGTTTCATCGTTAATAAGAAGGTCAGAGGGATACAGTAAACCTGAAGTGAAGCATCGGAATCTATAACTAGTGTCACAGGAGTGGTTCAAAACATAGTCAGTAAGAAGAGTCAGTCTTCTTGTTCTTAAGTCGGCATTGTGCCTTTTGTATTTATATCCGATGTAAAGTCTGTGGTTCATCGTCAATAAGAAGGTCCAAGGGATACAGTAAACCTGAAGTGTAGCGTCGATATCTATAACTAGTGTCACAGGAATGAATTAAAACATAGTCAGTAAGAGGAGTCAGTCTTCTTGTACCAAAGTCGGCAATGTGCCTTTTGTATTTAATTCCGATGCAATTTCTGTGTTTCACCGTCATTAAGAGGGTCCAAGCGATACAGCAAACCAAGAGTTAAGCATCGGAATCTATTACTAGTGTCACAGGAATGGTTCAAAACATAGACAGTAAGAAGAGTCAGACTTCTTGTACTTAATTCGGCACTGTGCTTTTTGTTTTTAATTCGACGCAATTTCTGTGTTTCATCGTCAATAAGAACGTCAGAGGGATACAGTACATCCGAAGTGAAGCATCGGAATAAATAACTAGTGTCACAGGAATGTTTCAAAACATAGTCAGTAAGAAGAGTCCGTCTTCTTGTACATAAGTCGGCATTGTGCATTTTGTATTTAATTCCGATGTAATTTCTGTGTTACATCGTCAATAAGAAGGTCCAAGGGGTACAGTAAACCTGAAGTGAACCATCGGAATCTATAACTAGTGTCACAGGAATGGTTCAAAACATAGACAGTAAGAAGAGTCAGTCTTCTTGTACTTATTTCGGCACTGTGCCTTTTGGATTTAATTCCGATGCAATTTCTGTGTTTCATCGTTAATAAGAAGGTCAGAGGGATACAGTAAACCTGAAGTGAAGCATCGGAATCTATAACTAGTGTCACAGGAGTGGTTCAAAACATAGTCAGTAAGAAGAGTCAGTCTTCTTGTTCTTAAGTCGGCATTGTGCCTTTTGTATTTAATTCCGATGCAAATTCTGTGGTTCATCGTCAATAAGAAGGTCCAAGGGATACAGTAAACCTGAAGTGAAGCATCGATATCTATAACTAGTGTCACAGGAATGGTTCAAAGCATAGACAGAAGAAGAGTCAGTCTTCTGGTACTTAAGTCGGCATTGTTCCTTTTGTATTTAATTCCGTTGCAATTTCTGTGTTTCATCGTCAATAAGAAGGTCAGAGGGATACAGTAAACCTGAAGTGAAGCATCGGAATCCATAACTAGTGTCACAGGAATGGTAAAAACATAGAAAGTAGGAAGAGTCAGTCTTCTTGTACTTAAGTCGGCATTGTGCCTTCTCTAATTAATTCCGATGCAATTGCTGTGTTTCATCGTCAATAAGAAGGTCCAAGGGATACAGTAAACCTGAAGTGAAGCATCGGAATCTATAACTAGTGTCACAGGAATGGTTCAAAGCATAGTCAGTAAGGAGAGTCAGTGTTCTTGTACTTAAGTCGCCATTGTGCCTTTTGTATTTAATTCCGATGCAATTTCTGTGTTTCATCGTCAATAAGAAGGTCACAAGGATACAGTAAACCTGCAGTGAAGCATCGGAATCTGTAACTAATGTCACAGGAATGGTTCAAAACATAGACAGTAAGATGAGTCAGTCTTCTTGAACTTAAGTCGGCATTGTGCCTTTTTTATTTAATTCCGATGCAATTTCTGTGTTTCATCGTCAATAAGAAGGTCCAAGGGATACAGTAAACCTAGAGTGAAGCATCGGAATCTATTACTAGTGTCACAGGAATGGTTCAAAACATAGACAGTAAGAAGAGTCAGTCTTCTTGTACTTAATTCGGAATTGTGCATTTTGGATTTAATTCCGACGCAATTTGTGTGTTTCTTCGTCACTAAGAACGTCAGTGGGATACAGTACATCTGAAGTGAAGCATCGGAATCTATAACTAGTGTCACAGGAATGGTTCAAAGCATAGTCAGTAAGAAGAGTCAGTGTTCTTGTACTTAAGTCGGCATTGTGCCCTTTGTATTTAATTCCGATGGAATTTCTGTGTTTCATCGTCAATAAGAAGGTCACAAGGATACAGTAAACCTGCAGTAAAGCATCGGAATCTGTAACTAGTGTCACAGGATTGGTTCAAAACATGGACAGTAAGATGAGTCAGTCTTCTTGTACTTAAGTCGGCATTGTGCCTTTTTTATTTAATTCCGATGCAATTTCTGTGTTTCATCTTCAATAAGAAGGTCCAAGGTATACAGTAAACCTAGAGTGAAGCATCGGAATCTATTACTAGTGTCACAGGAATGGTTCAAAACATAGACAGTAAGAAGAGTCATTCTTCTTGTACTTAAGTCGGCATTGTGCCCTTTGTATTTAATTCCGATGGAATTTCTGTGTTTCATCGTCAATAAGAAGGTCACAAGGATACAGTAAACCTGCAGTAAAGCATCGGAATCTGTAACTAGTGTCACAGGATTGGTTCAAAACATGGACAGTAAGATGAGTCAGTCTTCTTGAACTTAAGTCGGCATTGTGCCTTTTGTATTTAATTCCGATGCAATTTCTGTGTTTCATCGTCAATAAGAAGGTCCAAGGGATACAGTAAACCGGGAGTGAAGCATCGGAATCTATAACAAGTGTCACAGAAATGGTTCAAAACATAGTCGGTAAGAAGAGTCAGTCTTCTTGTACCTAAGTCGGCATTGTGCCTTTTGTATTTAATTCCGATGCAATTTCTGTGTTTCATCGTCAATAAGAAGGCCCAAGGGATACAGTAAACCTGGTGTGAAGCAACGGAATCTATAACTAGTGTCACAGGAATTAATTAAAACATAGTCAGTGAGAGGAGTCCGTCTTCTTGTACCAAAGTCGGCAATGTGCCTTTTGTATTTAATTCCGATGCAATTTCTGTGTTTCATCGTCATTAAGAGAGTCCAAGCGATACAGCAAACCAAGAGTGAAGCTTCGGAATCTATTACTAGTGTCACAGGAATGGTTCAAAACATAGACAGTAAGAAGAGTCAGACTTCTTGTACTTAATTCGGCATTGTGCTTTTTGTATTTAATTCGACGCAATTTCTGTGTTTCATCGTCAATAAGAACGTCAGAGGGATACAGTACATCTGAAGTGAAGCATCGGAATCCATAACTAGTGTCACAGGAATGGTTCATATCATAGTCAGTAAGAAGAGTCAGTCTTCTTGTACATAAGTCGGCATTGTGCCTTTTGTATTTAATTCCGATGCAATATCTGTGTTTCATCGTCAAAAAGAAGGTCCAAGGGATACAGTAAACCTGGAGTGAAGCATCGGAATCTATAACTAGTGTGACAGGAATGGTTCAAATCATAGACAATAAGAAGAGTCAGTCTTCTTGTACTTAATTCGGCACTGTGCCTTTCGGATTTAATTCCGATGCGATTTCTGTGTTTCATCGTTAATAAGAAGGTCAGAGGGATACAGTAAACCTGAAATGAAGCATCGGAATCTATAACTAGTGTCACAGGAGTGGTTCAAAACATAGTCAGTAAGAAGAGTCAGTCTTCTTGTTCTTAAGTCGGCATTGTGCCTTTTGTATTTATATCCGATGTAAAGTCTGTGGTTCATCGTCAATAACAAGGTCCAAGGGATACAGTAAACCTGAAGTGTAGCGTCGATATCTATAACTAGTGTCACAGGAATGAATTAAAACATAGTCAGTAAGAGGAGTCAGTCTTCTTGTACCAAAGTCGGCAATGTGCCTTTTGTATTTAATTCCGATGCAATTTCTGTGTTTCACCGTCATTAAGAGGGTCCAAGCGATACAGCAAACCAAGAGTTAAGCATCGGAATCTATTACTAGTGTCACAGGAATGGTTCAAAACATAGACAGTAAGAAGAGTCAGACTTCTTGTACTTAATTCGGCATTGTGCATTTTGTATTTAATTCGACGCAATTTCTGTGTTTCATCGTCAATAAGAACGTCAGAGGGATACAGTACATCCGAAGTGAAGGATCGGAATCCATAACTAGTGTCACAGGAATGTTTCAAAACATAGTCAGTAAGAAGAGTCAGTCTTCTTGTACATAAGTCGGCATTGTGCATTTTGTATTTAATTCCGATGTAATTTCTGTGTTACATCGTCAATAAGAATGTGCAAGGGATACAGTAAACCTGAAGTGAACCATCGGAATCTATAACTAGTGTCACAGGAATGGTTCAAATCATAGACAGTAAGAAGTGTCAGTCTTCTTGTACTTATTTCGGCACTGTGCCTTTTGGATTTAATTCCGATGCAATTTCTGTGTTTCATCGTTAATAAGAAGGTCAGAGGGATACAGTAAACATGAAGTGAAGCATCGGAATCTATAACTAGTGTCACAGGAGTGGTTCAAAACATAGTCAGTAAGAAGAGTCAGTCTTCTTGTTCGTAAGTCGGCATTGTGCCTTTTGTATTTAATTCCGATGCAAATTCTGTGGTTCATCGTCGAAAAGAAGGTCCAAGGGATACAGTAAACCTGAAGTGAAGCATCGATATCTGTAACTAGTGTCACAGGAATGGTTCAAAGCATAGACAGAAGAAGAGTCAGTCTTCTGGTACTTAAGTCGGCATTGTTCCTTTTGTATTTAATTCCGTTGCAATTTCTGTGTTTCATCGTCAATAACAAGGTCAGAGGGATACAGTAAACCTGAAGTGAAGCATCGGAATCTGTAACTAGTGTCACAGGAGTGGTTCAAAACATAGTCAGTAAGAAGAGTCAGTCTTCTTGTTCGTAAGTCGGCATTGTGCCTTTTGTATTTATATCCGATTAAATTCTGTGGTTCATCGTCAATAAAAAGGTCCAAGGGATACAGTAAACCTGAAGTGTAGCGTCGATATCTATAACTAGTGTCGCAGGAATGAATTAAAACATAGTCAGTAAGAGGAGTCAGTCTTCTTGTACCAAAGTCGGCAATGTGCCTTTTGTATTTAATTCCGATGCAATTTCTGTGTTTCATCGTCATTAAGAGGGTCCAAGCGATACAGCAAACCAAGAGTTAAGCATCGGAATCTATTACTAGTGTCACAGGAATGGTTCAAAACATAGACAGTAAGAAGAGTCAGACTCCTTGTACTTAATTCGGCACTGTGCATTTTGTATTTAATTCGACGCAATTTCTGTGTTTCATCGTCAATAAGAACGTCAGAGGGATACAGTACATCCGAAGTGAAGCATCGGAATCTATAACTAGTGTCACAGGAGTGGTTCAAAACATAGTCAGTAAGCAGAGTCAGTCTTCTTGTTCATAAGTCGGCATTGTGCCTTTTGTATTTAATTCCGATAAAAATTCTGTGGTTCATCGTCAATAAGAAGGTCCAAGGGATACAGTAAACCTGAAGTGAAGCATCGATATCTATAACTAGTGTCACAGGAATGGATCAAAGCATAGACAGAAGAAGAGTCAGTCTTCTGGTACTTAAGTCGGCATTGTCCCTTTTGTATTTAATTCCGTTGCAATTTCTGTGTTTCATCGTCAATAAGAAGGTCAGAGGGATACAGTAAACCTGAAGTGAAGCATCGGAATCTATAACTAGTGTCACAGGAATGGTAAAAACATAGAAAGTAGGAAGAGTCAGTCTTCTTGTACTTAAGTCGGCATTGTGCCTTCTGTAATTAATTCCGATGCAATTGCTGTGTTTCATCGTCAATAAGAAGGTCCAAGGGATACAGTAAACCTGAAGTGAAGCATCGGAATCCATAACTAGTGTCACAGGAATGGTTCAAAGCATAGTCAGTAAGAAGAGTCAGTGTTCTTGTACTTAAGTCGGCATAGTGCCTTTTGTATTTAATTCCGATGCAATTTCTGTGTTTCATCGTCAATAAGAAGGTCACAGGGATACAGTAAACCTGCAGTGAAGCATCGGAATCTGTAACTAATGTCACAGAAATGGTTCAAAACATAGACAGTAAGATGAGTCAGTCTTCTTGAACTTAAGTCGGCATTGTGCCTTTTTTATTTAATTCCGATGCAATTTCTGTGTTTCATCGTCAATAAGAAGGTCCAAGGGATACAGTAAACCTAGAGTGAAGCATCGGATTCTATCACTAGTGTCACAAAAATGGTTCAAAACATAGACAGTAAGAAGACTCATTCTTCTTGTTCTTAATTCGGCATTGTGCATTTTGTATATAATTCCAACGCAATTTCTGTGTTACATCGTCAATATGAACGTCAGAGGGATACAGTAAATCTGAAGTGAAGCATAGGAAACTATAACTAGTGTCACAGGAATGGTTCAAACATAGTCAGTAAGAACAGTCAGTCTTCTGGTACTAATGTCGGCATTGTGCCCTTTGTATTTAATTCCGATGCAATTTCTGTGTTTCATCGTCAATAAGAAGGTAGTAGGGATACAGTAAACCGGGAGTGAAGCATCGGAATCTATAACTAGTGTCACAGAAATGGTTCAAAACATAGTCAGTAAGAAGAGTCAGTCTTCTTGTACTTAAGTCGGCATTGTGCCTTTTGTATTTAATTCCGATGCAATTTCTGTGTTTCATCGTCAATAAGAAGGTCCAAGGGATACAGTAAACCTGGTGTGAAGCATCGGGATCTATAACTAGTGTCACAGGAATTAATTAAAACATAGTCACTAAGAGGAGTCAGTCTTCTTGTACCAAAGTCGGCAATGTGCCTTTTGTATTTAATTCCGATGCAATTTCTGTGTTTCATCGTTATTAAGAGGGTCCAAGCGATACAGCAAACCAAGAGTGAAGCATCGGAATCTATTACTAGTGTCACAGGAATGGTTCAAAACATAGACAGTAAGAAGAGTCAGACTTCTTGTACTTAATTCGGCATTGTGCATTTTGTATTTAATTCGACGCAATTTCTGTGTTTCATCGTCAATAAGAACTTCAGAGGAATACAGTACATCTGAAGTGAAGCATCGGAATCCATAACTAGTGTCACAGGAATGGTTCAAAACATAGACAGTAAGAAGAGTCAGTCTTCTTGTACTTAATTCGGAATTGTGCATTTTGTATTTAATTCCGACGCAATTTGTGAGTTTCTTCGTCAATAAGAACGTCAGAGGGATACAGTAAATCTGAAGTGAAGAATCGGAATCTATAACTGGTGTCACAGGAATGGTTCAAAACATAGTCAGTAAGAACAGTCAGTCTTCTTGTCCTAAAGTCGGCATTGTACCTTTTGTATTTAATTCCAATGCAATTTCAGTTTTTCATCGTCATTAAGAAGGTCCCAGGGATACAGTAAACCGGGAGTGAAGCATCGGAATCCACAACTAGTGTCACAGGAATGGTTCAAAGCATAGTCAGTAAGAAGAGTCAGTCTTCTTGTACATAAGTCGACATTGTGCCTTTTGAATATAATTCCGATGCAATTTCTGTGTTTCATCGTCAATAAGAAGGTCCAAGTAATACAGTAAACCTGGATTGAAGCATCGGAATCTATAACTAGTGTCACAGGAATGAATCAAATCATAGTCAGTAAGAAGAGTCAGTCTTCTTGTACTTATGTCGGCATTGTGCCTTTTGTATTTAAGTCCGGTGCAATTTCTGTGTTTCATCGTCAATAAGAAGGTCAGAGGGATACAGTAAACCTGAAGTGAAGCATCGGAATCTATAACTAGTGTCACAGGAATGGTTCAAAACATAGACAGTAGGAAGAGACATACTTCTTGTACTTCAGTCGGCATTGTGCCTTTTCTATTTAATTAGTATGCAATTTCTGTGTTTCATCGTCAATAAGAAGGTCCAAGGGATACTGTAAACCTGGAGAGAAGCATCGGAATCTATAACTAGTGTCACAGGAATGGTTCAAAGCATAGACTGTAAGAAGAGTCAGTTTTCTTATACTTAAGTGGGCATTGTGTCTTTTGTATTTAATTCCGATGAAATTTCTGTGTTTCATCGTCAATAAGAAGGTCAGAGGGATACAGTAAATCTGAAGTGAAGCATCGGATTCTATAACTAGTGTCACAGGAATGGTTCAAAACATAGTCAGTAAGAAGAGTCAGTCTTCTTGTACTTAAGTCGGCATTGTGCCTTTTGTATTTGATTCCGATGCAATTTCTATGTTTCATCGTCAATAAGAAGGTCCAAGGGATACTGTAAACCTGAAGTGAAGCATCAGAATCTATAACTAGTGTCACAGGAATGGTTCAAAAAATAGTCAGTAATAAGAGTCAGTCTTCTTGTACTTAAGTCGGCATTGTGCCTTTTGTATTTATTTCCGATGCAATTTCTGTGTTTCTTCGTCAATAAGAAGGTCCAAGGGATACTGTAAACCTGGAGTGAAGCACCGGAATCAATAACTAGTGTCTCAGGAATGGTTCAAAGCATAGACAGTAAGAAGAGTCAGTTTTCTTGTACTTAAGTGGGCATTGTGTCTTTTGTATTTAATTCCGATGAAAGTTCTGTGTTTCATCGTCAATAAGAAGGTCCAAGGGATACACTAAACCTGGACTGAAGCATCGGAATCTATAACTAGTGTCACATGAATGGTTCAAAACATAGACAGTAAGAAGGGTCAGTCTTCTTGTACTTAATTCGGCATTGTGCCTTTTCTATTTAATTCCGATGCAATTTCTGTGTTTCATCGTCAATAAGAAGGTCCAAGGGATACTGGAAACTTGAAGTGAAGCATCAGAATCTATAACTAGTGTCACAGGAATGGTTCAAAAAATAGTCAGTAATAAGAGTCAGTCTTCTTGTACTTAATTCGGCATTGTGCCTTTTGTATTTATTTCCGATGCAATTTCTGTGTTTCATTGTCAATAAGGAGGTCCAAGGGATACAGTAATCCTGGAGTGAAGCATCGGAATCTATAACTAGTGTCACAGGAATGGTTCAAAACATAGTCAGTAAGAAGAGTCAGTGTACTTGTACTTAAGTCGGCATTGTGACATTTTTATTTAATTCCGATGCAATTTCTGTGTTTCATCTTCAATAAGAAGGTCCAAGGGATACAGTAAACCTAGAGTAAAGCATCGGATTCCATCACTAGTGTCACAGGAATGGTTCAAAACATAGACAGTAAGAAGACTCATTCTTCTTGTTCTTAATTCGGCATTGTGCATTTTGTATATAATTCCGACGCAATTTCTGTGTTACATCGTCAATATGAACGTCAGAGGGATACAGTAAATCTGAAGTGAAGCATAGGAAACTATAACTAGTGTCACAGGAATGGTTCAAACATAGTCAGTAAGAACAGTCAGTCTTCTGGTACTAATGTCGGCATTGTGCCCTTTGTATTTAATTCCGATGCAATTTCTGTGTTTCATCGTCAATAAGAAGGTAGTAGGGATACAGTAAACCGGGAGTGAAGCATCGGAATCTATAACTAGTGTCACAGAAATGGTTCAAAACATAGTCAGTAAGAAGAGTCAGTCTTCTTGTACTTAAGTCGGCATTGTGCCTTTTGTATTTAATTTCGATGCAATTTCTGTGTTTCATCGTCAATAAGAAGGTCCAAGGGATACAGTAAACCTGGTGTGAAGCATCGGGATCTATAACTAGTGTCACAGGAATTAATTAAAACATAGTCACTAAGAGGAGTCAGTCTTCTTGTACCAAAGTCGGCAATGTGCCTTTTGTATTTAATTCCGATGCAATTTCTGTGTTTCATCGTTATTAAGAGGGTCCAAGCGATACAGCAAACCAAGAGTGAAGCATCGGAATCTATTACTAGTGTCACAGGAATGGTTCAAAACATAGACAGTAAGAAGAGTCAGACTTCTTGTACTTAATTCGGCATTGTGCATTTTGTATTTAATTCGACGCAATTTCTGTGTTTCATCGTCAATAAGAACTTCAGAGGAATACAGTACATCTGAAGTGAAGCATCGGAATCCATAACTAGTGTCACAGGAATGGTTCAAAACATAGACAGTAAGAAGAGTCAGTCTTCTTGTACTTAATTCGGAATTGTGCATTTTGTATTTAATTCCGACGCAATTTGTGTGTTTCTTCGTCAATAAGAACGTCAGAGGGATACAGTAAATCTGAAGTGAAGCATCGGAATCTATAACTGGTGTCACAGGAATGGTTCAAAACATAGTCAGTAAGAACAGTCAGTCTTCTTGTCCTAAAGTCGGCATTGTACCTTTTGTATTTAATTCCGATGCAATTTCAGTTTTTCATCGCCATTAAGAAGGTCCTAGGGATACAGTAAACCGGGAGTGAAGCATCGGAATCCACAACTAGTGTCACAGGAATGGTTCAAAGCATAGTCAGTAAGAAGAGTCAATCTTCTTGTACATAAGTCGACATTGTGCCTTTTGAATATAATTCCGATGCAATTTCTGTGTTTCATCGTCAATAAGAAGGTCCAAGTAATACAGTAAACCTGGATTGAAATATCGGAATCTATAACTAGTGTCACAGGAATGAATCAAATCATAGTCAGTAAGAAGAGTCAGTCTTCTTGTACTTATGTCGGCATTGTGCCTTTTGTATTTAAGTCCGATGCAATTTCTGTGTTTCATCGTCAATAAGAAGGTCAGAGGGATACAGTAAACCTGAAGTGAAGCATCGGAATCTATAACTAGTGTCACAGGAATGGTTCAAAACATAGACAGTAGGAAGAGACAGTCTTCTTGTACTTCAGTCGGCATTGTGCCTTTTCTATTTAATTAGTATGCAATTTCTGTGTTTCATCGTCAATAAGAAGGTCCAAGGGATATAGTAAACCTGGAGTGAAGCATCGGAATCTATAACTAGAGTCACAGGAATGGTTCTAACATAGACAGTAAGTAGAATCAGTCTTCTTGTACTTAAGTCGTCATTGTGACTTTTTTATTTAATTCCGATGCAATTTCAATGTTTCACCGTCAATAAGAAGGTCCAAGGGATACTGTAAACCTGGAGAGAAGCATCGGAATCTATAACTAGTGTCACAGGAATGGTTCAAAGCATAGACTGTAAGAAGAGTCAGTTTTCTTGTACTTAAGTGGGCATTGTGTCTTTTGTATTTAATTCCGATGAAATTTCTGTGTTTCATCGTCAATAAGAAGGTCAGAGGGATACAGTAAATCTGAAGTGAAGCATCGGATTCTATAACTAGTGTCACAGGAATGGTTCAAAACATAGTCAGTAAGAAGAGTCAGTCTTCTTGTACTTAAGTCGGCATTGTGCCTTTTGTATTTGATTCCGATGCAATTTCTATGTTTCATCGTCAATAAGAAGGTCCAAGGGATACTGTAAACCTGAAGTTAAGCATCAGAATCTATAACTAGTGTCACAGGAATGGTTCAAAAAATAGACAGTAAGAAGGGTCAGTCTTCTTGTACTTAATTCGGCATTGTGCCTTTTCTATTTAATTCCGATGCAATTTCTGTGTTTCATCGTCAATAAGAAGGTCCAAGGGATACTGGAAACTTGAAGTGAAGCATCAGAATCTATAACTAGTGTCACAGGAATGGTTCAAAAAATAGTCAGTAATAAGAGTCAGTCTTCTTGTACTTAAGTCGGCATTGTGCCTTTTGTATTTATTTCCGATGCAATTTCTGTGTTTCATTGTCAATAAGGAGGTCCAAGGGATACAGTAATCCTGGAGTGAAGCATCGGAATCTATAACTAGTGTCACAGGAATGGTTCAAAACATAGTCAGTAAGAAGAGTCAGTGTACTTGTACTGAAGTCGGCATTGTGACATTTTTATTTAATTCCGATGCAATTTCTGTGTTTCATCTTCAATAAGAAGGTCCAAGGGATACAGTAAACCTAGAGTAAAGCATCGGATTCTATCACTAGTGTCACAGGAATGGTTCAAAACATAGACAGTAAGAAGACTCATTCTTCTTGTTCTTAATTCGGCATTGTGCATTTTGTATATAATTCCGACGCAATTTCTGTGTTACATCGTCAATATGAACGTCAGAGGGATACAGTAAATCTGAAGTGAAGCATAGGAAACTATAACTAGTGTCACAGGAATGGTTCAAACATAGTCAGTAAGAACAGTCAGTCTTCTGGTACTAATGTCGGCATTGTGCCCTTTGTATTTAATTCCGATGCAATTTCTGTGTTTCATCGTCAATAAGAAGGTAGTAGGGATACAGTAAACCGGGAGTGAAGCATCGGAATCTATAACTAGTGTCACAGAAATGGTCCAAAACATAGTCAGTAAGAAGAGTCAGTCTTCTTGTACTTAAGTCGGCATTGTGCCTTTTGTATTTAATTCCGATGCAATTTCTGTGTTTCATCGTCAATAAGAAGGTCCAAGGGATACAGTAAACCTGGTGTGAAGCATCGGGATCTATAACTAGTGTCACAGGAATTAATTAAAACATAGTCACTAAGAGGAGTCAGTCTTCTTGTACCAAAGTCGGCAATGTGCCTTTTGTATTTAATTCCGATGCAATTTCTGTGTTTCATCGTTATTAAGAGGGTCCAAGCGATACAGCAAACCAAGAGTGAAGCATCGGAATCTATTACTAGTGTCACAGGAATGGTTCAAAACATAGACAGTAAGAAGAGTCAGACTTCTTGTACTTAATTCGGCATTGTGCATTTTGTATTTAATTCGACGCAATTTCTGTGTTTCATCGTCAATAAGAACTTCAGAGGAATACAGTACATCTGAAGTGAAGCATCGGAATCCATAACTAGTGTCACAGGAATGGTTCAAAACATAGACAGTAAGAAGAGTCAGTCTTCTTGTACTTAATTCGGAATTGTGCATTTTGTATTTGATTCCGACGCAATTTGTGTGTTTCTTCGTCAATAAGAACGTCAGAGGGATACAGTAAATCTGAAGTGAAGCATCGGAATCTATAACTGGTGTCACAGGAATGGTTCAAAACATAGTCAGTAAGAACAGTCAGTCTTCTTGTCCTAAAGTCGGCATTGTACCTTTTGTATTTAATTCCGATGCAATTTCAGTTTTTCATCGCCATTAAGAAGGTCCTAGGGATACAGTAAACCGGGAGTGAAGCATCGGAATCCACAACTAGTGTCACAGGAATGGTTCAAAGCATAGTCAGTAAGAAGAGTCAGTCTTCTTGTACATAAGTCGACATTGTGGCTTTTGAATATAATTCCGATGCAATTTCTGTGTTTCATCGTCAATAAGAAGGTCCAAGTAATACAGTAAACCTGGATTGAAGCATCGGAATCTATAACTAGTGTCACAGGAATGAATCAAATCATAGTCAGTAAGAAGAGTCAGTCTTCTTGTACTTATGTCGGCATTGTGCCTTTTGTATTTAAGTCCGATGCAATTTCTGTGTTTCATCGTCAATAAGAAGGTCAGAGGGATACAGTAAACCTGAAGTGAAGCATCGGAATCTATAACTAGTGTCACAGGAATGGTTCAAAACATAGACAGTAGGAAGAGACAGTCTTCTTGTACTTCAGTCGGCATTGTGCCTTTTCTATTTAATTAGTATGCAATTTCTGTGTTTCATCGTCAATAAGAAGGTCCAAGGGATATAGTAAACCTGGAGTGAGGCATCGGAATCTATAACTAGAGTCACAGGAATGGTTCTAACATAGACAGTAAGTAGAATCAGTCTTCTTGTACTTAAGTCGTCATTGTGACTTTTTTATTTAATTCCGATGCAATTTCTATGTTTCACCGTCAATAAGAAGGTCCAAGGGATACTGTAAACCTGGAGAGAAGCATCGGAATCAATAACTAGTGTCTCAGGAATGGTTCAAAGCATAGACAGTAAGAAGAGTCAGTTTTCTTGTACTTAAGTGGGCATTGTGTCTTTTGTATTTAATTCCGATGAAAGTTCTGTGTTTCATCGTCAATAAGAAGGTCCAAGGGATACACTAAACCTGGACTGAAGCATCGGAATCTATAACTAGTGTCACATGAGTGGTTCAAAACATAGACAGTAAGAAGGGTCAGTCTTCTTGTACTTAATTCGGCATTGTGCCTTTTCTATTTAATTCCGATGCAATTTCTGTGTTTCATCATCAATAAGAAGGTCCAAGGGATACTGGAAACCTGAAGTGAAGCATCAGAATCTATAACTAGTGTCACAGGAATGGTTCAAAAAATAGTCAGTAATAAGAGTCAGTCTTCTTGTACTTAAGTCGGCATTGTGCCTTTTGTATTTATTTCCGATGCAATTTCTGTGTTTCATTGTCAATAAGGAGGTCCAAGGTATACAGTAATCCTGGAGTGAAGCATCGGAATCTATAACTAGTGTCACAGGAATGGTTCAAAACATAGTCAGTAAGAAGAGTCAGTCTACTTGTACTTAAGTCGGCATTGTGACATTTGTATTTAATTCCGATGCAATTTTTGTGTTTCATCCTCAATACGAAGGTCCAAGGGATAGAGTAAACCGGGAGTGAAGCATCGGAATCTATAACTAGTGTCACAGGAATGGTTCAAAACATAGTCAGTAAGAAGAGTCAGTCCTCTTGTACTTATGTCGGCATTGTGCCTTTTGTATTTAAGTCCGATGCAATTTCTGTGTTCCATCGTCAATAAGAAGGTCAGAGGGATACAGTAAACCTGAAGTGAAGCATCGGAACCTATAACTAGTGTCACAGGAATGGTTCAAAACATAGACAGTATGAAGAGACAGTCTTCTTGTACTTAAGTCGGCATTGTGCCTTTTCTATTTAATTAGTATGCCATTTCTGTGTTTCATCGTCAATAAGAAGGTCCAAGGGATATAGTAAACCCGGAGTGAAGCATCGGAATCTGTAACTAGTGTCACAGGAATGGTTCTAACATAGACAGTAAGTAGAGTCAGTCTTCTTGTACTTAAGTCGGCATTGTGCATTTTTTATTTAATTCCGATGCAATTTCTGTGTTTCATCTTCAATAAGAAGGTCCAAGGGATACAGTAAACCTAGAGTGAAGCATCGGAATCTATCACTAGTGTCACAGGAATGGTTCAAAACATAGACAGTAAGAAGAGTCATTCTTCTTGTTCTTAATTCGGCATTGTGCATTTTGTATTTAATTCCGACGCAATTTCTGTGTTACATCGTCAATATGTACGTCAGATGTATACAGTAAATCTGAAGTGAAGCATAGGAAACTATAACTAGTGTCACAGGAATGGTTCAAACATAGTCAGTAAGAACAGTCAGTCTTCTTGTACTAATGTCGGCATTGTGCCCTTTGTATTTAATTCCGATGCAATTTCTGTGTTTCATCGTCAATACGAATCTCCTATGGATACAGTAAACCGGGAGTGAAGCATCGGAATCTATAACTAGTGTCACAGAAATGGTTCAAAACATAGTCAGTAAGAAGTGTCAGTCTTCTTGTACTTAAGTCGGCATTGTGCCTTTTGTATTTAATTCCGATGCAATTTCTGTGTTTCATCGTCAATAAGAAGGTCCAAGGGATACAGTAAACCTGGTGTGAAGCATCGGAATCTATAACTAGTGTCACAGGAATTAATTAAAACATAGTCAGTAAGATGAGTCAGTCTTCCTGTACCAAAGTCGGCAATGTGCCTTTGGTATTTAATTCCAATGCAATTTCTGTGTTTCATCTTTATTAAGAGGGTCCAAGCGATACAGCAAACCAAGAGTGAAGCATCGGAATCTATTACTAGTGTCACAGGAATGGTTCAAAACATAGACAGTAAGAAGAGTCTGACTGTTTGTACTTAATTCGGCATTGTGCATTTTGTATTTAATTCGACGCAATTTCTGTGTTTCATCGTCAATAAGAACTTCAGAGGAATACAGTACATCTGAAGTGAAGCATCGGAATCCATAACTAGTGTCACAGGAATGGTTCAAAACATAGACAGTAAGAAGAGTCAGTCTTCTTGTACTTAATTCGGAATTGTGCATTTTGTATTTAATTCCGACGCAATTTGTGTGTTTCTTCGTCAATAAGAACGTCAGAGGGATACAGTAAATCTGAAGTGGAGCATCGGAATCTATAACTGGTGTCACAGGAATGGTTCAAAACATAGTCAGTAAGAACAGGCAGTCTTCTTGTCCTAAAGTCGGCATTGTACCTTTTGTATTTAATTCCGATGCAATTTCAGTTTTTCATCGTCAATAAGAAGGTCCTAGGGATACAGTAAACCGGGAGTGAAGCATCGGAATACATAACTAGTGTCACAGGAATGGTTCAAAGCATAGTCAGTAAGAAGAGTCAGTCTTCTTGTACATAAGTCGACATTGTGCCTTTTGAATAGAATTCCGATGCAATTTCTGTGTTTCATCGTCAATAAGAAGGTCCAAGTAATACAGTAAACCTGGATTGAAGCATCGGAATCTATAACTAGTGTCACAGGAATGAATCAAAACATAGTCAGTAAGAAGAGTCAGTCTTCTTGTACTTATGTCGGCATTGTGCCTTTTGTATTTAAGTCCGATGCAATTTCTGTGTTTCATCGTCAATAAGAAGGTCAGAGGGATACAGTAAACCTGAAGTGAAGCATCGGAATCTATAACTAGTGTCACAGGAATGGTTCAAAACATAGACAGTAGGAAGAGATAGTCTTCTTGTACTTAAGTCGGCATTGTGCCTTTTCTATTTAATTAGTATGCAATTTCTGCGTTTCATCGTCAATAAGAAGGTCCAAGGGATATAGTAAACCTGGAGTGAAGCATCGGAATCTATAACTAGTGTCACAGGAATGGTTCTAACATAGACAGTAGGTAGAGTCTGTCTTCTTGTACTTAAGTCGTCATTGTGACTTTTTTATTTAATTCCGATGCAATTTCTATGTTTCACCGTCAATAAGAAGGTCCAAGGGATACTGTAAACCTGGAGAGAAGCATCGGAATCAATAACTAGTGTCTCAGGAATGGTTCAAAGCATAGACAGTAAGAAGAGTCAGTTTTCTTGTACTTAAGTGGGCATTGTGTCTTTTGTATTTAATTCCGATGCAATTTCTATGTTTCACCGTCAATAAGAAGGTCCAAGGGATACTGTAAACGTGGAGAGAAGCATCGGAATCTATAACTAGTGTCACAGGAATGGTTCAAAGCATAGACAGTAAGAAGAGTCAGTTTTCTTGTACTTAAGTGGGCATTGTGTCTTTTGTACTTAATTCCGATGTAATTTCTGTGTTTCATCGTCAATAAGAATGACAGAGGGATACAGTAAATCTGAAGTGAAGCATCGGATTCTATAACCAGTGTCACAGGAATGGTTCAAAACATAGTCAGTAAGAAGAGTCAGTCTTCTTGTACTTATGTCGGCATTGTGCCTTTTGTATTTGATTCCGATGCAATTTCTATGTTTCATCGTCAATAAGAAGGTCCAAGGGATACTGTAAACCTGAAGTGAAGCATCAGAATCTATAACTAGTGTCACAGGAATGGTTCAAAAAATAGTCAGTAATAAGAGTCAGCCTTCTTGTACTAAGGTTGGCATTGTGCCTTTTGTATTTATTTCCGATGCAATTTCTGTGTTTCTTCGTCAATAAGAAGGTCCAAGGGATACTGTAAACCTGGAGTGAAGCACCGGAATCAATAACTAGTGTCTCAGGAATGGTTCAAAGCATAGACAGTAAGAAGAGTCAGTTTTCTTGTACTTAAGTGGGCATTGTGTCATTTGTATTTAATTCCGATGAAAGTTCTGTGTCTCATCGTCAATAAGAAGGTCCAAGGGATACACTAAACCTGGACTGAAGCATCGGAATCTATAACTAGTGTCACATGAATGGTTCAAATCATAGACAGTAAGAAGGGTCAGTCTTCTTGTACTTAATTCGGCATTGTGCCTTTTCTATTTAATTCCGATGCAATTTCTGTGTTTCATCGTCAATAAGAAGGTCCAAGGGATACTGGAAAACTGAAGTGAAGCATCAGAATCTATAACTAGTGTCACAGGAATGGTTCAAAAAATAGTCAGTAATAAGAGTCAGTCTTCTTGTACTTAAGTCGGCATTGTGCCTTTTGTATTTATTTCCGATGCACTTTCTGTGTTTCTTCGTCAATAAGAAGGTCCGAGGGATACAGTAAACCTGGAGTGATGCATCGGAATCTATAACTAGTGACACAGGGATGGTTCAAAACATAGACAGTAAGAAGAGTCAGTATTCTTGTACTTAGGTCGGCATTGTGCCTTTTGTATTTAATTCCGATGCAATTTCTGTGTTTCATTGTCAATAAGGAGGTCCAAGGGATACAGTAATCCTGGAGTGAAGCATCGGAATCTATAACTAGTGTCACAGGAATGGTTCAAAACATAGTCAGTAAGAAGAGTCAGTCTACTTGTACTTAAGTCGGCATTGTGACTTTTGTATTTAATTCCGATGCAATTTTTGTGTTTCATCCTCAATACGAAGGTCCAAGGGTTAGAGTAAACCGGGAGTGAAGCATCGGAATCTATAACTAGTGTCACAGGAATGGTTCAAAACATAGTCAGTAAGAAGAGTCAGTCCTCTTGTACTTAAGGCGGCATTGTGCCTTTTGTATTTAATTCCGACGCAATTTCTGTGTTTCATCGTCAATAAGAATGTCAGAGGGATACAGTAGACCTGAAGTGAAGCATCGGAATCTATTACTAGTGTCATAGGAAAGGTTCAAAACATAGACAGTAGGAAGAGTCAGTCTTATTGTAGTTAAGTCGGCATTGTGCCTTTTGTATTTTATTCCGATGCAATTTCTGTGCTTGATCGTCAATAAGAAGGTCTAAAGGGATACAGTAAACCTCAAGTGAAGCATCGAAATCTATAACTAGTGTCACAGGAATGGTTCAAACATAGACAGTAAGAAGAGTCAGTCTTCTTGTACTTAAGTCGGCATTGTGCCTTTTGTATTTAGTTCCGATGCAATTTCTGTGATTCATCGTCAATAAGAAGGTCAGAGGGATACAGTAAACCTGAAATGAAGCATCGGAATCTAAAACTAGTGTCACAGGAATGGTTCAAATCATAGACAGTAGGAAGAGTCAGCCTTCTTGTACCGAAGTCGGCATTGTGCATTTTGTATTTAATTCCGATACAATTTCTGTGTTTCATCGTCAATACGTAGGTCCAAGTGATCCAGTAAACCTGAAGTGAAGCACCGGAATATATAACTAGTGTCACAGGAATGGTTCAAAACATAGTCAGTAAGAAGAGTCAGTCTTCTTGCACTTAAGTCGCCATTGTGCCCTTTGTATTAAATTCCGATGCAATTTCTGTGTTTCATCGTAAATAAGAAGGTCCAAACGATACAGTAAACCTGAAGTGAAGCATCGGAATCAATAACTAGTGGCACTGGAATGGTTTAAATCATAGACAGTAAGAAGAGTCAGTCTTCTTGTACTTAAGTCGGCATTTTGTATTTAATTCCGATGCAATTTTTGTGTTTCATCCTCAATACGAAGATCCAAGGGATAGAGTAAACCGGGAGGGAAGCATCGGAATCTATAACTAGTGTCACAGGAATGGTTCAAAACATAGACAGTAGGAAGAGTCAGTCTTCTTGTGCTTAAGTCTGCAATGTGCCTTTTCTATTTAATTCCGATGCAATTTCTGTGTTTCATCATCAATAAGAAGGTCCAAGGGATATAGTAAACCTGGATTGAAGCATCGGAATCTGTAACTAGTGTCACAGGAATGGTTCTAACATAGACAGTAAGTAGAGTCAGTCTTCTTGTACTTAAGTCGGCATTGTGCATTTTTTATTTAATTCCGATGCAATTTCTGTGTTTCATCTTCAATAAGAAGGTCCAAGGGATACAGTAAACCTAGAGTGAAGCATCGGAATCTATCACTAGTGTCACAGGAATGGTTCAAAACATAGACAGTAAGAAGAGTCATTCTTCTTGTTCTTAATTCGGCATTGTGCATTTTGTATTTAATTCCGACGCAATTTCTGTGTTACATCGTCAATATGTACGTCAGATGGATACAGTAAATCTGAAGTGAAGCATAGGAAACTATAACTAGTGTCACAGGAATGGTTCAAACATAGTCAGTAAGAACAGTCAGTCTTCTTGTACTAATGTCGGCATTGTGCCCTTTGTATTTAATTCCGATGCAATTTCTGTGTTTCATCGTCAATACGAATGTCCTATGGATACAGTAAACCGGGAGTGAAGCATCGGAATCTATAACTAGTGTCACAGAAATGGTTCAAAACATAGTCAGTAAGAAGTGTCAGTCTTCTTGTACTTAAGTCGGCATTGTGCCTTTTTTATTTAATTCCGATGCAATTTCTGTGCTTCATCGTCAATAAGAAGGTCCAAGGGATACAGTAAACCTGGTGTGAAGCATCGGAATCTATAACTAGTGTCACAGGAATTAATTAAAACATAGTCAGTAAGAGGAGTCAGTCTTCCTGTACCAAAGTCGGCAATGTGCCTTTTGTATTTAATTCCAATGCAATTTCTGTGTTTCATCGTTATTAAGAGGGTCCAAGCGATACAGCAAACCAAGAGTGAAGCATCGGAATCTATTGCTAGTGTCACAGGAATGGTTCAAAACATAGACAGTAAGAAGAGTCTGACTGTTTGTACTTAATTCGGCATTGTGCATTTTGTATTTAATTCGACGTAAGTTCTGTGTTTCATCGTCAATAAGAACTTCAGAGGAATACAGTACATCTGAAGTGAAGCATCGGAATCCATAACTAGTGCCACAGGAATGGTTCAAAACATAGACAGTAGGAAGAGATAGTCTTCTTGTACTTAAGTCGGCATTGTGCCTTTTCTATTTAATTAGTATGCAATTTCTGCGTTTCATCGTCAATAAGAAGGTCCAAGGGATATAGTAAACCTGGAGTGAAGCATCGGAATCTATAACTAGTGTCACAGGAATGGTTCTAACATAGACAGTAAGTAGAGTCAGTCTTCTTGTACTTAAGTCGTCATTGTGCCTTTTTTATTTAATTCCGATGCAATTTCTATGTCTCACCGTCAATAAGAAGGTCCAAGGGATACTGTAAACCTGGAGAGAAGCATCGGAATCTATAACTAGTGTCACAGGAATGGTTCAAAGCATAGACAGTAAGAAGAGTCAGTTTTCTTGTACTTAAGTGGGCATTGTGTCTTTTGTACTTAATTCCGATGAAATTTCTGTGTTTCATCGTCAATAAGAATGTCAGAGGGATACAGTAAATCTGAAGTGAAGCATCGGATTCTATAACCAGTGTCACAGGAATGGTTCAAAACATAGTCAGTAAGAAGAGTCAGTCTTCTTGTACTTAAGTCGGCATTGTGCCTTTTGTATTTGATTCCGATGCAATTTCTATGTTTCATCGTCAATAAGATGGTCCAAGGGATACTGTAAACCTGAAGTGAAGCATCAGAATCTATAACTAGTGTCACAGGAATGGTTCAAAAAATAGTCAGTAATAAGAGTCAGTCTTCTTGTACTTAAGTTGGCATTGTGAATTTTGTATTTATTTCCGATGCAATTTCTGTGTTTCTTCGTCAATAAGAAGGTCCAAGGGATACTGTAAACCTGGAGTGAAGCACCGGAATCAATAACTAGTGTCTCAGGAACGGTTCAAAGCAT
The DNA here is from genome assembly GCF_021461395.2 of Schistocerca americana. Lineage (NCBI taxonomy): Eukaryota > Metazoa > Arthropoda > Insecta > Orthoptera > Acrididae > Schistocerca > Schistocerca americana. The sequence goes on along the minus strand of NW_025726598.1, from coordinate 845,182 downwards.
AGACAGTAAGAAGAGTCAGTTTTCTTGTACTTAAGTGGGCATTGTGTCATTTGTATTTAATTCCGATGAAAGTTCTGTGTCTCATCGTCAATAAGAAGGTCCAAGGGATACACTAAACCTGGACTGAAGCATCGGAATCCATAACTAGTGTCACATGAATGGTTCAAAACATAGACAGTAAGAAGGGTAAGTCTTCTTGTACTTAATTCGGCATTGTGCCTTTTCTATTTAATTCCGATGCAATTTCTGTGTTTCATCGTCAATAAGAAGGTCCAAGGGATACTGGAAACCTGAAGTGAAGCATCAGAATCTATAACTAGTGTCACAGGAATGGTTCAAAAAATAGTCAGTAATAAGAGTCAGTCTTCTTGTACTTAAGTCGGCATTGTGCCTTTTGTATTTATTTCCGATGCAATTTCTGTGTTTCTTCGTCAATAAGAAGGTCCAAGGGATACAGTAAACCTGGAGTGATGCATCGGAATCTATAACTAGTGACACAGGGATGGTTCAAAACATAGACAGTAAGAAGAGTCAGTATTCTTGTACTTAGGTCGGCATTGTGCCTTTTGTATTTAATTCCGATGCAATTTCTGTGTATCATTGTCAATAAGGAGGTCCAAGGGATACAGTAATCCTGGAGTGAAGCATCGGAATCTATAACTAGTGTCACAGGAATGGTTCAAAACATAGTCAGTAGGAAGAGTCAGCCTTCTTGTACCGAAGTCGGCATTGTGCCTTTTGTATTTAATTCCGATACAATTTCTGTGTTTCATCGTCAATAAGTAGGTCCAAGTGATCCAGTAAACCTGAAGTGAAGCACCGGAATATATAACTAGTGTCACAGGAATGGTTCAAAACATAGTCAGTAAGAAGAGTCAGTCTTCTTGCACTTAAGTCGCCATTGTGCCCTTTGTATTAAATTCCGATGCAATTTCTGTGTTTCATCGTAAATAAGAAGGTCCAAACGATACAGTAAACCTGAAGTGAAGCATCGGAATCAATAACTAGTGGCACTGGAATGGTTCAAATCATAGATAGTAAGAAGAGTCAGTCTTCTTGTACTTAAGTCGGCATTTTGTTTTTTGTATTTAATTCCGATGCAATTTTTGCGTTTCATCCTCAATACGAAGATCCAAGGGATAGAGTAAACCGGGAGGGAAGCATCGGAATCTATAACTAGTGTCACAGGAATGGTTCAAAACATAGACAGTAGGAAGAGTCAGTCTTCTTGTGCTTAAGTCTGCAATGTGCCTTTTCTATTTAATTCCGATGCAATTTCTGTGTTTCATCGTCAATAAGAAGGTCCAAGGGATACAGTAAACCTGAAGTGAAGCATCGGAATCTATAACTAGTGTCACAGGAATGGTAAAAACATAGAAGGTAGGATGAGTCAGTCATCTTGTACTTAAGTCGGCATTGTGCCTTCTCGATTTCATTCCGATGCAATTTCTGTGTTTCTTCGTCAATAAGAAGGTCCAAGGGATACTGTAAACCTGGAGTGAAGCACCGGAATCAATAACTAGTGTCTCAGGAATGGTTCAAAGCATAGACAGTAAGAAGAGTCAGTTTTCTTGTACTTAAGTGGGCATTGTGTCATTTGTATTTAATTCCGATGAAAGTTCTGTGTCTCATCGTCAATAAGAAGGTCCAAGGGATACACTAAACCTGGACTGAAGCATCGGAATCCATAACTAGTGTCACATGAATGGTTCAAAACATAGACAGTAAGAAGGGTAAGTCTTCTTGTACTTAATTCGGCATTGTGCCTTTTCTATTTAATTCCGATGCAATTTCTGTGTTTCATCGTCAATAAGAAGGTCCAAGGGATACTGGAAACCTGAAGTGAAGCATCAGAATCTATAACTAGTGTCACAGGAATGGTTCAAAAAATAGTCAGTAATAAGAGTCAGTCTTCTTGTACTTAAGTCGGCATTGTGCCTTTTGTATTTATTTCCGATGCAATTTCTGTGTTTCTTCGTCAATAAGAAGGTCCAAGGGATACAGTAAACCTGGAGTGATGCATCGGAATCTATAACTAGTGACACAGAGATGGTTCAAAACATAGACAGTAAGAAGAGTCAGTATTCTTGTACTTAGGTCGGCATTGTGCCTTTTGTATTTAATTCCGATGCAATTTCTGTGTTTCATTGTCAATAAGGAGGTCCAAGGGATACAGTAATCCTGGAGTGAAGCATCGGAATCTATAACTAGTGTCACAGGAATGGTTCAAAACATAGTCAGTAAGAAGAGTCAGTCTACTTGTACTTAAGTCGGCATTGTGACTTTTGTATTTAATTCCGATGCAATTTTTGTGTTTCATCCTCAATACGAAGGTCCAAGGGTTAGAGTAAACCGGGAGTGAAGCATCGGAATCTATAACTAGTGTCACAGGAATGGTTCAAAACATAGTCAGTAAGAAGAGTCAGTCCTCTTGTACTTAAGGCGGCATTGTGCCTTTTGTATTTAATTCCGACGCAATTTCTGTGTTTCATCGTCAATAAGAATGTCAGAGGGATACAGTAGACCTGAAATGAAGCATCGGAATCTAAAACTAGTGTCACAGGAATGGTTCAAATCATAGACAGTAGGAAGAGTCAGCCTTCTTGTACCGAAGTCGGCATTGTGCCTTTTGTATTTAATTCCGATACAATTTCTGTGTTTCATCGTCAATAAGTAGGTCCAAGTGATCCAGTAAACCTGAAGTGAAGCACCGGAATATATAACTAGTGTCACAGGAATGGTTCAAAACATAGTCAGTAAGAAGAGTCAGTCTTCTTGCACTTAAGTCGCCATTGTGCCCTTTGTATTAAATTCCGATGCAATTTCTGTGTTTCATCGTAAATAAGAAGGTCCAAACGATACAGTAAACCTGAAGTGAAGCATCGGAATCAATAACTAGTGGCACTGGAATGGTTCAAATCATAGACAGTAAGAAGAGTCAGTCTTCTTGTACTTAAGTCGGCATTTTGTTTTTTGTATTTAATTCCGATGCAATTTTTGTGTTTCATCCTCAATACGAAGATCCAAGGGATAGAGTAAACCGGGAGGGAAGCATCGGAATCTATAACTAGTGTCACAGGAATGGTTCAAAACATAGACAGTAGGAAGAGTCAGTCTTCTTGTGCTTAAGTCTGCAATGTGCCTTTTCTATTTAATTCCGATTCAATTTCTGTGTTTCATCGTCAATAAGAAGGTCCAAGGGATACAGTAAACCGGGAGTGAAGCATCGGAATCTATAACTAGTGTCACAGGAATGGTTCAAACATAGACAGTAGGAAGAGTCAGTCTTCTTGTACTTAAGTCGGCATTGTGCATTTTGTATTTAATACCGATGCAATTTGTGTGTTTCATCGTCAATAAGAAGGTCGGAGGGATACAGTAGACCTGAAGTGAAACATCGGAATCTATAACTAGTGTCACAGGAATGGTTCAAAGCATAGACAGTAGGAAGAGTCAGTCTTATTGTACTTAAGTCGGCATTGTGCCTTTTGTATTTTATTCCGATGCAATTTCTGTGCTTCATCGTCAAAAAGAAGGTCTAAAGGGATACAGTAAACCTCAAGTGAAGCATCGGAATCAGTAACTAGTGTCACAGGAGTGGTTCAAACATAGACAGTAAGCTGCGTCAGTGTTCTTGTACTTAAGTCGACATTGTGCCTTCTCGATTTCATTCCGATGCAATTGCTGTGTTTCATCGTCAATAAGAAGGTCCAAGGGATACAGTATACCTGAAGTGAAGCATCGGAATCTATAACTAGTGTCACAGGAATGGTTCAAAGCATAGTCAGTAAGAAGAGACAGTGTTCATGTACTTAAGTCGGCATTATGCCTTTTGTATTTAATTCCGATGCAATTTCTGTGTTTCATCGTCAATAAGAAGGACCAAGGGATACAGTAAACCTGGAGTGAAGCATCGGAATCTATAACTAGTGTTACAGCAATGGTTCAAACATAGACAGCAGGAAGAGTCAGTCTTCTTGTATTTAAGTCGCCATTGTGCCTTTTCTATTTAATTCCGATGCAATTTCTGTATTTCATCGTCAATACGATGGTCCAAGGTATATTGTAAACCTGGAGTGAAGCATCGGAATCTATAACTAGTGTCACAGGAATGGTTCAAATCATAGTCAGTAAGAAAAGTCAGTCTTCTTGTACTTAAGTCGGCATTGTGCCTTTTGTATTTAATTCCGATGCAATTTCTGTGTTTCATCGTCATTAGTAAGGTCAGAGGGATACAGTAAACCCGAAGTGTAGCATCGACATCTATAACTGGTGTGACAGGAATGGTTGAAAACATAGACAGAAGAAGAGTCAGTCTTCTTGTACATAAGTCGGCATTTTCCCTTTTGTATTTAATTCCGTTGCAATTTCTGTGTTTCTTCGTCAATAAGAGGGTCAGAGGGATACAGTAAACCTGAAGTGACGCATCGGAATCTATAACTAGTGTCACAGCAATGGTATAAACATAGAAAGTAGGAAGAGTCAGTCTTCTTGTACTTAAGTCGGCATTGTGCCTTCTCTATTTAATTCCGATGCAATTGCTGTGTTTCATCGTCATTAATAAGGTCAGAGGGATACAGTAAACCTGAAGTGAAGCATTGGAATCTATAACTAGTGTCACAGGAATGGTTCAAATCATAGACAGTAGGAAGAGTCAGTCTTCTTGTACTTAAGTCGGCATTGTGCCTTTTGTATTTATTTCCGACGCAATTTCTGTGTGTCATCGTCAATAAGAAGGTCCAAGGGATCCAGTAAACCTGAAGTGAAGCACCGGAATATATAACTAGTGTCACAGGAATGGTTCAAAATATAGTCAGTAAGAAGAGTCAGTCTTCTTGTACTTAAGTTCCATTGTGCCTTTTGTATTAACTTCCGATGCAATTTCTGTGTTTCATCGTAAATACGAAGGTCCATGGGATACAGTAAACCAGGAGTGAAGCATCGGAATCTATAACTAGTGTCACAGGAATGGTTCAAATCATAGACAGTAAGAAGAGTCAGTCTTCTTTTACTTAATTCGGCAATGTGCCCTTTGGATTTAATTCCGATGCAATTTCTGTGTTTCATCGTCAATAAGAAGGTCAGAGGGATACAGTAAACCTGAAGTTAAGCATCGGAATCTATAACTAGTGCCACAGGAATGGTTCAAAACATAGTCAGTAAGAAGAGTCAGTGTTCTTGTACTTAAGTCGGCATTGTGCCTTTTCTATTTAATTCCGATGCCATTTCTGTGTTTCATCGTCAATAAGAGGGTCAGAGGGATCCATTAAACCTGAAGTGAAGCATCGGTACTTTTATCTAGTGTCACAGGAATGGTTCAAAACTTAGTCAGTAAGAAGAGTCAGTCATCTTGTACTTAAGTCGGCATTGTGCCTTTTTTATTTAATTGCGATGCAATTTCTGTGTTTCATCGTCAATAAGAAGGTCCAAGGGATACAGTAAATCTGGAGTGAAGCATCGGAATCTATAACTAGTGTCACAGGAATGGTTCAAACATAGACTGTAGGAAGAGTCAGTCTTCTTGTATTTAAGTCGGCATTGTGCCTTTTCTATTTAATTCCGATGCCATGTCTGTATTTCATCGTCAATAAGAAGGTCCAAGGTATATAGTAAACCTGGAGGAAGCATCGGAATCTATAACTAGTGTCACAGGAATGGTTCAAGACATAGACAGTAAGAAGAGTCAGTTATCTTGTACTTAACGCGGCATTGTGCCTTTTTTATTAAATTCCGATGCAATTTCTGTATTTCATCGTCAATAAGAAGGTCCAAGGGATACAGTAAACTTGGAGTGATGCATCGGAATCTATAACTAGTGTCACAGGAACGGTTCAAAACATCGACAGTAAGAAGAGTCAGTCTTCTTGTACTTAATTCGGCATTGTGCCTTTAGTATTTAATTCCAATACAATCTCTGTGTTTGATCGTCAATAGGAAGGTCAGGGGGATACAGTAAATCTGAAGTGAAGCTTCGGAATCTATAACTAGTGTCACAGGAATGGTTCAAAACATAGACAGTGGGAAGAGTTAGTCTTCTTGTACTTATGTCGGCATTGTGCCTTTTGTAATTAATTCCGATGCAATTTCTTTGTTTCATCGTCAATAAGAAGGTCAGAGGAATACAGTAATCCTGGAGTGGAGCATCGGAATCTATAACTAGTGTCACTGGAATGGTTCAAAACATAGTCAGTAAGAAGAGTCAGTCTACTTGTACTTAAGTCGGCATTGTGTCATTTGTATTTAATTCCGATGCAATTTTTGTGTTTCATCCTCAATACGAAGGTCCAAGGGATAGAGTAAACCGGGAGTGAAGCATCGGAATCTATAACTAGTGTCACAGGAATGGATCAAAACATAGTCAGTAAGAAGAGTCAGTCCTCTTGTACTTATGTCGGCATTGTGCCTTTTGTATTTAAGTCCGATGCAATTTCTGTGTTCCATCGTAAATAAGAAGGTCAGAGGGATACAGTAAACCTGAAGTGAAGCATCGGAACCTATAATTAGTGTCACAGGAATGGTTCAAAACATAGACAGTAGGAAGAGACAGTCTTCTTGTACTTAAGTCGGAATTGTGCCTTTTCTATTTAATTAGTATGCAATTTCTGTGTTTCATCGTCAATAAGGAGGTCCAAGGGATATAGTAAACCTGGAGTGAAACATCGGAATCTGTAACTAGTGTCACAGGAATGGTTCTAACATAGACAGTAAGTAGAGTCAGTCTTCTTGTACTTAAGTCGGCATTGTGCATTTTTTATTTAATTCCGATGCAATTTCTGTGTTTCATCTTCAATAAGAAGGTCCAAGGGATACAGTAAACCTAGAGTGAAGCATCGGAATCTATCACTAGGTAACAGGAATGGTTCAAAACATAGACAGTAAGAAGAGTCATTCTTCTTGTTCTTAATTCGGCATTGTGCATTTTGTATTTAATTCCGACGCAATTTCTGTGTTACATCGTCAATATGTACGTCAGATGGATACAGTAAATCTGAAGTGAAGCATAGGAAACTATAACTAGTGTCACAGGAATGGTTCAAACATCGTCAGTAAGAACAGTCAGTCTTCTTGTACTAATGTCGGCATTGTGCCCTTTGTATTTAATTCCGATGCAATTTCTGTGTTTCATCGTCAATACGAATGTCCTAGGGATACAGTAAACCGGGAGTGAAGCATCGGAATCTATAACTAGTGTCACAGAAATGGTTCAAAACATAGTCAGTAAGAAGTGTCAGTCTTCTTGTACTTAAGTCGGCATTGTGCCTTTTGTATTTAATTCCGATGCAATTTCTGTGTTTCATCGTCAATAAGAAGGTCCAAGGGATACAGTAAACCTGGTGTGAAGCATCGGAATCTATAACTAGTGTCACAGGAATTAATTAAAACATAGTCAGTAAGAGGAGTCAGTCTTCTTGTACCAAAGTCGGCAATGTGCCTTTTGTATTTAATTCCAATGCAATTTCTGTGTTTCATCGTTATTAAGAGGGTCCAAGCGATACAGCAAACCAAGAGTGAAGCATCGGAATCTATTACTAGTGTCACAGGAATGGTTCAAGACATAGACAGTAAGAAGAGTCAGACTTCTTGTACTTAATTCGGCATTGTGCATTTTGTATTTAATTCGACGCAATTTCTGTGTTTCATCGTCAATAAGAACTTCAGAGGAATACTGTGCATCTGAAGTGAAGCATCGGAATCCATAACTAGTGTCACAGGAATGGTTCAAAACATAGACAGTAAGAAGAGTCAGTCTTCTTGTACTTAATTCGGAATTGTGCATTTTGTATTTAATTCCGACGCAATTTGTGTGTTTCTTCGTCAATAAGAACGTCAGAGGGATACAGTAAATCTGAAGTGAAGCATCGGAATCTATAACTGGTGTCACAGGAATGGTTCAAAACATAGTCAGTAAGAACAGGCAGTCTTCTTGTCCTAAAGTCGGCATTGTACCTTTTGTATTTAATTCCGATGCAATTTCAGTTTTTCATCGTCAATAAGAAGGTCCTAGGGATACAGTAAACCGGGAGTGAAGCGTCGGAATCCATAACTAGTGTCACAGGAATGGTTCAAAGCATAGTCAGTAAGAAGAGTTAGTCTTCTTGTACATAAGTCGACATTGTGCCTTTTGAATAGAATTCCGATGCAATTTCTGTGTTTCATCGTCAACAAGAAGGTCCAAGTAATACAGTAAACCTGGATTGAAGCATCGGAATCTATAACTAGTGTCACAGGAGTGAATCAAAACATAGTCAGTAAGAAGAGTCAGTCTTCTTGTACTTATGTCGGCATTGTGCCTTTTGTATTTAAGTCCGATGCAATTTCTGTGTTTCATCGTCAATAGGAAGGTCAGAGGGATACAGTAAACCTGAAGTGAAGCATCGGAATCTATAACTAGTGTCACAGGAATGGTTCAAACATAGACAGTAGGAAGAGACAGTCTTCTTGTACTTAAGTCGGCATTGTGCCTTTTCTATTTAATTAGTATGCAATTTCTGTGTTTCATCGTCAATAAGAAGGTCCAAGGGATATAGTAAACCTGGAGTGTAGCATCGGATTCTATAACTAGTGTCACAGGAATGGTTCTAACATAGACAGTAAGTAGAGTCAGTCTTCTTGTACTTAAGTCGTCATTGTGCCTTTTTTATTTAATTCCGATGCAATTTCTATGTTTCACCGTCAATAAGAAGGTCCAAGGGATACTGTAAACCTGAAGAGAAGCATCGGAATCTATAACTAGTGTCACAGGAATGGTTCAAAGCATAGACAGTAAGAAGAGTCAGTTTTATTGTACATAAGTGGGCATTGTGTCTTTTGTATTTAATTCCGATGAAATTTCTGTGTTTCATCGTCAATAAGAATGTCAGAGGGATACAGTAAATCTGAAGTGAAGCATCGGATTCTATAACTAGTGTCACAGGAATGGTTCAAAACATAGTCAGTAAGAAGAGTCAGTCTTCTTGTAATTAAGTCGGCATTGTGCCTTTTGTATTTGATTCCGATGCAATTTCTATGTTTCATCGTCAATAAGACGGTCCAAAGGATACTGTAAACCTGAAGTGAAGCATCAGAATCTATAACTAGTGTCACAGGAATGGTTCAAAAAATAGTCAGTAATAAGAGTCAGTCTTCTTGTACTTAAGTCGGCATTGTGAATTTTGTATTTATTTCCGATGCAATTTCTGTGTTTCTTCGTCAATAGGAAGGTCCAAGGGATACTGTAAACCTGGAGTGAAGCACCGGAATCAATAACTAGTGTCTCAGGAATGGTTCAAAGCATAGACAGTAAGAAGAGTCAGTTTTCTTGTACTTAAGTGGGCATTGTGTCTTTTGCATTTAATTCCGATGAAAGTTCTGTGTTTCATCGTCAATAAGAAGGTCCAAGGGATACACTAAACCTGGACTGAAGCATCGGAATCTACAACTAGTGTCACATGAATGGTTCAAATCATAGACAGTAAGAAGGGTCAGTCTTCTTGTACTTAATTCGGCATTGTGCCTTTTCTATTTAATTCCGATGCAATTTCTGTGTTTCATCGTCAATATGAAGGTCCAAGGGATACTGGAAACCTGAAGTGAAGCATCAGAATCTATAACTAGTGTCACAGGAATGGTTCAAAAAATAGTCAATAATAAGAGTCAGTCTTCTTGTACTTAAGTCGGCATTGTGCCTTTTGTATTTATTTCCGATGCAATTTCTGTGTTTCTTCGTCAATAAGAAGGTCCAAGGGATACAGTAAACCTGGAGTGATGCATCTGAATCTATAACTAGTGACACAGGGATGGTTCAAAACATAGACTGTAAGAAAAGTCAGTATTCTTGTACTTAGGTCGGCATTGTGCCTTTTGTATTTAATTCCGATGCGATTTCTGTGTTTCATTGTCAATAAGGAGGTGCAAGGGATACAGTAATCCTGGAGTGAAGCATCGGAATCTATAACTAGTGTCACAGGAATGGTTCAAAACATAGTCAGTAAGAAGAGTCAGTCTACTTGTACTTAAGTCGGAATTGTGACTTTTGTATTTAATTCCGATGAAATTTTTGTGTTTCATCCTCAATACGAAGGTCCAAGGGATAGAGATAACCGGGAGTGAAGCATCAGAATCTATAACTAGTGTCACAGGAATGGTTCAAAACATAGTCAGTAAGAAGAGTCAGTCCTCTTGTACTTAAGGCGGCATTGTGCCTCTTGTATTTAATTCCGACGCAATTTCTGTGTTTCATCGTCAATAAGAAGGTCAGAGGGATACAGTAGACCTGAAGTGAAGCATCGGAATCTATTACTAGTGTCATAGGAAAGGTTCAAAACATAGACAGTAGGAAGAGTCAGTCTTATTGTAGTTAAGTCGGCATTGTGCCTTTTGTATTTTATTCCGATGCAATTTCTGTGCTTGATCGTCAATAAGAAGGTCTAAAGGGATACAGTAAACCTCAAGTGAAGCATCGAAATCTATAACTAGTGTCACAGGAATGGTTCAAACATAGACAGTAAGAAGAGTCAGTCTTCTTGTACTTAAGTCGGCATTGTGCCTTTTCTATTTAATTAGTATGCAATTTCTGTGTTTCATCGTCAATAAGAAGGTCCAAGGGATACAGTAGATCTGCAGTGAAGCATCGGAATCTGTAACTAGTGTCACAGGAATTGTTCAAATCATAGACAGTAGAAAGACTCAGTCTTCTTGTACTTAAGTCGTTATTGTGCCTTTTGTATTTAATTCCGATGCAATTTCTGGGTTTCATCGTCAATAAGAGGGTCAGAGGGATACAGTAAACCTGAAGTGAAGCATCGGAATCTATAACTAGTGTCACAGGAATGGTAAAAACATAGAAGGTAGGATGAGTCAGTCATCTTGTACTTAAGTCGGCATTGTGCCTTCTCGATTTAATTCCGATGCAATTGCTGTTTTTCATCGTCAATAAGAAGGTCCAAGGGATACAGTAAACCTGAAGTGAAGCATCGGAATCTATAACTAGTGTCACAGGAATGGTTCAAAGCATAGTCAGTAAGAAGAGACAGTGTTCATGTACTTAAGTCGGCATTATGCCTTTTGTATTTAAATCCGATGCAATTTCTGTGTTTCATCGTCAATAAGAAGGACCAAGGGATACAGTAAACCTGCAGTGAAGCATCGGAATCTGTAACTAGTGTCAAAGGAATGGTTCAAAACATAGACACTAAGATTAGTCAGTCTTCTTGTACTTAAGTCGGCATTGTGCCTTTTTTATTTGATTCCGATGCAATGTCTGTGTTTCATCGTCAATAAGAAGGTCCAAGGGATACAGTAAACCTGGAGTGAAGCATCGGAATCTATAACTAGTGTTACAGCAATGGTTCAAACATAGACAGCAGGAAGAGTCTGTCTTCTTGTATTTAAGTCGCCATTGTGCCTTTTCTATTTAATTCCGATGCAATTTCTGTATTTCATCGTCAATACGATGGTCCAAGGTATATTGTAAACCTGGAGTGAAGCATCGGAATCTATAACTAGTGTCACAGGAATGGTTCAAAACATAGTCAGTAAGAAAAGTCAGTCTTCTTGTACTTAAGTCGGCATTGTGCCTTTTGTATTTAATTCCGATGCAATTTCTGTGTTTCATCGTCATTAGTAAGGTCAGAGGGATACAGTAAACCCGAAGTGTAGCATCGACATCTATAACTGGTGTCACAGGAATGGTTCAAAACATAGACAGAAGAAGAGTCAGTCTTCTTGTACTTAAGTCGGCATTTTCCCTTTTGTATTTAATTCCGTTGCAATTTCTGTGTTTCTTCGTCAATAAGAGGGTCAGAGGGATACAGTAAACCTGAAGTGACGCATCGGAATCTATAACTAGTGTCACAGCAATGGTATAAACATAGAAAGTAGGAAGAGTCAGTCTTCTTGTACTTAAGTCGGCATTGTGCCTTCTCTATTTAATTCCGATGCAATTGCTGTGCTTCATCGTCAATAAGAAGGTCTAAGGGATACAGTAAACCTGAAGTGAAGCATCGGAATCTATAACTAGTGTCACAGGAATGTTTCAAAGCATAGTCAGTAAGAAGAGTCAGTGTTCTTGTACTTAAGTCGGCATTGTTTCTTTTGTATTTAATTCCGATGCAATTTCTGTGTTTCATCGTCAATAAGAAGGTCCAAGGGATACAGTAAAGCTGCAGTGAAGCATCGGAATCTGTAACTAATGTCACAGGAATGGTTCAAAACATAGACAATAAGATGAGTCAGTCATCTTCTACTAAAGTCGGTATTGTACCTTTTGTATTTCATGCCGATGCAATTTCTGTATTTCGTCGTCAATACGAAGGTCCAAGAGATACAGTAAACCTGAAGTGAAGCATCGGAATCTATAACTTGTGTCATAGGAATGGTTCAAAACATAGACAGTGGGAAGAGTCAGTCTTCTTGTACTTAAGTCGGCATTGTGCCTTTTGTATTTTATTCCGATGCAATTTCTGTGCTTCATCGTCAATAAGAAGGTCTAAAGGGATACAGTAAACCTCAAGTGAAGCATCGGAATCAGTAACTAGTGTCACAGGAATGGTTCAAACATAGACAGTAAGCTGCGTCAGTGTTCTTGTACTTAAGTCGGCATTGTGCCTTTTGTATTTAATTCCGATGCAATTTCTGTGTTTCATCGTCAATAAGAAGGACCAAGGGATACAGTAAACCTGCAGTGAAGCATCGGAATCTGTAACTAGTGTCAAAGGAATGGTTCAAAACATAGACACTAAGATTAGTCAGTCTTCTTGTACTTAAGTCGGCATTGTGTCTTTTTTATTTAATTCCGATGCAATGTCTGTGTTTCATCGTCAATAAGAAGGTCCAAGGGATACAGTAAACCTGGAGTGAAGCATCGGAATCTATAACTAGTGTTACAGCAATGGTTCAAACATAGACAGCAGGAAGAGTCAGTCTTCTTGTATTTAAGTCGCCATTGTGCCTTTTCTATTTAATTCCGATGCAATTTCTGTATTTCATCGTCAATACGATGGTCCAAGGTATATTGTAAACCTGGAGTGAAGCATCGGAATCTATAACTAGTGTCACAGGAATGGTTCAAAACATAGTCAGTAAGAAAAGTCAGTCTTCTTGTACTTAAGTCGGCATTGTGCCTTTTGTATTTAATTCCGATGCAATTTCTGTGTTTTATCGTCATTAGTAAGGTCAGAGGGATACAGTAAACCCGAAGTGTAGCTTCGACATCTATAACTGGTGTCACAGGAATGGTTCAAAACATAGACAGAAGAAGAGTCAGTCTTCTTGTACTTAAGTCGGCATTTTCCCTTTTGTATTTTATTCCGTTGCAATTTCTGTGTTTCTTCGTCAATAAGAGGGTCAGAGGGATACAGTAAACCTGAAGTGACGCATCGGAATCCATAACTAGTGTCACAGCAATGGTATAAACATAGAAAGTAGGAAGAGTCAGCCTTCTTGTACTTAAGTCGGCATTGTGCCTTCTCTATTTAATTCCGATGCAATTGCTGTGTTTCATCGTCAATAAGAAGGTCTAAGGGATACAGTAAACCTGAAGTGAAGCATCGGAATCTATAACTAGTGTCACAGGAATGGATCAAAGCATAGTCAGTAACAAGAGTCAGTGTTCTTGTACTTAAGTCGGCATTGTGCCTTTTGTATTTAATTCCGATGCAATTTCTGTGTTTCATCGTCAATAAGAAGGTCCAAGGGATACAGTAAACCTGCAGTGAAGCATCGGAATCTGTAACTAATGTCACAGGAATGGTTCAAAACATAGACAATAAGATGAGTCAGTCATCTTCTACTAAAGTCGGTATTGTGCCTTTTGTATTTCATTCCGATGCAATTTCTGTATTTCGTCGTCAATACGAAGGTCCAAGAGATACAGTAAACCTGAAGTGAAGCATCGGAATCTATAACTAGTGTCATAGGAATGGTTCAAAACATAGACAGTGGGAAGAGTCAGTCTTCTTGTACTTAAGTTGGCATTGTGCCTTTTGTATTTAATTTCGATGCAATTTCTGTGTTTCATCGTCAATAAGAAGGTCAGTGGGATACAGTAAACCTGAAGTGAAGCATCGGAATGTATAACTAGTGTCACAGGAATGGTTCAAAACATAGACAGTAGGAAGAGTCAGTCTTCTTGTACTTAAGTGGGCATTGTACCTTTTGTATTTAATTCCGATGCAATTTCTGTGTTTCATCGTCATTAATAAGGTCAGAGGGATACAGTAAACCTGAAGTGAAGCATCGGAATCTATAACTAGTGTCACAGGAATGGTTCAAATCATAGACAGTAGGAAGAGTCAGTCTTCTTCTACTTAAGTCGGCATTGTGCCTTTTGTATTTATTTCCGATGCAATTTCTGTGTGTCATCGTCAATAAGTAGGTCCAAGGGATCCAGTAAACCTGAAGTGAAGCACCGGAATATATAACTAGTGTCACAGGAATGGTTCAAAATATAGTCAGTAAGAAGAGTCAGTCTTCTTGTACTTAAGTTCCATTGTGCCTTTTGTATTAACTTCCGATGCAATTTCTGTGTTTCATCGTAAATACGAAGGTCCATGGTATACAGTAAACCTGGAGTGAAGCATCGGAATCTATAACTACTGTCACAGGAATGGTTCAAATCATAGACAGTAAGAAGAGTCAGTCTTCTTTTACTTAATTCGGCAATGTGCCCTTTGGATTTAATTCCGATGCAATTTCTGTGTTTCATCGTCAATAAGAAGGTCAGAGGGATACAGTAAACCTGAAGTTAAGCATCGGAATCTATAACTAGTGTCACAGGAATGGTTCAAAACATAGTCAGTAAGAAGAGTCAGTGTTCTTGTACTTAAGTCGGCATTGTGCCTTTTCTATTTAATTCCGATGCCATTTCTGTGTTTCATCGTCAATAAGAAGGTCCAAGGGATACAGTAAACCTGAAGTGTAGCATCGAAATCTATAACTAGTGTCACAGGAATGGTTCAAAACATAGACAGACGAAGAGTCAGTCTTCTTGTACTTAAGTCGGCATTGTCCCTTTTGTATTTCATTCCGTTGCAATTTCTGTGTTTCATCGTCAATAAGAGGGTCAGAGGGATCCATTAAACCTGAAGTGAAGCATCGGTACTTTTATCTAGTGTCACAGGAATGATTCAAAACTTAGTCAGTAGGAAGAGTCAGTCATCTTGTACTTAAGTCGGCATTGTGCCTTTTCTATTTAATTCCGATGCAATGTCTGTATTTCATCGTCAATAAGAAGGTCCAAGGTATATAGTAAACTTGGAGTGAAGCATCGGAATCTATAAGTAGTGTCACAGGAATGGTTCAAGACATAGACAGTAAGAAGAGTCAGTTTTCTAGTACTTAACGCGGCATTGTGCCTTTTTTATTAAATTCCGATGCAATTTCTGTATTTCATCGTTAATACGAAGGTCCAAGGGATACAGTAAACCTGGAGTGATGCATCGGAATCTATAACTAGTGTCACAGGAACGGTTCAAACATCGACAGTAAGATGAGTCAGTCTTCTTGTACTTAATTCGGCATTGTGCCTTTAGTATTTAATTCCAATACAATTTCTGTGTTTGATCGTCAATAGGAAGTTCAGGGGGATACAGTAAATCTGAAGTGAAGCTTCGGAATCTATAACTAGTGTCACAGGAATGGTTCAAGACATAGACAGTGGCAAGAGTTAGTCTTCTTGTACAGAAGTCGGCATTGTGCCTTTGGTATTTAATTCCGATGCAATTTCTTTGTTTCATCGTCAATAAGAGGGTCAGAGGGATACAGTAAACCTGACGTGAAGCATCGGAATCTATAACTAGTGTCACAGGAATGGTAAAAACATAGAAAGTAGGAAGAGTCAGTCTTCTTGTACTTAAGTATGCATTGTGCCTTCTCTATTTAATTCCGATGCAATTGCTGTGTTACATCGTCAATAAGAAGGTCCAAGGGATACTGTAAACCTGAAGTGAAGCATCGGCATCTATAACTAGTCTCACAGGAATGGTAAAAACATAGAAAGTGGGAAGAGTCAGTCTTCTTGTACTTAAGTATGCATTGTGCCTTCTCTATTTAATTCCGATGCAATTGCTGTGTTACATCGTCAATAAGAAGGTCCAAGTGATCCAGTAAACCTGAAGTGAAGCACCAGAATATATAACTAGTGTCACAGGAATGGTTCAGAACATAGTCAGTAAGAAGAGTCAGTCTTCTTGTGCTTTAGTCGATATTGTGAACTTTGTATTAAATTCCGATCTAATTTCTGTGTTTCATCGTAAATAAGAAGGTCCAAGGGATACAGTAAACCTGCAGTGAAGCATCGGAATCTGTGACTAGTGTCACAGGAATGGTTCAAAGCATAGTCAGTAAGAAGAGTCAGTGTTCTTGTACTTAAGTCGGCAGTGTGCCTTTTGTATTTAATTCCAATGCAATTTCTGTGTTTCATCGTCAATAAGAAGGTCCAAGGGATACAGTAAACCTGCAGTGAAGCATCGGAATCTGTAACCAGTGTCACAGGAATGGTTCAAAACATAGACAGTAAGATGAGTCAGTCTTCTTGTACTTAAGTCGGCATTGTGCCTTTTTTATTTAATTCCTATGCAATTTCTGTGTTTCATCGTCAATAAGAAGGTCCAAGGGATACAGTAAACCTAGAGTGAAGCATCGGAATCTATTACTAGTGTCACAGGAATGGTTCGAAACATAGACAGTAAGAAGGGTCAGTCTTCTTGTAATTAATTCGGCATTGTGCATTTTGTATTTAATTCCGTTGCAATTACTGTGTTTCATCGTCAATAAGAATTTCAGAGGGATACAGTAAATCTGAAGTGAAGCATCGTAATCTATAACTAGTGTCACAGGAATGGTTCAAATCATAGTCAGTAAGAAGAGACAGTCATCCTGTAGTAAAGTCGGCATTGTGCCTTTTGTATTTAATTCCGATGCAATTTCTGTATTTCATCGTCAATATGAAGGTCCAAGGGATACAGTAAACCTGAAGTGAAGCATCGGAATCTATGACTAGTGTCACAGGAATGGTTCAAAACATAGACAGTGGGAAGAGTCAGTCTACTTGTACTTAAGTCGGCATTGTGCCTTTTGTATTTAATTCCGATGCAATTTCTCTGTTTCATCGTCAATAAGAAGGTCAGAGGGATTCAGTAAACCTGAAGTGAAGCATCGGAATCTATAACTAGTGACACAGGAATGGTTCAAAACATAGACAGTAGGAAGAGTCAGTCTTCTTGTACTTAAGTCGGCATTGTGCTTTTCCATTTAATTCCGATGTAATTTCTATATTTCTTCGTCAATAAGAAGGTCCAAGGTATATAGTAAACCTGGAGTGAAGCATCGGAATCTATAACTAGTGCCACACGAATGGTTCAAAACATAGACAGTAAGAAGAGTCAGTCTTCTTGTACTAGAGTCGGCATTGTGCCTTTTTTATTTACTTCCGATGCAATTTCTGTGTTTCATCGTCAATAAGAAGGTCCACGGGATACAGTAAACCTGGAGTGAAGCATCGGAATCTATAACTAGTGTCACAGGAATGGTTCAAAACATCGACAGTGAGAAGAGTCAGTCTTCTTGTACTTAAGTCGGCATTGCGCCTTTTGTATTTAAATCCGCGGCAATCTCTGTGTTTCATCGTCAATAAGAAGGTCAGAGGGAAACAGTAAACCTGAAGTGAAGCATCGGAATCTGAAACTAGTGTCACAGGAATGGTTAAAATCATAGACTGTAGGAAGAGTCAATCTTCTTGTACTTAAGTCGACATTGTGCCTTTTGCTTTTAATTCCGATGCAATTTCTGTGTTTCATCGTCAATAAGTAGGTCCAAGGGATCCAGTAAACGTGAAGTGAAGCACCGGAATATATAACTAGTGTCACAGGAATGGTTCAAAACATAGTCAGTAAGAAGAGTCAGTCTTCTTGTACTTAAGTCGCCATTGTGCCTTTTGTATTAAATTCCGATGCAATTTCTGTGTTTCATCGTAATTAAGAAGGTCCAAGGGATACAGTAAACCTGGAGTGAAGCATCGGAATCTATAACTAGTGTCACAGGAATGGCTCAAATCATAGACAGTAAGAAGAGTCAGTCTTCTTGTACTTAATTCGGCACTGTGCCCTTTGGATTTAATTCCGATGCAATTTCTGTGTTTCATCGTCAATAAAAAGGTCAGAGGGATACAGTAAACCTGAAGTGAAGCATCGGAATCTAATACTAGTGTCACAGGAATGGTTCAAAACATCGACAGTGAGAAGAGTCAGTCTTCTTGTACTTAAGTCGGCATTGTGCCTTTTGTATTTAATTCGGATCCAATTTCTGTGTTTCATCGTCAATAAGAAGGTCCACGGGATACAGTAAACCTGGAGTGAAGCATCGGAATCTATAACTAGTGTCACAGGAATGGTTCAAAACATCGACAGTGAGAAGAGTCAGTCTTCTTGTACTTAAGTCGGCATTGTGCCTTTTGTATTTAATTCGGATCCAATTTCTGTGTTTCATCGTCAATACGTAGGTCCATGGGATCCAGTAAACCTGAAGTGAAGCATCGGAACCTATAACTACTCCCACAGGAATGGTTAGAATCGTAGTCAGTAAGAAGAGTCAGTCTTCTTGTACTTAAGTCGGCATTGTGCCTTTTGTATTTAATTCCGATGCAATTTCTATGTTTCATCGTCAATAAGAAGGTCAAAGGGATACAGTAAACCTGAAGTGAAGCATCAGAATCTATGACTAGTGTCACAGGAATGGTTCAAAACATAGTCAGTAAGAAGAGTCAGTCTTCTTGTACTTAAGTCGGCATTGTGCCTTTTGTATTTATTTCCGATGCAATTTCTGTGTTTCATCGTCAATAAGAAGGTCCAAGGGATACAGTAAACCTGGAGTAATGAATCGGAATCTATAACTAGTGATACAGGGATGGTTCAAAACATAGACTGTAAGAAGAGTCAGTATTCTTGTACTTAAGTCGGCATTGTGCCTTTTGTATTTAATTCCGATGCAATTTCTATGTTTCATCGTCAATAAGAAGGTCCAAGGGATACAGTAAACCTGAAGTGAAGCACCGGAATCTATAACTAGTGTTACAGGAATGGTTCAAAACATAGTCAGTAAGAAGAGTCAGTCCTCTTGTACTTAAGTCGGCATTGTGCCTTTTGTATTTAATTCCGATGCAATTTCTGTGTTTCATTGTCAATAAGGAGGTCCAAGGGATACAGTAAACCTGGAGTGAAGCATCGGAATCCATAACTAGTGTCACAGGAATGGTTCGAAACATAGTCAGTAGGAAGAGTAAGTCTTCTTGTACTTAAGTCATCATTGTGCCTTTTGTATTTAATTCCGATGCAATTTCTGTGTTTCATCGTCAATAAGAAGGTTTAAGGGATACAGTAAACCTGGAGTGAAGCATCAGAATCTATAACTAGGGTCACAGGAATGAATCAAAACATAGTCAGTAGGAAGAGTCAGTCTTCTTGTACTTCAGTCGGCATTGTGCCTTTTGTATTTAATTCCCATGCAATTTCTGAGCTTCATCGTCAACAAGAACGTCCAAGGGATACAATAAACCTGAAGTGAAGCATCGGAATCCATAACTAGTGTCACAGGCATGGTTCAAATCATAGACAGTAGGAAGAGTCAGTCTTCTTGTTCTTAAGTCTGGACAGTGCCTTTTCTATTTAATTCCGATGCAATTTCTGTGTTTCATCGTCAACAAGAAGGTCCAAGGGATACAGTAAACAGGGAGTGAAGCATCGGAATTTATAACTAGTGTCACAGGAATGGTTTAAACATAGACAGAAGGAAGAGTCAGTCTTCTTGTACTTAAGTCGGCATTGTGCCTTTTGTATTTAATTCCGATGCAATTTCTGTGTTTCATCGTAAATAAGAAGGTCCAAGGGATACAGTAAACCTGAAGTGAAGCATCGAAATCTATAACTAGTGTCACAGGAATGGTTCAAAACATAGACAGAAGAAGAGTCAGTCTTCTTGTACGTAAGGCGGCATTGTCCCTTTTGTATTTAATTCCGTCGCAATTTCTGTGTTTCAGCGTCAATAAGAGGGTCAGAGGGATACAGTTAACCTGAAGTGAAGCATCGAAATCTATAACTAGTGTCACAGGAATGGTTCAAAACATAGACAGAAGAAGAGTCAGTCTTCTTGCACTTAAGTCGGCATTGTCCCTTTTGTATTTAATTCCGTCGCAATTTCTGTGTTTCAGCGTCAATAAGAAGGTCTAAAGGGATACAGTAAACCTGAAGTGAAGCCTCGAAATTTATAACTAGTGTCACAGGATTGGTTCAAACATAGACAATAAGAAGAGTCAGTCTTCTTGTACTTAAGTCGGCATTGTGCCCTTTGTATTAAATTCCGATGCAATTTCTGTGTTTCATCGTAAATAAGAAGGTCCAAGGGATACAGTAAACCTGAAGTGAAGCATCGAAATCTATAACTAGTGTCACAGGAATGGTTCAAAACATAGACAGAAGAAGAGTCAGTCTTCTTGTACTTAAGTCGGCATTGTCCCTTTTGTATTTAATTCCGTCGCAATTTCTGTGTTTCAGCGTCAATAAGAGGGTCAGAGGGATACAGTTAACCTGAAGTGAAGCATCGGAATCTATAACTAGTGTCACAGGAATGGTAAAAACATAGAAAGTAGGAAGAGTCTGTCTTCTTGTACTTTAGTATGCATTGTGCCTTCTCTATTTAATTCCGATGCAATTGCTGTGTTACATCGTCAATAAGAAGGTCCAAGGGATCCAGTAAACCTGAAGTGAAGCATCCGCATCTATAACTAGTGTCACAGGAATGGTTCAATGCATAGTCAGTAAGAAGAGCCAGTGTTCTTGATTTTAGGTCGGCATTGTGCCTTTTGTATTTAATTCCGATCCAATTTCTGTGTTTCATCGTCAATAAGAAGGTCCAAGGGATACAGTAAACCTGCAGTGAAGCATCGGAATCTGTAACCAGTGTCACAGGAATGGTTCAAAACATAGACAGTAAGATGAGTCAGTCTTCTTGTACTTAAGTCGGCATTGTGCATTTTGTATTTAATTCCGTTGCAATTACTGTGTTTCATCGTCAATAACAACGTCAGAGGGATACAGTAAATCTGAAGTGAAGCATCGTAATCTATAACTAGTGTCACAGGAATGGTTCAAAACATAGTCAGTAAGAAGAGTCAGTCATCCTGTAGTGAAGTCGGCATTGTGCCTTTTGTATTTAATTCGGTTGCAATTACTGTGTTTCATCGTCAATAACAACGTCAGAGGGATACAGTAAATCTGAAGTGAAGCATCGTAATCTATAACTAGTGTCACAGGAATGGTTCAAAACATAGACAGTGGGAAGAGTCAGTCTACTTGTACTTAAGTTGGCATTGTGCCTTTTGTATTTAATTCCGATGCAATTTCTCTGTTTCATCGTCAATAAGAATGTCAGAGGGATTCAGTAAACCTGAAGTGAAGCATCGGAATCTATAACTAGTGTCACAGGAATGGTTCAAAGCATAGTCAGTAAGAAGAGACAGTGTTCATGTACTTAAGTCGGCATTATGCCTTTTGTATTTAATTCCGATGCAATTTCTGTGTTTCATCGTCAATAAGAAGGACCAAGGGATACAGTAAACCTGCAGTGAAGCATCGGAATCTGTAACTAGTGTCAAAGGAATGGTTCAAAACATAGACACTAAGATTAGTCAGTCATCTTGTACTTAAGTCGGCATTGTGCCTTATTTATTTAATTCCGATGCAATGTCTGTGTTTCATCGTCAATAAGAAGGTCCAAGGGATACAGAAAACCTGGAGTGAAGCATCGGAATCTATAACTAGTGTTACAGCAATGGTTCAAACATAGACAGCAGGAAGAGTCAGTCTTCTTGTATTTAAGTCGCCATTGTGCCTTTTCTATTTAATTCCGATGCAATTTCTGTATTTCATCGTCAATACGATGGTCCAAGGTATATTGTAAACCTGGAGTGAAGCATCGGAATCTATAACTAGTGTCACAGGAATGGTTCAGAACATAGTCAGTAAGAAAAGTCAGTCTTCTTGTACTTAAGTCGGCATTGTGCCTTTTGTATTTAATTCCGATGCAATTTCTGTGTTTCATCGTCATTAGTAAGGTCAGAGGGATACAGTAAACCCGAAGTGTAGCATCGACATCTATAACTGGTGTCACAGGAATGGTTCAAAACATAGACGGAAGAAGAGTCAGTCTTCTTGTACTTAAGTCGGCATTTTCCCTTTTGTATTTAATTCCGTTGCAATTTCTGTGTTTCTTCGTCAATGAGAGGGTCAGAGGGATACAGTAAACCTGAAGTGACGCATCGGAATCTATAACTAGTGTCACAGCAATGGTATAAACATAGAAAGTAGGAAGAGTCAGTCTTCTTGTACTTAAGTCGGCATTGTGCCTTCTCTATTTAATTCCGATGCAATTGCTGGGTTTCATCGTCAATAAGAAGGTCCAAGGGATACAGTAAACCTGCAGTGAAGCATCGGAATCTGTAACTAATGTCACAGGAATGGTTCAAAACATAGACAATAAGATGAGTCAGTCATCTTCTACTAAAGTCGGTATTGTGCCTTTTGTATTTCATTCCGATGCAATTTCTGTATTTCGTCGTCAATACGAAGGTCCAAGAGATACAGTAAACCTGAGGTGAAGCATCGGAATCTATAACTAGTGTCACAGGAATGGTTCAAAACATAGACAGTGGGAAGAGTCAGTCTTCTTGTACTTAAGTCGGCATTGTGCCTTTTGTATTTAATTTCGATGCAATTTCTGTGTTTCATCGTCAATAAGAAGGTCAGTGGGATACAGTAAA
The DNA here is from genome assembly GCF_021461395.2 of Schistocerca americana. Taxonomy (NCBI): domain Eukaryota; kingdom Metazoa; phylum Arthropoda; class Insecta; order Orthoptera; family Acrididae; genus Schistocerca; species Schistocerca americana. Next base: position 822,396 of record NW_025726598.1, on the reverse strand, counting down.
CCTGAAGTGAAGCATCGGAATCTATAACTAGTGTCACAGGAATGGTTCAAAACATAGACAGTAGGAAGAGTCAGTCTTCTTGTACTTAAGTCGGCATTGTGCCTTTTGTATTTAATTCCGATGCAATTTCTGTGTTTCATCGTCATTAATAAGGTCAGAGGGATACAGTAAACCTGAAGTGAAGCATCGGAATCTATAACTAGTGTCACAGGAATGGTAAAAACATAGAAAGTAGGAAGAGTCTGTCTTCTTGTACTTTAGTATGCATTGTGCCTTCTCTATTTAATTCCGATGCAATTGCTGTGTTACATCGTCAATAAGAAGGTCCAAGGGATCCAGTAAACCTGAAGTGAAGCATCCGCATCTATAACTAGTGTCACAGGAATGGTTCAAAACATAGTCAGTAAGAAGAGTCAGTCATCCTGTAGTGAAGTCGGCATTGTGCCTTTTGTATTTAATTCGGTTGCAATTACTGTGTTTCATCGTCAATAACAACGTCAGAGGGATACAGTAAATCTGAAGTGAAGCATCGTAATCTATAACTAGTGTCACAGGAATGGTTCAAAACATAGACAGTGGGAAGAGTCAGTCTACTTGTACTTAAGTTGGCATTGTGCCTTTTGTATTTAATTCCGATGCAATTTCTCTGTTTCATCGTCAATAAGAATGTCAGAGGGATTCAGTAAACCTGAAGTGAAGCATCGGAATCTATAACTAGTGTCACAGGAATGGTTCAAAGCATAGTCAGTAAGAAGAGACAGTGTTCATGTACTTAAGTCGGCATTATGCCTTTTGTATTTAATTCCGATGCAATTTCTGTGTTTCATCGTCAATAAGAAGGACCAAGGGATACAGTAAACCTGCAGTGAAGCATCGGAATCTGTAACTAGTGTCAAAGGAATGGTTCAAAACATAGACACTAAGATTAGTCAGTCATCTTGTACTTAAGTCGGCATTGTGCCTTTTTTATTTAATTCCGATGCAATGTCTGTGTTTCATCGTCAATAAGAAGGTCCAAGGGATACAGAAAACCTGGAGTGAAGCATCGGAATCTATAACTAGTGTTACAGCAATGGTTCAAACATAGACAGCAGGAAGAGTCAGTCTTCTTGTATTTAAGTCGCCATTGTGCCTTTTCTATTTAATTCCGATGCAATTTCTGTATTTCATCGTCAATACGATGGTCCAAGGTATATTGTAAACCTGGAGTGAAGCATCGGAATCTATAACTAGTGTCACAGGAATGGTTCAAAACATAGTCAGTAAGAAAAGTCAGTCTTCTTGTACTTAAGTCGGCATTGTGCCTTTTGTATTTAATTCCGATGCAATTTCTGTGTTTCATCGTCATTAGTAAGGTCAGAGGGATACAGTAAACCCGAAGTGTAGCATCGACATCTATAACTGGTGTCACAGGAATGGTTCAAAACATAGACGGAAGAAGAGTCAGTCTTCTTGTACTTAAGTCGGCATTTTCCCTTTTGTATTTAATTCCGTTGCAATTTCTGTGTTTCTTCGTCAATGAGAGGGTCAGAGGGATACAGTAAACCTGAAGTGACGCATCGGAATCTATAACTAGTGTCACAGCAATGGTATAAACATAGAAAGTAGGAAGAGTCAGTCTTCTTGTACTTAAGTCGGCATTGTGCCTTCTCTATTTAATTCCGATGCAATTGCTGGGTTTCATCGTCAATAAGAAGGTCCAAGGGATACAGTAAACCTGCAGTGAAGCATCGGAATCTGTAACTAATGTCACAGGAATGGTTCAAAACATAGACAATAAGATGAGTCAGTCATCTTCTACTAAAGTCGGTATTGTGCCTTTTGTATTTCATTCCGATGCAATTTCTGTATTTCGTCGTCAATACGAAGGTCCAAGAGATACAGTAAACCTGAGGTGAAGCATCGGAATCTATAACTAGTGTCACAGGAATGGTTCAAAACATAGACAGTGGGAAGAGTCAGTCTTCTTGTACTTAAGTCGGCATTGTGCCTTTTGTATTTAATTTCGATGCAATTTCTGTGTTTCATCGTCAATAAGAAGGTCAGTGGGATACAGTAAACCTGAAGTGAAGCATCGGAATCTATAACTAGTGTCACAGGAATGGTTCAAAACATAGACAGTAGGAAGAGTCAGTCTTCTTGTACTTAAGTCGGCATTGTGCCTTTTGTATTTAATTCCGATGCAATTTCTGTGTTTCATCGTCATTAATAAGGTCAGAGGGATACAGTAAACCTGAAGTGAAGCATCGGAATCTATAACTAGTGTCACAGGAATGGTTCAAATCATAGACAGTGGGAAGAGTCAGTCTTCTTGTACTGAAGTCGGCATTGTGCCTTTTGTATTTATTTCCGATGCAATTTCTGTGTGTCATCGTCAATAAGTAGGTCCAAGGGATCCAGTAAACCTGAAGTGAAGCACCGGAATATATAACTAGTGTCACAGGAATGGTTCAAAATATAGTCAGTAAGAAGAGTCAGTCTTCTTGTACTTAAGTTCCTTTGTGCCTTTTGTATTAACTTCCGATGCAATTTCTGTGTTTCATCGTAAATACGAAGGTCCATGGGATACAGTAAACCTGGAGTGAAGCATCGGAATCTATAACTAGTGTCACAGGAATGGTTCAAAACATAGACAGTAAGATGAGTCAGTCTTCTTGTAATTAAGTCGGCATTGTCCCTTTTGTATTTAATTCCGTCGCAATTTCCGTGTTTCATCGTCAATAAGAGGGTCAGAGGGATACAGTAAACCTGAAGTGAAGCTTCGGAATCTATAACTAGTGTCACAGGAATGGTTCAAAACATAGACAGTGGGAAGAGTCAGTCTACTTGTACTTAAGTCGGTATTGTGCCTTTTGTATTTAATTCCGATGCAATTTCTCTATTTCATCGTCAATAAGAAGGTCAGATCGATTCAGTAAACCTGAAGTGAAGCATCGCAATCTATAACTAGTGTCACAGGAATGGTTCAAAACATAGACAGTAGGAAGAGTCAGTCTTCTTGTACTTAAGTCGGCATTGTGCCTTTTGTATTTAATTCCGATGCAATTTCTGTGTTTCATCGTCATTAATAAGGTCAGAGGGATACAGTAAACCTGAAGTGAAGCATCGGAATCTATAACTAGTGTCACAGGAATGGTTCAAATCATAGACAGTGGGAAGAGTCAGTCTTCTTGTACTGAAGTCGGCATTGTGCCTTTTGTATTTATTTCCGATGCAATTTCTGTGTGTCATCGTCAATAAGTAGGTCCAAGGGATCCAGTAAACCTGAAGTGAAGCACCGGAATATATAACTAGTGTCACAGGAATGGTTCAAAATATAGTCAGTAAGAAGAGTCAGTCTTCTTGTACTTAAGTTCCATTGTGCCTTTTGTATTAACTTCCGATGCAATTTCTGTGTTTCATCGTAAATACGAAGGTCCATGGGATACAGTAAACCTGGAGTGAAGCATCGGAATCTATAACTAGTGTCACAGGAATGGTTCAAAACATAGACAGTAAGATGAGTCAGTCTTCTTGTAATTAAGTCGGCATTGTCACATTTGTATTTAATTCCGTCGCAATTTCTGTGTTTCATCGTCAATAAGAGGGTCAGAGGGATACAGTAAACCTGAAGTGAAGCTTCGGAATCTATAACTAGTGTCACAGGAATGGTTCAAAACATAGACAGTGGGAAGAGTTAGTCTTCTTGTACTTAAGTCGGCATTGTGCCTTTTGTATTTAATTCCGATGCAATTTCTTTGTTTCATCGTCAATAAGAAGGTCAGAGGAATACAGTAAACCTGAAGTTAAGCATCGGAATCCATAACTAGTGTCACAGGAATGGTTCAGAACATAGTCAGTAAGAAGAGTCAGTCTTCTTGTACTTTAGTCGCCATTGTGCCCTTTGTATTAAATTCCGATGCAATTTCTGTGTTTCATCGTAAATAAGAAGGTCCAAGGGATACAGTAAACCTGCAGTGAAGCATCGGAATCTGTAACTAGTGTCACAGGAATTGTTCAAAACATAGACAGAAAGATGAGTCAGTCTTCTTGTAATTAAGTCGGCATTGTCCCTTTTGTATTTAATTCCGTCGCAATTTCTGTGTTTCATCGTCAATAAGAGGGTCAGAGGGATACAGTAAACCTGAAGTGAAGCTTCGGATTCTATAACTAGTGTCACAGGAATGGTAGAAACATAGAAAGTAGGAAGAGTCAGTCTTCTTGTACTTAAGTATGCATTGTGCCTTCTCTATTTAATTCCGATGCAATTGCTGTGTTACATCGTCAATAAGAAGGTCCAAGGGATACTGTAAACCTGAAGTGAAGCATCGGCATCTATAACTAGTGTCACAGGAATGGTAAAAACATAGAAAGTAGGAAGAGTCAGTCTTCTTGTACTTAAGTATGCATTGTGCCTTCTCTATTTAATTCCGATGCAATTCCTGTGTTACATCGTCAATAAGAAGGTCCAAGGGATCCAGTAAACCCGAAGTGAAGCACCGGAATATATAACTAGTGTCACAGGAATGGTTCAGAACATAGTCAGTAAGAAGAGTCAGTCTTCTTGTACTTTAGTCGCCATTGTGCCCTTTGTATTAAATTCCGATGCAATTTCTGTGTTTCATCGTAAATAAGAAGGTCCAAGGGATACAGTAAACCTGCAGTGAAGCATCGGGATCTGTAACTAGTGTCACAGGAATGGTTCAAAGCATAGTCAGTAAGAAGAGTCAGTGTTCTTGTACTTAAGTCGGCATTGTGCCTTTTGTATTTAATTCCGATGCAATTTCTGTGTTTCATCGTCAATAAGAAGGTCCAAGGGATACAGTAAACCTGCAGTGAAGCATCGGAATCTGTAACCAGTGTCACAGGAATGGTTCAAAACATAGACAGTAAGATGAGTCAGTCTTCTTGTACTTAAGACGGCATTGTGCCTTTTTTATTTAATTCCTATGCAATTTCTGTGTTTCATCGTCAATAAGAAGGTCCAAGGGACACAGTAAACCTAGAGTGAAGCATCGGAATCTATTACTAGTGTCACAGGAATGGTTCGAAACATAGACAGTAAGAAGGGTCAGTCTTCTTGTAATTAATTCGGCATTGTGCATTTTGTATTTAATTCCGTTGCAATTACTGTGTTTCATCGTCAATAAGAACGTCAGAGGGATACAGTAAATCTGAAGTGAAGCGTCGTAATCTATAACTAGTGTCACAGGAATGGTTCAAAACATAGTCAGTAAGAGGAGACAGTCATCCTGTAGTAAAGTCGGCATTGTGCCTTTTGTATTTAATTCCGATGCAATTTCTGTATTTCATCGTCAATATGAAGGTCCAAGGGATACAGTAAACCTGAAGTGAAGCATCGGAATCTATAACTAGTGTCACAGGAATGGTTCAAAACATAGACAGTGGGAAGAGTCAGTCTACTTGTACTTAAGTCGGTATTGTGCCTTTTGTATTTAATTCCGATGCAATTTCTCTATTTCATCGTCAATAAGAAGGTCAGAGGGATTCAGTAAACCTGAAGTGAAGCATCGGAATCTATAACTAGTGTCACAGGAATGGTTCAAAACATAGACAGTAGGAAGAGTCAGTCTTCTTGTACTTAAGTCGGCATTGTGCCTTTTCCATTTAATTCCGATGTAATTTCTATATTTCCTCGTCAATAAGAAGGTCCAAGGTATATAGTAAACCTGGAGTGAAGCATCGGAATCTATAACTAGTGCCACACGAATGGTTCAAAACATAGACAGTAAGAAGAGTCAGTCTTCTTGTACTAGAGTCGGCATTGTGCCTTTTTTATTTACTTCCGATGCAATTTCTGTGTTTCATCGTCAATAAGAAGGTCAGAGGGATTCAGTAAACCTGAAGTGAAGCATCGGAATCTATAACTAGTGTCACAGGAATGGTTCAAAACATAGAGAGTGGGAAGAGTCAGTCTACTTGTGCTTAAGTCGGCATTGTGCCTTTTGTATTTAATTCCGATGCAATTTCCCTGTTTCATCGTCAATAAGAAGGTCAGAGGGATTCAGTAAACCTGAAGTGAAGCATCGGAGTCTATAACTAGTGTCACAGGAATGGTTCAAAACATAGACAGTAGGAAGAGTCAGTCTTCTTGTACTTAAGTCGGCATTGTGCTTTTCCATTTAATTCCGATGTAATTTCTATATTTCTTCGTCAATAAGAAGGTCCAAGGTATATAGTAAACCTGGAGTGAAGCATCGGAATCTATAACTAGTGCCACACGAATGGTTCAAAACATAGACAGTACGAAGAGTCAGTCTTCTTGTACTAGAGTCGGCATTGTGCCTTTTTTATTTAATTCCGATGCAATTTCTGTGTTTCATCGTCAATAAGAAGGTCCACGGGATACAGTAAACCTGGAGTGAAGCATCGGAATCTATAACTAGTGTCACAGGAATGGTTCAAAACATCGACAGTGAGAAGAGTCAGTCTTCTTGTACTTAAGTCGGCATTGCGCCTTTTGTATTTAAATCCGAGGCAATCTCTGTGTTTCATCGTCAATAAGAAGGTCAGAGGGAAACAGTAAACCTGAAGTGAAGCATCGGAATCTGAAACTAGTGTCACAGGAATGGTTAAAATCATAGACTGTAGGAAGAGTCAATCTTCTTGTACTTAAGTCGGCATTGTGCCTTTTGCTTTTAATTCCGATGCAATTTCTGTGTTTCATCGTCAATAAGTAGGTCCAATGGATCCAGTAAACGTGAAGTGAAGCACCGGAATATATAACTAGTGTCACAGGAATGGTTCAAAACATAGTCAGTAAGAAGAGTCAGTCTTCATGTACTTCAGTCGCCATTGTGCCTTTTGTATTAAATTCCGATGCAATTTCTGTGTTTCATCGTAAATAAGAAGGTCCAAGGGATACAGTAAACCTGGAGTGAAACATCGGAATCTATAACTAGTGTTACAGGAATGGTTCAAAACATAGTCAGTAAGAAGAGACAGACCTCTTGTACTTAAGTCGGCATTGTGCCTTTTGTATTTAATTCCGATGCAATTTCTGTGTTTCATTGTCAATAAGGAGGTCCAAGGGATACAGTAAACCTGGAGTGAAGCATCGGAATCTATAACTAGTGTCACAGGAATGGTTCGAAACATAGTCAGTAGGAAGAGTAAGTCTTCTTGTACTTAAGTCGGCATTGTGCCTTTTGTATTTAATTCCGATGCAATTTCTGTGTTTCATCGTCAATAAGAAGGTTTAAGGGATACAGTAAACCTGGAGTGAAGCATCAGAATCTATAACTAGGGTCACAGGAATGAATCAAAACATAGTCAGTAGGAAGAGTCAGTCTTCTTGTACTTCAGTCGGCATTGTGCTTTTTGTATTTAATTCCCATGCAATTTCTGTGTTTCATCGTCAATAACAAGGTCTGAGGGATACAGTAGACCTGAAGTGAAGCATCGGAATCTATAACTAGTGTCGCAGGAATGGTTCAAAACATAGACAGTAGGAGGGGTCAGTCTTATTGTACTTAAGTCGGCATTGTGCCTCTTGTATTTTATTCCGTTGCAATTTCTGTGTTTCATCGTCAATAAGAAGGTCTAAAGGGATACAGTAAACCTGAAGTGAAGCCTCGAAATTTATAACTAGTGTCACAGGATTGGTTCAAACATAGACAATAAGAAGAGTCAGTCTTCTTGTACTTAGGTCGGCATTGTGCCCTTTGTATTAAATTCCGATGCAATTTCTGTGTTTCATCGTAAATAAGAAGGTCCAAGGGATACAGTAAACCTGAAGTGAAGCATCGAAATCTATAACTAGTGTCACAGGAATGGTTCAAAACATAGACAGAAGAAGAGTCAGTCTTCTTGTACTTAAGTCGGCATTGTCCCTTTTGTATTTAATTCCGTCGCAATTTCTGTGTTTCAGCGTCAATAAGTGGGTCAGAGGGATACAGTTAACCTGAAGTGAAGCATCGGATTCTATAACTAGTGTCACAGGTATGGTAAAAACATAGAAAGTAGGAAGAGTCTGTCTTCTTGTACTTAAGTATGCATTGTGCCTTCTCTATTTAATTCCGATGCAATTGCTGTGTTACATCGTCAATAAGAAGGTCCAAGGGATCCAGTAAACCTGAAGTGAAGCATCGGCATCTATAACTAGTGTCACAGGAATGGTTCAATGCATAGTCAGTAAGAAGAGCCAGTGTTCTTGTTTTTAAGTCGGCATTGTGCCTTTTGTATTTAATTCCGATCCAATATCTGTGTTTCATCGTCAATAAGAAGGTCCAAGGGATACAGTAAACCTGCAGTGAAGCATCGGAATCTGTAACCAGTGTCACAGGAATGGTTCAAAACATAGACAGTAAGATGAGTCAGTCTTCTTGTACTTAAGTCGGCATTGTGCATTTTGTATTTAATTCCGTTGCAATTACTGTGTTTCATCGTCAATAACAACGTCAGAGGGATACAGTAGATCTGTAGTGAAGCATCGTAATCTCTAACTAGTGTCACAGGAATGGTTCAAAACATAGTCAGTAAGAAGAGTCAGTCATCCTGTAGTGAAGTCGGCATTGTGCCTTTTGTATTTAATTCCGATGCAATTTCTGTATTTCATCGTCAATATGAAGGTCCAAGGGATACAGTAAACCTGAAGTGAAGCATCGGAATCTATAACTAGTGTCAAAGGAATGGTTCAAAACATAGACAGTGGGAGGAGTCAGTCTTCATGTACTTAAGTTGGCATTGTGCCTTTTGTATTTAATTCCGATGCAATTTCTCTGTTCCATCGTCAACAAGAAGGTCAGAGGGATTCAGTAAACCTGAAGTGAAGCATCGGAATCTATAACTAGTGTCGCAGGAATGGTTCAAAACATAGACAGTAGGAAGAGTCAGTCTTCTTGTACTTAGTTGGCATTGTGCCTTTTGTATTTCATTCCGTTGCAATTTCTGTGTTTCATCGTCAATAAGAAGGTCTAAAGGGATACAGTAAACCTGAAGTGAAGCCTCGTAATTTATAACTAGTGTCACAGGAATGGTTCAAACATAGACAGTAAGAAGAGTCAGTCTTCTTGTACTTAAGTCAGCATTGTGTCTTTTGTATTTAATTCCGATGCAATTGCTGTGTTTCATCGTCAATAAGCAGGTCAGAGGGATACAGTAAACCTGAAGTGAAGCATCGGAATGTAAAACTAGTATCACAGAAATGGTTCAAATCATAGGGAGTAGGAAGAGTCAGTCTTCTTGTACTTAAGTCGGCATTGTGCCCTTTGTATTTAATTCGGATCCAATTTCTGTGTTTCATCGTCAATAAGTAGGTCCAAGGCATCCAGTAAACCTGAAGTGAAGCACCGGAATATATAACTAGTGTCACAGGAATGGTCCAGAACATAGTCAGTAAGAAGAGTCAGTCTTCTTGTACTTTAGTCGCCATTGTGCCCTTTGTATTAAATTCCGATGCAATTTCTGTGTTTCATCGTAAATAAGAAGGTCCAAGGGATACAGTAAACCTGCAGTGAAGCATCGGAATCTGTAACTAGTGTCACAGGAATTGTTCAAAACATAGTCAGTAAGAAGAGTCAGTCTTCTTGTACTTAAGTCGGCATTGTGCCTTCTGTATTTAATTCCAATGCAATTTCTGTGTTTCATCGTCAATAAGAAGGTCCAAGGGATACAGTAAACCTGAAGTGAAGCATCGAAATCTATAACTAGTGTCACAGGAATGGTTAAAAACATAGACAGTAAGATGAGTCAGTCTTCTTGTACTTAAGTCGGCATTGTCCCTTTTGTATTTAATTCCGTCGCAAATTCTGTGTTTCATCGTCAATAAGAGGTTCAGAGGGATACAGTAAACCTGAAGTGAAGCATCGGAATCTATAACTAGTGTCACAGGAATGGTAAAAACATAGAAAGTAGGAAGAGTCAGTCTTCTTGTACTTAAGTATGCATTGTGCCTTCTCTATTTAATTCCGATGCAATTGCTGTGTTACATCGTCAATAAGAAGGTCCAAGGGATACTGTAAACCTGAAGTGAAGCATCGGCATCTATAACTAGTGTCACAGGAATGGTAAAAACATAGAAAGTAGGAAGAGTCAGTCTTCTTGTACTTAAGTATGCATTGTGCCTTCTCTATTTAATTCCGATGCAATTGCTGTGTTACATCGTCAATAAGAAGGTCCAAGGGATCCAGTAAACCTGAAGTGAAGCACCGGAATATATAACTAGTGTCACAGGAATGGTTCAGAACATAGTCAGTAAGAAGAGTCAGTCTTCTTGTACTTTAGTCGCCATTGTGCCCTTTGTATTAAATTCCGATGCAATTTCTGTGTTTCATCGTAAATAAGAAGGTCCAAGGGATACAGTAAACCTGCAGTGAAGCATCGGAATCTGTAACTAGTGTCACAGGAATGGTTCAAAGCATAGTCAGTAAGAAGAGTCAGTGTTCTTGTACTTAAGTCGGCATTGTGCCTTTTGTATTTAATTCCGATGCAATTTCTGTGTTTCATCGTCAATAAAAAGGTCCAAGGGATACAGTAAACCTGCAGTGAAGCATCGGAATCTGTAACCAGTGTCACAGGAATGGTTCAAAACATAGACAGTAAGATTAGTCAGTCTTCTTGTACTTAAGACGGCATTGTGCATTTTTTATTTAATTCCTATGCAATTTCTGTGTTTCATCGTCAATAAGAAGGTCCAAGGGATACAGTAAACCTAGAGAGAAGCATCGGAATCTATTACTAGTGTCACAGGAATGGTTCGAAACATAGACAGTAAGAAGGGTCAGTCTTCTTGTAATTAATTCGCCATTGTGCATTTTGTATTTAATTCCGTTGCAATTACTGTGTCTCATCGTCAATAAGAACGTCAGAGGGATACAGTAAATCTGAAGTGAAGCATCGTAATCTATAACTAGTGTCACAGGAATGGTTCAAAACATAGTCAGTAAGAAGAGACAGTCATACTGTAGTAAAGTCGGCATTGTGCCTTTTGTATTTAATTCCGATGCAATTTCTGTATTTCATCGTCAATATGAAGGTCCAAGGGATACAGTAAACCTGAAGTGAAGCATCGGAATCTATAACTAGTGTCACAGGAATGGTTCAAACATAGACAGTGGGAAGAGTCAGTCTACTTGTACTTAAGTCTGCGTTGTGCCTTTTGTATTTAATTCCGATGCAATTTCTCTGTTTCATCGTCAATAAGAAGGTCAGAGGGATTCAGTAAACCTGAAGTGAAGCATCGGAATCTATAACTAGTGTCACAGGAATGGTTCAAAACATAGACAGTAGGAAGAGTCAGTCTTCTTGTACTTAAGTCGGCATTGTGCCTTTTCCATTTAATTCCGCTGTAATTTCTATATTTCTTCGTCAATAAGAAGGTCCAAGGTATATAGTAAACCTGGAGTGAAGCATCGGAATCTATAACTAGTGCCACACGAATGGTTCAAAACACAGACAGTAAGAAGAGTCAGTCTTCTTGTACTAGAGTCGGCATTGTGCATTTTTTATTTAATTCCGATGCATTTTTTGTGTTTCATCGTCAATAAGAAGGTCCACGGGATACAGTAAACCTGGAGTGAAGCATCGGAATCTATAACTAGTGTCACAGGAATGGTTCAAAACATCGACAGTGAGTAGAGACAGTCTTCTTGTACTTAAGTCGGCATTGCGCCTTTTTTATTTAAATCCGAGGCAATCTCTGTGTTTCATCATCAATAAGAAGGTCCGAGGGAAACAGTAAACCTGAAGTGAAGCATCGGAATCTGAAACTAGTGTCACAGGAATGGTTAAAATCATAGACTGTAGGAAGAGTCAATCTTCTTGTACTTAAGTCGGCATTGTGCCTTTTGCTTTTAATTCCGATGCAATTTCTGTGTTTCATCGTCAATAAGTAGGTCCAAGGGATCCAGTAAACGTGAAGTGAAGCACCGGAATATATAACTAGTGTCACAGGAATGGTTCAAAACATAGTCAGTAAGAAGAGTCAGTCTTCTTGTACTTAAGTCGCCATTGTGCCTTTTGTATTAAATTCCGATGCAATTTCTGTGTTTCATCGTAAATAAGAAGGTCCAAGGGATACAGTAAACCTGGAGTGAAGCGTCGGAATCTATAACTAGTGTCACAGGAATGGCTCAAATCATAGACAGTAAGAAGAGTCAGTCTTCTTGTACTTAATTCGGCACTGTGCCCTTTGGATTTAATTCCGATGCAATTCTTGTGTTTCATCGTCAATAAGAAGGTCAGAGGGATACAGTAAACCTGAAGTGAAGCATCGGAATCTATAACTAGTGTCACAGGAATGGTTCAAATCATAGTCAGTAAGAAGAGTCAGTCTTCTTGTACTCAATTCGGCATTGTGCCTTTTGTATTTAATTCCGATGCAATTTCTGTGTTTCATCGTCAATAAGAAGCCCCAAGATATAGTAAACCTGGAGTGAAGCATCGGAATCTATAACTAGTGCCACAGGAATGGTTCAAAACATAGACAGTAAGAAGAGTCAGTAATCTTGTACTTAAGTCGGCATTGTGCCTTTTGTATTTAATTCCGATGCAATTTCTATGTTTCATCGTCAATAAGAAGGTCCAAGGGATACAGTAAACCTGAAGTGAAGCACCGGAATCTATAACTAGTGTTACAGGAATGGTTTAAAACATAGTCAGTAAGAAGAGACAGTCATCCTGTAGTAAAGTCGGCATTGTGCCTTTTGTATTTAATTCCGATGCAATTTCTGTGTTTCATCGTCAATAAGAAGGTCCAAGGGATACAGTAAACCTGCACTGAAGCATCGGAATCTGTAACCAGTGTCACAGGAATGGTTCAAAACATAGACAGTAAGATGAGTCAGTCTTCTTGTACTTAAGTCGGCATTGTGCCTTTTTTATTTCATTCCTATGCAATTTCTGTGTTTCATCGTCAATAAAAAGGTCCAATGGATACAGTAAACCTAGAGTGAAGCATCGGAATCTATTACTAGTGTCACAGGAATGGTTCAAAACATAGACAGTAAGAAGAGTCAGTCTTCTTGTAATTAATTCGGCATTGTGCATTTTGTATTTAATTCCGTTGCAATTACTGTGTTTCATCGTCAATAAAAGCGTCAGAGGGATACAGTAAATCTGAAGTGAAGCATCGTAATCTATAACTAGTGTCACAGGAATGGTTCAAAACATAGTCAGTAAGAAGAGACAGTCATCCTGTAGTAAAGTCGGCATTGTGCCTTTTGTATTTAATTCCGATGCAATTTCTGTATTTCACGTCAATATGAAGGTCCAAGGGATACAGTAAACCTGAAGTGAAGCATCGGAATCTATAACTAGTGTCACAGGAATGGTTCAAAACATAGACAGTGGGAAGAGTCAGTCTACTTGTACTTAAGTTGGCATTGTGCCTTTTGTATTTAATTCCGATGCAATTTCTCTGTTTTATCGTCAATAAGAAGGTCAGAGGGATTCAGTAAACCTGAAGTGAAGCATCGGAATCTATAACTAGTGTCACAGGAATGGTTCAATACATAGACAGTAGGAAGAGTCAGTCTTCTTGTACTTAACTCGGCATTGTGCCTTTTCCATTTAATTCCGATGTAATTTCTATATTTCTTCGTCAATAAGAATGTCCAAGGTATATAGTAAACCTGGAGTGAAGCATCGGAATCTATAACTAGTGCCACACGAATGGTTCAAAACATAGACAGTAAGAAGAGTTAGTCTTCTTGTACTAGAGTCGGCATTGTGCCTTTTTTATTTAATTCCGATGCAATTTCTGTGTTTCATCGTCAATAAGAAGGTCCACGGGATACAGTAAACCTGGAGTGAAGCATCGGAATCTATAACTAGTGTCACAGGAATGGTTCAAAACATCGACAGTGAGAAGAGTCAGTCTTCTTGTACTTAAGTCGGCATTGCGCCTTTTGTATTTAAATCCAAATCAATCTCTGTGTTTCATCGTAAATAAGAAGGTCAGAGGGAAACAGTAAACCTGAAGTGAAGCATCGGAATCTGAAACTAGTGTCACAGGAATGGTTAAAATCATAGACTGTAGGAAGACTCAATCTTCTTGAACTTAAGTCGGCATTGTGCCTTTTGCTTTTAATTCCGATGCAATTTCTGTGTTTCATCGTCAATAAGTAGGTCCAAGGGATCCAGTAAACGTGAAGTGAAGCACCGGAATATATAACCAGTGTCACAGGAATGGTTCAAAACATAGTCAGTAAGAAGAGTCACTCATCTTGTACTTAAGTCGCCATTGTGCCTTTTGTATTAAATTCCGATGCAATTTCTGTGTTTCATCGTAAATAAGAAGGTCCAAGGGATACAGTAAACCTGGAGTGAAGCATCGGAATCTATAACTAGTGTCACAGGAATGGCTCAAGTCATAGACATTAATAAGAGTCAGTTTTCTTGTACTTAATTCGGCACTGTGCCCTTTGGATTTAATTCCGATGCAATTTCTGTGTTTCATCGTCAATAAGAAGGTCAGAGGGATACAGTAAACCTGAAGTGAAGCATCGGAATCTATAACTAGTGTCACAGGAATGGTTCAAATCATAGTCAGTAAGAAGAGTCAGTCTTCTTGTACTCAATTCGGCATTGTGCCTTTTGTATTTAATTCCGATGCACTTTCTGTGTTTCATCGTCAATAAGAAGGTCCAAGATATAGTAAACCTGGAGTGAAGCATCGGAATCTATAACTAGTGCCACAGGAATGGTTCAAAACATAGGCAGTAAGAAGAGTCAGTATTCTTGTACTTAAGTCGGCATTGTGCCTTTTGTATTTAATTCCGATGCAATTTCTATGTTTCATCGTCAATAAGAAGGTCCAAGGGAGACAGTAAACCTGAAGTGAAGCACCGGAATCTATAACTAGTGTTACAGGAATGGTTCAAAACATAGTCAGTAAGAAGAGTCAGTCTTTTTGTACTTATGTCGGCATTGTGCCTTTTGTATTTAATTCCGATGCAATTTCTGTGTTTCATTGTCAATAAGGAGGTCCAAGGGATACAGTAAACCTGGAGTGAAGCATCGGAATCTATAACTAGTGTCACAGGAATGGTTCGAAACATAGTCAGTAAGAAGAGTAAGTCTTCTTGTACTTAAGTCGGCATTGTGCATTTTGTATTTCATTCCGATGCCATTTTTGTGTTTCATCCTCAATACGAAGGTCCAAGGGATACAGTAAACGGGGAGTGAAGCATCGGAATCTATATCTAGTGTCACAGGAATGGTTCAAAACATAGTCAGTAAGAAGATTCAGTCTACCTGTACTTATGTCGGCATTGTGCCTTTTGTATTTAATTCCGATGCAATTTCTGTGTTTCATCGTCAATAAGAAGGTCCAAGGGATACAGTAAACCTGGTGTGAAGCATCAGAATCTATAACTAGTGTCACTGGAATGAATCAAAACATAGTCAGTAGGAAGAGTCAGTCTTCTTTGTACTTCAGTCGGCATTGTGCCTTTTGTATTTAATTTCGATGCAATTTCTGTGCTTCATCGTCAACAAGAAGGTCCAAGGGATACAGTGAACCTGAAGTGAAGCATCGGAATCCATAACTAGTGTCACAGGAATGGTTCAAATCATAGACAGTAGGAAGAGTCAGTCTTCTTGTACTTAAGTCTGCACTGTGCCTTTTCTATTTAATTCCGATGCAATTTCTGTGTTTCATCGCCAATAAGAGGGTCCAAGGGATACAGTAAACCGGGAGTGAAGCATCGGAATCTATAACTAGTGTCACAGGAATGGTTCAAACATAGACAGTAGGAAGAGTCAGTCTTTTTGTACTGAAGTCGGCATTGTGCCTTATGAATTTCATTCCGATGCAATTTCTGTGTTTCATCGTCAATAAGAAGGTCTGAGGGATACAGTAGACCTGACGTGAAGCATCGGAATCTATAACTAGTGTCACAGGAATGGTTAAAATCATAGACTGTAGGAAGAGTCCATCTTCTTGTACTTAAGTCGGCATTGTGCTTTTTGCTTTCAATTCCGATGCAATTTCTGTGTTTCATCGTCAATAAGTAGGTCCAAGGGATCCAGTGAACGTGAAGTGAAGCACCGGAATATATAACTAGTGTCACAGGAATGGTTCAAAACATAGTCAGTAAGAAGAGTCAGTCTTCTTGTACTTAATTCGGCACTGTGCCCTTTGGATTTAATTCCCATGCAATTTCTGTGTTTCATCGTCAATAAGAAGGTCAGAGGGATACAGTAAACCTGAAGTGAAGCATCGGAATCTATAACTAGTGTCACAGGAATGGTTCAAATCATAGTCAGTAAGAAGAGTCAGTCTTCTTGTTCTTAATTCGGCATTGTGCCTTTTGTATTTAATTCCGATGCAATTTCTGTGTTTCATTGTCAATAAGAAGGTCCAAGATATAGTAAACCTAAAGTGAAGCATCGGAATCTATAACTAGTGCCACAGGAATGATTCAAAACATAGACAGTAAGAAGAGTCAGTATTCTTGTACTTAAGTCGGCATTGTGCCTTTTGTATTTAATTCCGATGCAATTTCTATGTTTCATCGTCAATAAGAAGGTCCAAGGGATACAGTAAACCTGAAGTGAAGCACCGGAAATCTATAACTAGTGTTACAGGAATGGTTCAAAACATAGTCAGTAAGAAGAGTAAGTCTTCTTGTACTTAAGTCGGCATTGTGCCTTTTGTATTTCATTCCGATGCCATTTTTTTGTTTCATCCTCAATACGAAGGTCCAAGGGATACAGTAAACGGGGAGTGAAGCATCGGAATCTATATCTAGTGTCACAGGAATGGTTCAAAACATAGTCAGTAAGAAGATTCAGTCTTCTTGTACTTAAGTCGGCATTGTGCCTTTTGTATTTAATTCCGATGCAATTTCTGTGTTTCATCGTCAATAAGAAGGTCCAAGGGATACAGTAAACCTGGAGTGAATCATCAGAATCTATAACTAGTGTCACAGGAATGAATCAAAACATAGTCAGTAGGAAGAGACAGTCTTCTTGTACTTCAGTCCGCATTGTGCCTTTTGTATTTAATTCCGATGCAATTTCTGTGCTTCATCGTCAACAAGAAGGTCCAAGAGATACAGTAAACCTGAAGTGAAGCATCAGAATCCATAACTAGTGTCACAGGAATGGTTCAAATCATAGACAGTAAGAAGAGTCAGTCTTCTTGTACTTAATTCGGCACTGTGCCCTTTGGATTTAATTCCGATGCAATTTCTGTGTTTCATCGTCAATAAGAAGGTCCAAGGCATACAGTAAACCTGAAGTGAAGCATCGCAATCCATAACTAGTGTCATAGGAATGGTTCAAAACATAGACAGAAGAAGAGTCACTCTTCTTGTACTTAAGTCGGCATTGTCCCTTTTGTATTTAATTCCGTTGCATTTTCTGTGATTCATCGTCAATAAGAGGGTCAGAGGGATACAGTAAACCTGAAGTGAAGCATCGGAATCTATAACTAGTGTCACAGGAATGGTTCAAATCATCGACAGTGAGAAGAGTCAGTCTTCTTGTACTTAAGTCGGCATTGCGCTTTTTGTATTTAAATCCGATGCAATCTCTGTGTTTCATCGTCAATAAGAAGGTCAGAGGTAAACAGTAAACCTGAAGTGAAGCATCGGAATCTGAAACTAGTGTCACAGGAATGGTTAATATCATAGACAGTAGGAAGAGTCAGTCTTCTTGTATTTAAGTCGGCACTGTGCCTTTTGCTTTTAATTTCGATGCCATTTCTGTGTTTCATCGTCAATAAGTATGTCCAAGGGATCCAGTAAACCTGAAGTGAAGCACCGGAATATATAACTAGTGTCACAGGAATGGTTCAAAACATAGTCAGTAAGCAGAGTCAGTCTTCTTGTACTTAAGTCGCCATTGTGCCTTTTGTATAAATTTCCGATGCAATTTCTGTGTTTCATCGTAAATAAGAAGATCCAAGGGATACAGTAAACCTGGAGTGAGGCATCGGAATCTATAACTATTGTCACAGCAATGGCTCAAATCATAGACAGTAAGAAGAGTCAGTCTTCTTCAACTTAATTCGGCACTGTGCCCTTTGGATTTAATTCCGATGCAATTTCTGTGTTTCATCGTCAATAAGAAGGTAAGAGAGATACAGTAAACCTGAAGTGAAGCATCGGAATCTATAACTAGTGTCGCAGGAATGGTTCAAAACATAGACAGAAGAAGAGTCAGTCTTCTTTTACTTAAGTCGGCATTGTCCCTTTTGTATTTAATTCCGTTACAATTTCTGTGTTTCATCGTCAATAAGAGGGTCAGAGGGATACAGTAAACCTGAAGTGAATCATCGGAATCTATAACTTGTGATACAGGAATGGTAAAAACATAGAAAGTAGGAAGAGTCAGTCTTCTTGTACTTAAGTCGGCATTGTGCCTTCTCTATTTAATTCCGATGCAATTACTGTGTATCATCGTCAATAAGAAGGTCCAAGGGATACAGTAAATCTGAAGTGAAGCATCGGAATCTATAACTAGTGCCACAGGAATGGTTCAAAACATAGATAGTAATAAGAGTCAGTCTTTTAGTACTAAAGTCGGCATTGTGCCTTTTTGATTTAATTGCGATGCAATTTCAGTATTTCATCGTCAATAAAAAGGTCCAAGATACAGTAAACCTGGAGTGAAGCATCGGAATCTATAACTAGTGCCACAGGAATGGTTCAAAACATCGACAGTGAGAAGAATCAGTCTTCTATACTTAATTCGGCATTGTGCCTTTTACATTTAATTCCGATGCAATTTCTGTGTTTCATCGACAATAAGTAGGTCCAAAGGATCCAGTAAACTTGAAGTAAAGCACCGGAATATATAACTAGTGTCACAGGAGCGGTTCAAAACATAGTCGGTAAGAAGAGTCGGTCTTCTTGTACTTAAGTCGCCAGTGTGCCCTTTGTATTAAATTCCGATGCAATTTCTGTGTTTCATCGAAAATAAGAAGGTCCAACGGATACAGTAAACCTAGAGTGAAGCATCGGAATCTATAACTAGTGTCACAGGAATGGTTCAAATCATAGACCGTAAGAAGAGTCAGTCTTCTTGTACTTAATTCGGCACTGTGCCCTTTGGATTTAATTGCGATGCAATTTCTGTGTTTCATCGTCAATACGAAGGTCGGAGGGATACAGTAAACATGAAGTGAAGCATCGGAATCTATGACTAGTGTCACAGGAATGGGTCGAACATATTCAGTAAGAAGAGTCAGTCCTCTTGAACTTAAGCCGCCATTGTGCCTTTTGTATTTAATTCCGATGCAATTTCTGTGTTTCATCGTCAATAAGAAGGTCCAAGGCATACAGTAAATCTGAAGTGAAGCATCGCAATCTATGACTAGTGTCACAGGAATGGTTCAAAACATAGTCAGTAAGAAGAGTCAGTCCTCTTGTACTTAAGTCGGCATTGTGCCTTTTGTATTTAATTCCGATGCAATTTCTGTGTTTCATCGTCAATAAGAAGGTCCAAGGCATACAGTAAACCTGAAGTGAAGCATCGCAATCTATAACTAGTGTCATAGGAATGGTTCAAAACATAGACAGAAGAAGAGTCAGTCTTCTTGTACTTAAGTTGGCATTGTCCCTTTTGTATTTAATTCCGTTGCAATTTCTGTGATTCATCGTCAATAAGAGGGTCAGAGGGATACAGTAAACCTGAAGTGAAGCATCGGAATCTATAACTAGAGTCACAGGAATGGTAAAAACATAAGAAGTAGGAAGAGGTAGTCTTCTTGTACTTAAGTCGGCATTGTGCCTTCTCTATTTAATTCCGATGCAATTGCTGTGTTTCATCGTCAATAAGAAGGTCCAAGGGATACAGTAAACCTGCAGTGAAACATCGGAATCTGTAACTAGTGTCACAGGAATGGATCAAAACATAGATAGTAAGATGAGTAAGTCTTCTTGTACTTAAGTCGCCATTGTGCCTTTTGTATTAAATTCCGATGCAATTTCTGTGTTTCATCGTAAATAAGAAGGTCCAAGGGATACAGTAACCAGGAGTGAAGCATCGGAATCTATAACTAGTGTCACAGGAATGGCTCAAATCATAGACAGTAAGAAGAGTCAGTCTTCTTCTACTTAATTCGGCACTGTGCCCTTTGGATTTAATTCCGATGCAATTTCTGTGTTTCTTCGTCAATAAGAAGGTAAGAGGGATACAGTAAACCTGAAGTGAAGCATCGGAATCTATAACTAGTGTCACAGAAATGGTTCAAAGCATAGACTGAAGAAGAGTCAGTCTTCTTGTACTTAAGTCGGCATTGTCCTTTTGTATTTAATTCCGTTGCAATTTCTGTGTTTCATCGTCAATAAGAGGGTCGGAGGGATACAGTAAACCTGAAGTGAAGCTTCGGAATCTATAACTAGTGCCACAGAAATGGTTCAAAACATAGACAGTAAGAAGAGTCAGTCTTCTAGTACTAAAGTCGGCATTGTGCCTTTTTTATTTAATTGCGATGCAATTTCTGTATTTCATCGTCAATAAGAAGGTCCAAGATATAGTAAACCTGGAGTGAAGCATCGGAATCTATAACTAGTGCCACAGGAATGGTTCAAAACATAGACAGTAAGAAGAGTCAGTCTTCTAGTACTTAAGTCGGCATTGTGCCTTTTTTATTTAATTGCGATGCAATTTCTGTATTTCATCGTCAATAAGAAGGTCCAAGGGATACAGTAAACCTGAAGTGAAGCATCGGAATCTATAACTAGTGTCACAGGAATGGTTCAAAACATCGACAGTGAGAAGAATCAGTCTTCTTGTACTTAATTCGGCATTGTGCCTTTAGTATTTAATTCCAATGCAATTTCTGTGTTTGATCGTCAATAGGAAGGTCAGAGGGATACAGTATATCTGAAGTGAAGCATCGGAATCTAAAACTAGTGTCACAGGAATGGTTAAAATCATAGACAATAGGAAGAGTCAGTCTTCTTGTACTTAATTCGGCACTGTGCCCTTTGGATTTAATTCCGATGCAATTTCTGTGTTTCATCGTCAATAAGAAGGTCCAAGGGATACAGCAAACCTGATGGGAAGCATCGGAATCTATGACTAGTGTCACAGGAATGGTTCAAACATAGTCAGTAAGAAGAGTCAGTCTTCTTGTACTTAAGCCGGCATTGTGCCTTTTGTATTTAATTCCGATGCAATTTCTGTGTTTCATCGTCAATAAGGAGGTCCAAGGCATACAGTAAACCTGAAGTGAAGCATCGGAATCCATAACTAGTGTCACAGGAATGGTTCAAAACATAGACAGTAATAAGAGTCAGTCTTTTAGTACTAAAGTCGGCATTGTGCCTTTTTTATTTAATTGCGATGCAATTTCTGTATTTCATCGTCAATAAGAAGGTCCAAGATATAGTAAACCTGGAGTGAAGCATCGGAATCTATAACTAGTGCCACAGGAATGGTTCAAAACACAGACAGTAAGAAGAGTCAGTCTTCTAGTACTAAAGTCGGCATTGTGCCTTTTTTATTTCATTGCGATGCAATTTCTGTATTTCATCGTCAATAAGAAGGTCCAAGGGATACAGTAAACCTGAAGTGAAGCATCGGAATCTATAACTAGTGTCACAGGAATGGTTCAAAACATCGACAGTGAGAAGAATCAGTCTTCTTGTACTTAATTCGGCATTGTGCCTTTTACATTTAATTCCGATGCAATTACTGTGTTTCATCGACAATAAGTAGGTCCAAAGGATCCAGTAAACTTGAAGTGAAGCACCGGAATATATAACTAGTGTCACAGGAGCGGTTCAAAACATAGTCGGTAAGAAGAGTCGGTCTTCTTGTACTTAAGCCGGCATTGTGCCCTTTGTATTAAATTCCGATGCAATTTCTGTGTTTCATCGTAAATAAGAAGGTCCAACGGATACAGTACACCTAGAGTGAAGCATCGGAATCTATAATTAGTGTCACAGGAATGGTTCAAATCATAGACCGTATGAAGAGTCAGTCTTCTTGTACTTAATTCGGCACTGTGCCCTTTGGATTTAATTGCGATGCAATTTCTGTGTTTCATCGTCAATATGAAGGTCAGAGGGATACAGTAAACATGAAGTGAAGCATCGGAATCTATGACTAGTGTCACAGGAATGGGTCGAACATAGTCAGTAAGAAGAGTCAGTCCTCTTGTACTTAAGCCGGCATTGTGCCTTTTGTATTTAATTCCGATGCACTTTCTGTGTTTCATCGTCAATAAGAAGGTCCAAGATATAGTAAACCTGGAGTGAAGCATCGGAATCTATAACTAGTGCCACAGGAATAGTTCAAAACATAGGCAGTAAGAAGAGTCAGTATTCTTGTACTTAAGTCGGCATTGTGCCTTTTGTATTTAATTCCGATGCAATTTCTGTGTTTCATCGTCAATAAGAAGGTCCAAGGCATACAGTAAACCTGAAGTGAAGCATCGCAATCTATGACTAGTGTCACAGTAATGGTTCAAATCATAGTCAGTAAGAAGAGTCAGTCTTCTTGTACTCAATTCGGCATTGTGCCTTTTGTATTTAATTCCGATGCACTTTCTGTGTTTCATCGTCAATAAGAAGGTCCAAGATATAGTAAACCTGGAGTGAAGCATCGGAATCTATAACTAGTGCCACAGGAATGGTTCAAAACATAGGCAGTAAGAAGAGTCAGTATTCTTGTACTTAAGTCGGCATTGTGCCTTTTGTATTTAATTCCGATGCAATTTCTATGTTTCATCGTCAATAAGAAGGTCCAAGGGATACAGTAAACCTGAAGTGAAGCACCGGAATCTATAACTAGTGTTACAGGAATGGTTCAAAACATAGTCAGTAAGAAGAGTCAGTCTTTTTGTACTTAAGTCGGCATTGTGCCTTTTGTATTTAATTCCGATGCAATTTCTGCGTTTCATTGTCAATAAGGAGGTCCAAGGGATACAGTAAACCTGGAGTGAAGCATCGGAATCTATAACTAGTGTCACAGGAATGGTTCGAAACATAGTCAGTAAGAAGAGTAAGTCTTCTTGTACTTAAGTCGGCATTGTGCATTTTGTATTTCATTCCGATGCCATTTTTGTGTTTCATCCTCAATACGAAGGTCCAAGGGATACAGTAAACGGGGAGTGAAGCATCGGAATCTATATCTAGTGTCACAGGAATGGTTCAAAACATAGTCAGTAAGAAGATTCAGTCTTCCTGTACTTATGTCGGCATTGTGCCTTTTGTATTTAATTCCGATGCAATTTCTGTGTTTCATCGTCAATAAGAAGGTCCAAGGGATACAGTAAACCTGGAGTGAAGCATCAGAATCTATAACTAGTGTCACTGGAATGAATCAAAACATAGTCAGTAGGAAGAGTCAGTCTTCTTTGTACTTCAGTCGGCATTGTGCCTTTTGTATTTAATTCCGATGCAATTTCTGTGCTTCATCGTCAACAAGAAGGTCCAAGGGATACAGTGAACCTGAAGTGAAGCATCGGAATCCATAACTAGTGTCACAGGAATGGTTCAAATCATAGACAGTAGGAAGAGTCAGTCTTCTTGTACTTAAGTCTGCACTGTGCCTTTTCTATTTAATTCCGATGCAATTTCTGTGTTTCATCGCCAATAAGAGGGTCCAAGGGATACAGTAAACCGGGAGTGAAGCATCGGAATCTATAACTAGTGTCACAGGAATGGTTCAAACATAGACAGTAGGAAGAGTCAGTCTTTTTCTACTTAAGTCGGCATTGTGCCTTTTGAATTTCATTCCGATGCAATTTCTGTGTTTCATCGTCAATAAGAAGGTCTGAGGGATACAGTAGACCTGACGTGAAGCATCGGAATCTATAACTAGTGTCACAGGAATGGTTCAAATCATAGACTGTAGGAAGAGTCCATCTTCTTGTACTTAAGTCGGCATTGTGCTTTTTGCTTTCAATTCCGATGCAATTTCTGTGTTTCATCGTCAATAAGTAGGTCCAAGGGATCCAGTGAACGTGAATTGAAGCACCGGAATATATAACTAGTGTCACAGGAATGGTTCAAAACATAGTCTGTAAGAAGAGTCAGTCTTCTTGTACTTAATTCGGCACTGTGCCCTTTGGATTTAATTCCCATGCAATTTCTGTGTTTCATCGTCAATAAGAAGGTCAGAGGGATACAGTAAACCTGAAGTGAAGCATCGGAATCTATAACTAGTGTCACAGGAATGGTTCAAATCATAGTCAGTAAGAAGAGTCAGTCTTCTTGTTCTTAATTCGGCATTGTGCCTTTTGTATTTAATTCCGATGCAATTTCTGTGTTTCATTGTCAATAAGAAGGTCCAAGATATAGTAAACCTAAAGTGAAGCATCGGAATCTATAACTAGTGCCACAGGAATGATTCAAAACATAGACAGTAAGAAGAGTCAGTATTCTTGTACTTAAGTCGGCATTGTGCCTTTTGTATTTAATTCCGATGCAATTTCTATGTTTCATCGTCAATAAGAAGGTCCAAGGGATACAGTAAACCTGAAGTGAAGCACCGGAAATCTATAACTAGTGTTACAGGAATGGTTCAAAACATAGTCAGTAAGAAGAGTAAGTCTTCTTGTACTTAAGTCGGCATTGTGCCTTTTGTATTTCATTCCGATGCCATTTTTTTGTTTCATCCTCAATACGAAGGTCCAAGGGATACAGTAAACGGGGAGTGAAGCATCGGAATCTATATCTAGTGTCACAGGAATGGTTCAAAACATAGTCAGTAAGAAGATTCAGTATTCTTGTACTTCAGTCGGCATTGTGCCTTTTGTATTTAATTGCGATGCAATTTCTGTGTTTCATCGTCAATAAGAAGGTCCAAGGGATACAGTAAACCTGGAGTGAATCATCAGAATCTATAACTAGTGTCACAGGAATGAATCAATACATAGTCAGTAGGTAGAGACAGTCTTCTTGTACTTCAGTCCGCATTGTTCCTTTTGTATTTAATTCCGATGCAATTTCTGTGCTTCATCGTCAACAAGAAGGTCCAAGAGATACAGTAAACCTGAAGTGAAGCATCAGAATCCATAACTAGTGTCACAGGAATGGTTCAAATCATAGACAGTAAGAAGAGTCAGTCTTCTTGTACTTAATTCGGCACTGTGCCCTTTGGATTTAATTCCGATGCAATTTCTGTGTTTCATCGTCAATAAGAAGGTCAGAGGGATACAGTAAACCTGAAGTGAAGCATCGGAATCTATGACTAGTGTCACAGCAATGGTTCAAAACATAGTCAGTAAGAAGAGTCAGTCCTCTTGTACTTAAGTCGGCATTGTGCCTTTTGTATTGAATTCCGATGCAATTTCTGTGTTTCATCGTCAATAAGAAGGTCCAAGGCATACAGTAAACCTGAAGTGAAGCATCGCAATCCATAACTAGTGTCATAGGAATGGTTCAAAACATAGACAGAAGAAGAGTCAGTCTTCTTGTACTTAAGTCGGCATTGTCCCTTTTGTATTTAATTCCGTTGCATTTTCTGTGATTCATCGTCAATAAGAGGGTCAGAGGGATACAGTAAACCTGAAGTGAAGCATCGGAATCTATAACTAGTGTCACAGGAATGGTTCAAATCATCGACAGTGAGAAGAGTCAGTCTTCTTGTACTTAAGTCGGCATTGCGCTTTTTGTATTTAAATCCGATGCAATCTCTGTGTTTCATCGTCAATAAGAAGGTCAGAGGTAAACAGTAAACCTGAAGTGAAGCATCGGAATCTGAAACTAGTGTCACAGGAATGGTTAATATCATAGACAGTAGGAAGAGTCAGTCTTCTTGTATTTAAGTCGGCACTGTGCCTTTTGCTTTTAATTTCGATGCCATTTCTGTGTTTCATCGTCAATAAGTATGTCCAAGGGATCCAGTAAACCTGAAGTGAAGCACCGGAATATATAACTAGTGTCACAGGAATGGTTCAAAACATAGTCAGTAAGCAGAGTCAGTCTTCTTGTACTTAAGTCGCCATTGTGCCTTTTGTATAAATTTCCGATGCAATTTCTGTGTTTCATCGTAAATAAGAAGATCCAAGGGATACAGTAAACCTGGAGTGAGGCATCGGAATCTATAACTATTGTCACAGCAATGGCTCAAATCATAGACAGTAAGAAGAGTCAGTCTTCTTCAACTTAATTCGGCACTGTGCCCTTTGGATTTAATTCCGATGCAATTTCTGTGTTTCATCGTCAATAAGAAGGTAAGAGGGATACAGTAAACCTGAAGTGAAGCATCGGAATCTATAACTAGTGTCGCAGGAATGGTTCAAAACATAGACAGAAGAAGAGTCAGTCCTCTCTTACTTAAGTCGGCATTGTCCCTTTTGTATTTAATTCCGTTACAATTTCTGTGTTTCATCGTCAATAAGAGGGTCAGAGGGATACAGTAAACCTGAAGTGAATCATCGGAATCTATAACTTGTGATACAGGAATGGTAAAAACATAGAAAGTAGGAAGAGTCAGTCTTCTTGTACTTAAGTCGGCATTGTGCCTTCTCTATTTAATTCCGATGCAATTACTGTGTATCATCGTCAATAAGAAGGTCCAAGGGATACAGTAAATCTGAAGTGAAGCATCGGAATCTATAACCAGTGCCACAGGAATGGTTCAAAACATAGACAGTAATAAGAGTCAGTCTTTTAGTACTAAAGTCGGCATTGTGCCTTTTTTATTTAATTGCGATGTAATTTCTGTATTTCATCGTCAATAAAAAGGTCCAAGATACAGTAAACCTGGAGTGAAGCATCGGAAT
This sequence comes from Schistocerca americana, assembly GCF_021461395.2. Taxonomy (NCBI): domain Eukaryota; kingdom Metazoa; phylum Arthropoda; class Insecta; order Orthoptera; family Acrididae; genus Schistocerca; species Schistocerca americana. The sequence continues at coordinate 795,764 of NW_025726598.1, read as the reverse complement.
CTATAACTAGTGCCACAGGAATGGTTCAAAACACCGACAGTGAGAAGAATCAGTCTTCTTGTACTTAATTCGGCATTGTGCCTTTTACATTTAATTCCGATGCAATTTCTGTGTTTCATCGACAATAAGTAGGTCCAAAGGATCCAGTAAACTTGAAGTAAAGCACCGGAATATATAACTAGTGTCACAGGAGCGGTTCAAAACATAGTCGGTAAGAAGAGTCGGTCTTCTTGTACTTAAGTCGCCAGTGTGCCCTTTGTATTAAATTCCGATGCAATTTCTGTGTTTCATCGAAAATAAGAAGGTCCAACGGATACAGTAAACCTAGAGTGAAGCATCGGAATCCATAACTAGTGTCACAGGAATGGTTCAAATCATAGACCGTAAGAAGAGTCAGTCTTCTTGTACTTAATTCGGCACTGTGCCCTTTGGATTTAATTGCGATGCAATTTCTGTGTTTCATCGTCAATACGAAGGTCAGAGGGATACAGTAAACATGAAGTGAAGCATCGGAATCTATGACTAGTGTCACAGGAATGGGTCGAACATATTCAGTAAGAAGAGTCAGTCCTCTTGTACTTAAGCCGCCATTGTGCCTTTTGTATTTAATTCCGATGCAATTTCTGTGTTTCAACGTCAATAAGAAGGTCCAAGACATACAGTAAACCTGAAGTGAAGCATCGCAATCTATAACTAGTGTCATAGGAATGGTTCAAAACATAGACAGAAGAAGAGTCAGTCTTCTTGTACTTAAGTTGGCATTGTCCCTTTTGTATTTAATTCCGTTGCAATTTCTGTGATTCATCGTCAATAAGAGGGTCAGAGGGATACAGTAAACCTGAAGTGAAGCATCGGAATCTATAACTAGAGTCACAGGAATGGTAAAAACATAAGAAGTAGGAAGAGGTAGTCTTCTTGTACTTAAGTCGGCATTGTGCCTTCTCTACTTAATTCCGATGCAATTGCTGTGTTTCATCGTCAATAAGAAGGTCCAAGGGATACAGTAAACCTGCAGTGAAACATCGGAATCTGTAACTAGTGTCACAGGAATGGATCAAAACATAGATAGTAAGATGAGTAAGTCTTCTTGTACTTAAGTCGCCATTGTGCCTTTTGTATTAAATTCCGATGCAATTTCTGTGTTTCATCGTAAATAAGAAGGTCCAAGGGATACAGTAACCAGGAGTGAAGCATCGGAATCTATAACTAGTGTCACAGGAATGGCTCAAATCATAGACAGTAAGAAGAGTCAGTCTTCTTCTACTTAATTCGGCACTGTGCCCTTTGGATTTAATTCCGATGCAATTTCTGTGTTTCTTCGTCAATAAGAAGGTAAGAGGGATACAGTAAACCTGAAGTGAAGCATCGGAATCTATAACTAGTGTCACAGAAATGGTTCAAAGCATAGACTGAAGAAGAGTCAGTCTTCTTGTACTTAAGTCGGCATTGTCCTTTTGTATTTAATTCCGTTGCAATTTCTGTGTTTCATCGTCAATAAGAGGGTCGGAGGGATACAGTAAACCTGAAGTGAAGCATCGGAATCTATAACTAGTGCCACAGAAATGGTTCAAAACATAGACAGTAAGAAGAGTCAGTCTTCTAGTACTAAAGTCGGCATTGTGCCTTTTTAATTTAATTGCGATGCAATTTCTGTATTTCATCGTCAATAAGAAGGTCCAAGATATAGTAAACCTGGAGTGAAGCATCGGAATCTATAACTAGTGCCACAGGAATGGTTCAAAACATAGACAGTAAGAAGAGTCAGTCTTCTAGTACTAAAGTCGGCATTGTGCCTTTTTTATTTAATTGCGATGCAATTTCTGTATTTCATCGTCAATAAGAAGGTCCAAGGGATACAGTAAACCTGAAGTGAAGCATCGGAATCTATAACTAGTGTCACAGGAATGGTTCAAAACATCGACAGTGAGAAGAATCAGTCTTCTTGTACTTAATTCGGCATTGTGCCTTTAGTATTTAATTCCAATGCAATTTCTGTGTTTGATCGTCAATAGGAAGGTCAGAGGGATACAGTATATCTGAAGTGAAGCATCGGAATCTAAAACTAGTGTCACAGGAATGGTTAAAATCATAGACAATAGGAAGAGTCAGTCTTCTTGTACTTAATTCGGCACTGTGCCCTTTGGATTTAATTCCGATGCAATTTTTGTGTTTCATCGTCAATAAGAAGGTCCAAGGGATACAGTAAACCTGATGGGAAGCATCGGAATCTATGACTAGTGTCACAGGAATGGTTCAAACATAGTCAGTAAGAAGAGTCAGTCTTCTTGTACTTAAGCCGGCATTGTGCCTTTTGTATTTAATTCCGATGCAATTTCTGTGTTTCATCGTCAATAAGGAGGTCCAAGGCATACAGTAAACCTGAAGTGAAGCATCGGAATCCATAACTAGTGTCACAGGAATGGTTCAAAACATAGACAGTAATAAGAGTCAGTCTTTTAGTACTAAAGTCGGCATTGTGCCTTTTTTATTTAATTGCGATGCAATTTCTGTATTTCATCGTCAATAAGAAGGTCCAAGATATAGTAAACCTGGAGTGAAGCATCGGAATCTATAACTAGTGCCACAGGAATGGTTCAAAACATAGACAGTAAGAAGAGTCAGTCTTCTAGTACTAAAGTCGGCATTGTGCCTTTTTTATTTCATTGCGATGCAATTTCTGTATTTCATCGTCAATAAGAAGGTCCAAGGGATACAGTAAACCTGAAGTGAAGCATCGGAATCTATAACTAGTGTCACAGGAATGGTTCAAAAACATCGACAGTGAGAAGAATCAGTCTTCTTGTACTTAATTCGGCATTGTGCCTTTTACATTTAATTCCGATGCAATTACTGTGTTTCATCGACAATAAGTAGGTCCAAAGGATCCAGTAAACTTGAAGTGAAGCACCGGAATATATAACTAGTGTCACAGGAGCGGTTCAAAACATAGTCGGTAAGAAGAGTCGGTCTTCTTGTACTTAAGTCGCCAGTGTGCCCTTTGTATTAAATTCCGATGCAATTTCTGTGTTTCATCGTAAATAAGAAGGTCCAACGGATACAGTACACCTAGAGTGAAGCATCGGAATCTATAATTAGTGTCACAGGAATGGTTCAAATCATAGACCGTATGAAGAGTCAGTCTTCTTGTACTTAATTCGGCACTGTGCCCTTTGGATTTAATTGCGATGCAATTTCTGTGTTTCATCGTCAATATGAAGGTCAGAGGGATACAGTAAACATGAAGTGAAGCATCGGAATCTATGACTAGTGTCACAGGAATGGGTCGAACATAGTCAGTAAGAAGAGTCAGTCCTCTTGTACTTAAGCCGGCATTGTGCCTTTTATATTTAATTCCGATGCAATTTCTGTGTTTCATCGTCAATAAGAAGGTCCAAGGCATACAGTAAACCTGAAGTGAAGCATCGCAATCTATGACTAGTGTCACAGTAATGGTTCAAATCATAGTCAGTAAGAAGAGTCAGTCCTCTTGTACTTAAGTCGGCATTGTGCCTTTTGTATTTAATTCCGATCCAATTTCTGTGTTTCATCGTCAATAAGAAGGTCCAAGGCATAGAGTAAACCTGAAGTGAAGCATCGCAATCTATAACTAGTGTCATAGGAATGGTTCAAAACATAGACAGAAGAAGAGTCAGTCTTCTTGTACTTAAGTTGGCATTGTCCCTTTTGTATTTAATTCCGTTGCAATTTCTGTGATTCATCGTCAATAAGAGGGTCAGAGGGATACAGTAAACCTGAAGTGAAGCATCGGAATCTATAACTAGTGTCACAGGAATGGCTCAAATCATAGACAGTAAGAAGAGTCAGTCTTCTTCTACTTAATTCGGCACTGTGCCCTTTGGATTTAATTCCGATGCAATTTCTGTGTTTCATCGTCAATAAGAAGGTAAGAGGGATACAGTAAACCTGAAGTGAAGCATCGGAATCTATAACTAGTGTCACAGAAATGGTTCAAAGCATAGACTGAAGAAGAGTCAGTCTTCTTGTACTTAAGTCGGCATTGTCCCTTTTGTATTTAATTCCGTTGCAATTTCTGTGTTTCATCGTCAATAAGAGGGTCGGAGGGATACAGTAGACCTGAAGTGAATCATCGGAATCTATAACTAGTGTTACAGGAATGGTAAAAACATAGAAAGTAGGAAGAGTCAGTCTTCTTGTACTTAAGTCGGCATTGTGCCTTCTCTATTTAATTCCGATGCTATTACCGTGTTTCATCGTCAATAAGAAGGTCCAAGGGATACAGTAAACCTGAAGTGAAGCATCGGAATCTATAACTAGTGCCACAGGAATGGTTCAAAACATAGACAGTAAGAAGAGTCAGTCTTCTAGTACTAAAGTCGGCATTGTGCCTTTTTTATTTAATTGCGATGCAATTTCTGTATTTCATCGTCAATAAGAAGGTCCAAGATATAGTAAACCTGGAGTGAAGCATCGGAATCTATAACTAGTGCCACAGGAATGGTTCAAAACATAGACAGTAAGAAGAGTCAGTCTTCTAGTACTAAAGTCGGCATTGTGCCTTTTTTATTTAATTGCGATGCAATTTCTGTATTTCATCGTCAATAAGAAGGTAAAAGGGATACAGTAAACCTGAAGTGAAGCAACGGAATCTGTAACTAGTGTCACAGGAATGGTTCAAAACATCGACAGTGAGAAGAATCAGTCTTCTTCTACTTAATTCGGCATTGTGCCTTTAGTATTTAATTCCAATGCAATTTCTGTGTTTGATCGTCAATAGGAAGGTCAGAGGGATGCAGTATATCTGAAGTGAAGTATCGGAATCTATAACTAGTGTCACTAGAATGGTTCAAAACATAGTCAGTAAGGTGAGTCAGTCTTCTTGTAGTTAAGTCGACAATGCGCCTTTTGTATTTAAATCCGATGCAATCTCTGTGTTTCATCGTCAATAAGAAGGTCAGAGGGATACAGTATACCTGAAGTGAAGCATCGGAATCTAAAACTAGTGTCACAGGAATGGTTAAAATCATAGACAATAGGAAGAGTCAGTCTTCTTGTACTTAATTCGTTACTGTGCCCTTTGGATTTAATTCCGATGCAATTTCTGTGTTTCATCGTCAATAAGAAGGTCCAAGGGATACAGTAAACCTGAAGCGAAGCATCGGAATCTATGACTTGTGTCACAGGAATGGTTCAAAACATAGTCAGTAAGAAGAGTCAGTCATCTTGTACTTAATTCGGCATTGTGCCTTTTGTATTTAATTCCGATGCAATTTCTGGGTTTCATCGTCAATAAAAAGGTCAGAGGGATACAGTAAATCTGAAGTGAAGCATCGGAATCTAAAAGTAGTGTCACAGGAAAGGTTCAAATCATAGACAGTGGGATGAGTCAGTCTTCTTGTACTTAAGTCGGCATTGTGCCTTTTGTATTTAATTCCGATGCAATTTCTGTGTTTCATCGTCAATAAGTAGGTCCAAGGGTTCCAGTAAACTTGAAGTGAACCACTGGAATATATAACTAGTGTCACAGGAATGGTTCAAAACATAGTCAGTAAGAAGAGTCAGTCTTCTTGTATTTAAGTCGACATTGTGCCTTTTGTATTAAATTCCGATGCAATTTCTGTGTTTCATTGTAAATAAGAAGGTCCAAGGGGTACAGTAAACCTGGAGTGAAGCATCGGAATATATAACTAGTGTCACAGGAATGGTTCAAATCATAGACAGTAAGAAGAGTCAGTCTTCTTGTACTTAATTCGGCACTGTGCCCTTTGGATTTGATTCCGATGCAATTTCTGTGTTTCATCGTCTATAAGAAGGTCAGAGGGATTCAGTAAACCTGAAGTGAAGCATCGGAATCTATAACTAGTGTCACAGGAATGGTTCAAAACATAGGCTGTAAGAAGTGTCAAGCTTCTTGTACTAAGTCGGCATTGTGCCTTTTGTATTTAATTCCGATGCAATCTCTGTGTTTCATCGTCAATAAGAAGGTCCAAGGGATACAGTAAACCTGTAGAGAAGCATCGGAATCTGTAACTAGTGTCACAGGAATGGTTCGAAACATAGACAGTAAGATGAGTCAGTCTTCTTGTACTTAAGTCGGCATTGTGCCTTTTTTATTTATTTCCGATGCAATTTCTGTGTTTTATCGTCAATAAGAAGGTCCAAGGAATACAGTAAACCTAGAGTGAAGCATCGGAATCAATTACTAGTATCACAGGAATGGTTCAAAACATAGACAGTAAGAAGAGTCAGTCTTCTTGTACTTAAATCGGCAATGTGCATTTTAATTTAATTCCGACGCAATTTCTGTGTTTCATAGTCAATAAGAACGTCAGAGGGATACAGTAATGCTGAAGTGAAGGATCGGAATCTATAACTAGTGTCACAGGAATGGTTCAAAACATAGTCAGTAAGAAGAGTCAGTCATCTTGTACTAAAGTCGGCATTGTGCCTTTTGTATTTAACTCTGATGCAATTTCTGTATATCATCGTCAATATGAAGGTTCAAGGGATACAGCAAACCTAGAGTGAAGCATCGGAATCTATAAGTAGTGTCACAGGAATGGTTCAAAACATCGACAGTAAGAAGAGTCAGTCTTCTTGTACTTAATTCGGCATTGTGCCTTTAGTATTTAATTCCAATGTAATTTCTGTGTTTGATCGTCAATAGGAAGGTCAGAGGGATACAGTAAATCTAAAGTGAAGCATTGGAATCTATAACTAGTGTCACATGAATGGTTCAAAACATAGTCAGTAAGAAGAGTCAGTCTTCTTGTACTTAAGTCGGCATTGTGCCTTTTGTATATAATTCCGATGCAATTTCTGTGTTTCATCGTCAATAATAAAGTCAGAGGGATACAGTATACCTGAAGTGAAGCATCGGAATCAATAACTAGTGTCACAGGAATCGTATAAACATAGAAAGTAGGAAGAGTCAGTCTTCTTGTACTTAAGTCGACATTGTGCCTTCTCTATTTAATACCGACGCAATTGCTGTGTTTCATCGTCAATAAGAAGGTCCAAGGGATACAGTAAACCTGAAGTGAAGCATCGGAATCTATAACTTGTGTCACAGGAATGGTTCAAAGCATAGTCAGTAAGAAGAGTCAGTGTTCTTGTACTTAAGTCGGCATTGAGCCTTTTGTATTTAATTCCGATGCAATTTCTGTGTTTCATCGCCAATAAGAAGGTCCAAGGGATGCAGTAAACCGGTAGTGAAGCATCGGAATCTGTAACTAGTGTCACAGGAATGGTTCAAAGCATAGACAGTAAGATGAGTCAGTCTTCTTGTACTTAAGTCGGCATTGTGCTTTTTTATTTAATTCCGATGCATTTTCTGTGTTTCATCGTCAATAAGAAGGTCCAAGGGATACAGTAAACCTAGAGTGAAGCATCGGAATCTATTACTAGTGTCACAGGAATGGTTCAAAACATAGACAGTAAGAAGAGTCAGTCTTCTTGTACTTAATTAGGCATTGTGCATTTTGTATTTAATTCCGACGCAATTTCTGTGTTTCATCGTCAATAAGAACGTCAGAGGGATACAGTAAATCGGAAGTGAAGCATCGGCATCTATAACTAGTGTCACAGGAATGGTTCATAACATAGTCAGTAAGAAGAGTCAGTCATCTTGTACTAAAGTCGGAATTGTGCCTTTTGTATTTAATTCCGATGCAATTACTGTATTTCATCGTCAGTAAGAAGGTCAGAGGGATACAGTAAACCTTAAGTGAAGCATCCGAATCTATAACTAGTGTCACAGGAATGGTTCAAACATAGACAGTGGGAAGAGTCAGTCTTCTTGTACTTAAGTCGGCATTGTGCCTTTTCTATTTAATTCCGATGCAATTTCTGTATTTCATCGTCAATAAGAAGGTCCAAGGTATATAGTAAACCTGGAGTAAAGCATCGGAACGTATAACTAGTGCCACAGGAAAGGTTCAAATCATAGACCGTAAGAAGAGTCAGTCTTCTTGTACTAAAGTCAGCATTGTGCCTTTTTTATTTAATTTCGATGCAATTTCTGTGTTTCATCGTCAATAAGAAGGTCCAAGAGATCCAGTAAACCTTGAGTGAAGCATCGGAATCTATAACTAGTGTCACAGGAATGGTTCAAAACATCGACAGTAAGAAGAGTCAGTCTTCTTGTACTTAATTCGGCATTGTGCCTTTAGTATTTAATTCCAATGCAATTTCTGTCTTTGATCGTCAATAGGAAGGTCAGAGGGATACAGTAAATCTAAAGTGAAGTATCGGAATCTAAAACTAGTGTCACAGGAATGGTTCAAATCGTAGACAGTAGGAAGAGTCAGTCTTCTTGTACTTAAGTCGGCATTGTCCCTTTTGTGTTTAATTCCGTTGCAATTTCTGTGTTTCCTCGTCAATAAGAGGGGCAGAGGGATACAGTAAACCTGGAGTGAAGCATCGGAATCTATAACTAGTGTCACAGGAATGGTAAAAACATAGAAAGTAGTAAGAGTCAGACTTCTTGTACTTAAGTCGGCATTGTGCATTCTCTATTTAATTCCGACGCAATTGCTGTGTTTCATCGTCAATAAGAAGGTCCAAAGGATACCGTAAACCTGACGTGAAGCATCGGAATCTATAAATAGTGTCACAGGAATGGTTCAAAGCATAGTCAGTAAGAAGAGTCAGTCTTCTTGTACTTAAGTCGGCATTGTGCCTTTTGTATTTATTTCCAATGCAATTTCTGTGTTTCATCGTCAATAAGAAGGTCCAAGGGATACAGTAAACCTGGAGTGAAGCATCGGAATCTATAACTAGTGTCACAGGGATGGTTCAAAACATAGACAGTAAGAAGAGTCAGTATTCTTGTACTGAAGTCGGCATTGTGCCTTTTGTATTTAATTCCGATGCAATTTCTGTGTTTCATCGTTAATAAGAAGTTCCAAGGGATACAGTAAACCTGAAGTGAAGCATCGGAAGCTATAACTAGTGTCACAGGAATGGTTCAAAACATAGTCAGTAAGAAGGGTCAGTCTTCTTGTACTTAAGTCGGCATTGTGCCCTTTCTATTTAATTCCGATGCAATTTCTGTGTTTCATCGTGAATAAGAAGGTCAGAGGGATACAGTAAACCAGAAGTGAAGCATCGGAATCTATAACTAGTGTCACAGGAATGGTTCAAATCATAGGCAGTTGGAAGAGTCAGACTTGTTGTACTTAAGTCGGCATTGTGCCTTTTTATTTAATTCCGATGCAATTTCTGTGTTTCATCGTCAATAACAAGGTCAGAGGGATACAGTAAACTTGTAGTGAAGCATCGGAATCTATAACTAGTGTCACAGGAATGGTTCAAAACATAGACAGTAGGAAGAGTCAGTCATCATGTACTTAAGTCGGCATTGTGCCTTTTCTATTTAATTCCGATGCAATTTCTGTGCTTCATCGTCAATAAGAATGTCCAAGGGATACAGTAAACCTGAAGTGAAGCATCGGAAGTCATAACTAGTGTCATAAGAATGCTTCAAAGCATAGTCAGTAAGAAGAGTTGGTGTTCTTGTACTTAAATTGGCATTGTGCCTTTTGTATTTAATTCCGATGAAACTTCTGTGTTTCATCGTCAATAAGAAGGTCCAGGGGATACAGGAAACCTGCAGTGAAGCATCGGAATCTGTAACTAGTGTCACAGGAATGGTTCGAAACATAGACAGTAAAATGAGTCAGTCGTCTTGTACTTAAGTCGGCATTGCGCCTTATTTATTTAATTCCGATGCAGTTTCTGTGTTTCATCGTCAATAAGAAGGTCCAAGGGATACAGTAAACCTAGAGTGAATCATCGGAATCTATTACTAGTGTCACAGGAATGGTTCAAAACATAGACAGTAAGAAGAGTCAGTCTTCTTGTACTTAATTCGGCATTGTGCATTTTGTATTTAATTCCGACGCAATTTCTGTGTTACATCGTCAATAAGAACGTCAGAGGGATACAGTAAATCTGAAGTGAAGCATCGGAATCTATAACTAGTGTCACAGGTATGGTTCAAAACATAGTCAGTAAGAAGAGTCAGTCTACTTGTACTAAAGTCGGCATTGTGCCTTTTGTATTTAATTCCGATGCAATATCTGTGTTTCATCGTCAATAAGAAGGTCTAAGGTATATTGTAAACCTGGAGTGAAGCATCGGAATCTGTAACTAGTGTCACAGGAATAGTTCAAAACACAGACAGTAAGAAGAGTCAGTCTTCTTGTACTTAAGTCGGCATTGTGCCTTTTTTATTTAATTACGATGCCATTTCAGTGATTCATTGTCAATAAGAAGGTCCAAGGGATACAGTAAACCTAGACTGAAGCATCGCAATGTATAACTAGTGTCTCAGGAATGGTTTAAAACATCGACAGTAGGAAGAGTCAGTCTTCTTGTACTTAATTCGGCATAGTGCCTTTTGTATTTAATTCCAATGCAACTTCTGTGTTTGATCGTCAATAGGATGGTCAGGGGGATACAGTAAATCTGAAGTGAAGCATCGGAATCTATAACTAGTGTCACAGGAATGGTTCAAAACATAGTCAGTAAGAAGAGACAATGTTCTTGTACTTAAAACGGCATTGTGCCTTTTGTATTTAGTTGCGATGAAATTTCTGTGTTTTATCGTCAATAAGAAGGTCCAAGGGAATCAGTAAACTAGAAGTGAAGCATCGGATTCTATAACTAGTAGTACAGGAATGGTTCGAAACATAGTCAGTAAGAAGAGTCAGTCTTCTTGTACTTATGTCGGCATTGTGCCTTTTGTATTTAATTCCGATGCAATTCCTGTGTTTCATCGTCAATATGAAGGTCCAAGGGATACAGTTAACCTGAAGTGAAGCACCGGAATCTGTAAATAGTGTCCCATGAATGGTTCAAAACATAGTCAGTAAGAAGAGTCAGTCTTCTTGTACTTAAGTCGGCATTATGCCTTTTGTATTTAATTCCGATGCAATTTCTGTGTTTCCTCGTCAATAAGTAGGTCCAAGGGATACAGTAAACCTGGAGTGAAGCATCGGAATCTATAACTAGTGTCACATGAATGGTTTAAAACATAGACAGTAATAAGAGTCAGTCTTCTTCTACTTAATTCGGCATTGTGCCTTTTGTATTTAATTCCGAAGCAATTTCTGTGTTTCATCGTCAATAAGGTCGGAGGAATACAGTAACCCTCAAGTGATGCATCGGAATCTATAACTAGTGTCACAGGAATGGTTCAAAACATAGTCAGTAAGAAGAGTCAGTCTTCTTGTACTTAAGTCGGCATTGTGCCTTTTGTATTTATTTCCAATGCAATTTCTGTGTTTCATCGTCAATAAGAAGGTCCAAGGGATATAATAAACCTGGAGTGAAGCATCGGAATCTATAACTAGTGTCACAGGGATGGTTCAAAACATAGACAGTAAGAAGAGTCAGTATTCTTGTACTGAAGTCGGCATTGTGCCTTTTGTATTTAATTCCGATGCAATTTCTGTGTTTCATCGTCAATAAGAAGTTCCAAGGGGTACATCAGACCTGAAGTGTAGCACCGGAATCTATAACTAGTGTCACAGGAATGGTTCAAAGCATAGTCAGTAAGAACAGTCAGTCTTCTTGTACTTAAGTCGGCATTGTGCCATTTGTATATATATTTCCGATGCAATTTCTGTGTTTCATCGTCAATAAGAAGGTCCAAGGGATACAGTAAACCCGAAGTGAAGCATCGGAATCCATAACTAGTGTCACAGGAATGGTTCAAAACATAGACAGTAGGAAGCGTCAGTCTTGTTGTACTTAAGTCGGCATTGTGCCTTTTCTACTTAATTCCGATGCAATTTCTGTGTTTCATCGTCAATAAGAAGGTCCAAGGGATACAGTAAACCTGGAGTGAAGCATCGGAATCTATAACTAGTGTCACAGGAATGGTTCAACACATAGACAGTATTAAGAGTCAGTCTTCTTGTACTTAAGTCGGCATTGTGACTTTTCTATTTAATTCCGATGCAATTTCTGTGCTTCATCGTCAATAAGAAAGTCCAAGGGATACAGTAAACCTGAAGTGAAGCATCGGAAGCTATAACTAGTGTCACAGGAATGGTTCAAAACATAGTAAGTGAGAAGGGTCAGTCTTCTTGTACTTAAGTCGGCATTGTGCCTTTTCTATTTAATTCCGATGCAACTTCTGTGTTTCATCGTCAATAAGAAGGTCCAAGGGATACAGTAAACCTGGAGTGAAGCATCGGAATCTATAACTAGTGTCACAGGAATATTTCATACATAGACAGTAAGAAGAGTCAGTCTTCTTGAACTTAAGTCGGCATTGTGCCTTTTGTATTTAATTCCGATGCAATATCTGTGTTTCATCGTCAATAAGAAGGTCCAAGGGATACCATAAACCTGAAGTGAAGCATGGATATCTATAACTAGTGTCACAGGAAAGGTTCAAAACATAGTCAGAAAGAAGAGTCAGTCTTCTCGTACTTAATTCGGCATAGTGACTTTTGTATTTAATTACGATGCAATTTCTGTGTTTTATCGTCAATAAGAAGGTCAGAGGGATACAGTAAACCAGAAGTGAAGCATCGGAATCTATAACTAGTGTCACAGGAATGGTTCAAAACATTGACAGTAGGAAGAGTCAGTCTTCTTGTACTTAAGTCGGCATTGTGCTTTTTCTATTTAATTCCGATGCAATTTCTGTGTTTCATCGTCAATAAGAAGGTCCAAGGGATTCAGTAGACCTGGAGTGAAGCATCGGAATCTATAACTAGTGTCACAGGAATGGTTCAAAACATAGACAGTAGGATGAGTCAGTCTTCTTGTGCTTAAGTCGGCATTGTGCCTTTTGTATTTAATTCCGATGCAATATCTGCGTTTCATCGTCAATAATAAGGTCCAAGGGATACAGTAAACCTGGAGTGAATCATCGAAATCTATAACTAGTGTCACATGAATGGTTCAAATCATTGACAGTTATAAGAGTCAGTCTTCTTGTACTTAAGTCGGCATTGTGCCTTTTGTATTTAATTCCGATGCAATTTCTGTGTTTCATCGTCAATAAGAAGGTCCAAGGGATACAGTAAACCTGGAGTGATGCATCGGAATCTATAACTAGTGTCACAGGGATGGTTCAAAACATAGACAGTAAGAAGAGTCAGTATACTTGTACTTAAGTCGGCATTGTGCCTTTTGTATTTAATTCCGATGCAATTTCTGTGTTTCATCGCCAGAAGAAGTTCCAAGGGATACAGTAAACCTGATGTGAAGCACCGGAATCTATAACTAGTGTCACAGGAATCGTTTAAAACATAGTTAGTAAGAACAGTCAGTCTTCTTGTACTTAAGTCGGCATTGTGCATTTTGTATTTCAATCCGATGCAATATCTGTGTTTCATCGTCAATAGGTAGGTCCATGGGATACAGTAAACCTGAAGTGAAGCATCGGAATCTATAACTAGTGTCACAGGAATGGTTCAAAACATAGACAGTTGGAAGAGTCAGACTTGTTGTACTTAAGTCGGCATTGTGCCTTTTTATTTAATTCCGATGCAATTTCTGTGTTTCATCGTCAATAACAAGGTCAGAGGCATACAGTAAACCTGTAGTGAAGCATCGGAATCTATAACTAGTGTCACAGGAATTGTTCAAAACATAGACAGTAGGAAGAGTCAGTCATCTTGTACTTAAGTCGGCATTGTGCCTTTTCTATTTAATTCCGATGCAATTTCTGTGCTTCATCGTCAATAAGAATGTCCAAGGGATACAGTAAACCTGAAGTGAAGCATCGGAAGTCATAACTAGTGTCATAAGAATGGTTCAAAGCATAGTCAGTAAGAAGGGTCAGTCTTCTTGTACTTAAGTCGGCATTGTGCCTTTACTATTTAATTCCTATGCAATTTCTGTGTTTCATCGTCAACAAGAAGGTCCAAGGAATACAGTAAACCTGGAGTGAAGCATCGGAATCTATAACTAGTGTCACAGGAATGGTTCAAAACATGGACAGTAGGAAGAGTCTGTCTTCTTGTACTTAAGTCGGCATTGTGCCTTTTGTATTTAATTCCGATGCAATTTCTATGTTTCATCGTCAATACGAAGGTCAGAGGGATACAGTAAACCTGGAGTGAAGCATCGGAATCTATAACTAGTGTCATAGGAATCGTTCAAACATAGAGAGTAAGAAGAGTCAATCTTCTTGAACTTAAGTTCCTCATTCTGGCTTTTGTATTTAATTCCGATGCAATTTCTGTGTTTCATCGTCAATAATAAGGTCCAAGGGATACAGTAAACATGGAGTGAAGCATCGGAATCTGTAACTAGTGGCACAGGAATGGTTCAAATCATAGACAGTAAGATGAGTCAGTCTTCTTGTACTTAAGTCGGCATTGTGCCTTTTTTATTTAATTCCGATGCAATTTCTGTGTTTCATCGTCAATAAGAAGGTCTAAAGGATACAGTAAACCTAGAGTGAAGCATCGGAATCTATTACTAGTGTCACAGGAATGGTTCAAATCATAGACAGTAAGATGAGTCAGTCTTCTTGTACTTAATTCGAAATTGTGCCTTTTGTATTTACTTCCGACGCAATATCTGTGTTTCATCGACAATAAGAACGTCAGAGGGATACAGTAAATCTGAAGTGAAGCATCGGAATCTATAACTAGTGTCACAGGAATGGTTCAAAACATAGTCAGTAAGAACAGTCAGTCTTCTTGTTCTAACGTCTTCATTGTGCCTTTTGTATTTGATTCCGATGCAATTTCTGTGTTTCATCGTCAATAAGAAGGTCCAAGGGATACAGTAAAACTGGAGTGAAGCATCGGAATCTATAACAAGTGTCATAGGGATGGTTCAAAACATAGACAGTAAGAAGAGTCAGTATTCTTGTACTTAAGTCGGCATTGTGCCGTTTGTATTTAATTCTGATGCAATTTCTGTGTTTCATCTTCAATAGGAAGGTCCAAGGGATACAGTAAACCTGAAATGAAGCATCAGAGTCTATAAATAGTGTCACAGGAATGGTTCAAAGCATAGTCAGTAAGAAGAGTCAGTCTTCTTGTACTTAAGTCGGCATTGTGCCTTTTGTATTTAATTCCGATGCAATTTCTGTGTTTCATCGTCAATAAGAAGGTCCAAGGGATACAGTGAACCTGAAGTGAAGCACCTGAATCTATAACTAGTGTCACATGAATGGTTCAAAACATAGTCAGTAAGAAGAGTCAGTCTTCTTGTACTTCAGTCGACATTGTGCCTTTTGTATTTACTTCCGATGCAATTTCTGCGTTTCATCGTCAATAAGAAGGTCCAAGGGATACAGTATGCCTGGAGTAAAGCATCGGAATCCATAACAAGTGTCACATGAATGGTTGAAAACATAGACAGTAAGAAGAGTCAGTCTTCTTGTACTTAATTCGGCATTGTGCCTTTTGTATTTAATTCCGATGCAATTTCTGTGTTTCATCGTCAATAAGAAGGTCAGAGGGATACTGTAAACCTCAAGTGAAGCATCGCAATCTATAACTAGTGTCACAGGAATGGTTCAAAACATAGTCAGTAAGAAGAGTCAGTCTTCTTGTACTTAAGTCGGCATTGTGCCTTTTGTATTTACTTCCGATGCAATTTCTGTGTTTCGTCGTCAATAAGAAGGTCCAAGGGATACAGTAAACCTGGAGTGAAGCATCGAAATCTGTAACTAGTGTCACAGGGATGGTTCAAATCATAGACAGTAGGAAGCGTCAGTATTCTTGTACTTTTGTCGGCATTGTGCCTTTTGTATTTAATTCAGATGCAATTTCTGTGTTTCATCGTCAATAAGAAGGACCAAGGAATACAGTAAACCTGAAGTGAAGCACCGGAATCTATAACTAGTGTCACAGGAATGGTTCAAACGATGGTCAGTAAGAACAGTCAGTCTTCCTGTACTTAAGTCGGCATTGTGCTTTTTGTATTTAATTCCGATGCAATTTCTGTGTTTCATCGTCAATAAGAAGGTCCAAGAGATACAGTAAACCGGAAGTGAAGCATCGGAATCTATAACTAGTGTCACAGGAATCGTTCAAACATAGAGAGTAAGAAGAGTCAATCTTCTTGAACTTAAGTCGGCATTGTGCCTTTTGCATTTAATTCCGATGCAATTTCTGTGTTTCATCGTCAATAAGAAGGTCCAAGGGATACAGTAAACCTGATGTGAAGCATGGATATCTATAACTAGTGTCACAGGAAAGGTTCAAATCATAGTCAGAAAGAAGAGTCAGTCTTCTCGTACTTAAGTCGTTATTGTGAATTTTGTATTTAATTCCGATGCAATTTCTGTGTTTCATCGTCAATAAGAAGGTCAGAGGGATTCATTAAACCAGAAGTGAAGCATCGGAATCTATAACTAGTGTCACAGGAATGGTTCAAAACATTGACAGTAGGAAGAGTCAGCCTTCTTGTACTTAAGTCGGCAATGTGCTTCATCTATTCAATTCCGATGCAATTTCTGTGTTTCATCGTCAATAAGAAGGTCCAAGGGATACAGTAAACCTGGAGTGATGCATCGGAATCTATAACTAGTGTCACAGGGATGGTTCAAAACATAGACAGTAAGAAGAGTCAGTATTGTTGTACTTAAGTCGGCATTGTGCCAATTGTATTTAATTCCGATGCAATTTCTGTGTTTCATCGCCAGAAGAAGTTCCAAAGGATACAGTAAACCTGATGTGAAGCATCGGAATCTATAACTAGTGTCACAGGAATGGTTCAAAACATAGTCAGTAAGAACAGTCAGTCTTCTTGTACTTAAGTCGGCATCGTGCATTTTGTATTTCAATCCGATGCAATATCTGTGTTTCATCGTCAATAGGTAGGTCCATGGGATACAGTAAACCTGAAGTGAAGCATCGGAATCTATACCTAGTGTCACAGGAATGGTTCTAAACTTAGTCAGTAAGAAGAGTCAGTCTTCTTGTACTAAAGTCGGCATTGTGCCTTTTGTATTTAATTCCGATGCAATTTCTGTGTTTCATCGTCAATAAGAAGGTCCAAGGGATACAGTAAACCTGGACTGAAGCAACGGAATCTATATCAAGTGTCACAGGGATGGTTCAAAACATAGACAGTAAGAGGAGTCAGTCTTCTTGTACTTAAGTCGGCATTGTGCCTTTTCTATTTAAGTCCGATGCAATTTCTGTGCTTCATCGTCAATACGAATGTCCAAGGGATACAGTAAACCTGAAGTGAAGCATCGGAAGCCATAACTAGTGTCATAAGAATGGTTCAAAGCATATTCCGTAAGAAGGAGCAGTCTTCTTGTACTTAAGTCGGCATTGTGCCTTTACTATTTAATTCCTATGCAATTTCTGTGTTTCATCGTCAATAAGAAGGTCCAAGGGATACAGTAAACCTGGAGTGAAGCATCGGAATCTATAACTAGTGTCACAGGAATGGTTCAAAACATAGACAGTAGGAAGAGTCAGTCATCTTGTACTTAAGTCGGCATTGTGCCTTTTCTATTTAATTCCGATGCAATTTCTGTGCTTGATCGTCAATAAGAATGTCCAAGGGATACAGTAAACCTGAAGTGAAGCATCGGAAGTCATAACTAGTGTCATAAGAATGGTTCAAAGCATAGTCAGTAAGTGGGGTCAGTCTTCTTGTACTTAAGTCGGCATTGTGCCTTTACTATTTAATTCCTATGCAATTTCTGTGTTTCATCGTCAATACGAAGGTCAGAGGGATACAGTAAACCTGGAGTGAAGCATCGGAATCTATAACTAGTGTCATAGGAATCGTTCAAACATAGAGAGTAAGAAGAGTCAATCTTCTTGAACTTAAGTTCCTCATTCTGGCTTTTGTATTTACTTCCGACGCAATATCTGTGTTTCATCGACAATAAGAACGTCAGAGGGATACAGTAAATCTGAAGTGAAGCATCGGAATCTATAACTAGTGTCATAGGAATCGTTCAAACATAGAGAGTAAGAAGAGTCAATCTTCTTGAACTTAAGTTCCTCATTCTGGCTTTTGTATTTAATTCCGATGCAATTTCTGTGTTTCATCGTCAGTAAGAAGTACCAAGGGATACAGTAAACCTGGAGTGATGCATCGGAATCTATAACTAGTGTCACAGGGATGGTTCAAAACATAGACAGTAAGAAGAGTCAGTATACTTGTACTTAAGTCGGCATTGTGCCTTTTGTATTTAATTCCGATGCAATTTCTGTGTTTCATCGCCAGAAGAAGTTCCAAGGGATACAGTAAACCTGATGTGAAGCACCGGAATCTATAACTAGTGTCACAGGAATCGTTTAAAACATAGTTAGTAAGAACAGTCAGTCTTCTTGTACTTAAGTCGGCATCGTGCATTTTGTATTTCAATCCGATGCAATATCTGTGTTTCATCGTCAATAGGTAGGTCCATGGGATACAGTAAACCTGAGGTGAAGCATCGGAATCTATAACTAGTGTCACAGGAATGGTTCAAAACATAGACAGTTGGAAGAGTCAGACTTGTTGTACTTAAGTCGGCATTGTGCCTTTTTATTTAATTCCGATGCAATTTCTGTGTTTCATCGTCAATAACAAGGTCAGAGGCATACAGTAAACCTGTAGTGAAGCATCGGAATCTATAACTAGTGTCACAGGAATTGTTCAAAACATAGACAGTAGGAAGAGTCAGTCATCTTGTACTTAAGTCGGCATTGTGCCTTTTCTATTTAATTCCGATGCAATTTCTGTGCTTCATCGTCAATAAGAATGTCCAAGGGATACAGTAAACCTGAAGTGAAGCATCGGAAGTCATAACTAGTGTCATAAGAATGGTTCAAAGCATAGTCAGTAAGAAGGGTCAGTCTTCTTGTACTTAAGTCGGCATTGTGCCTTTACTATTTAATTCCTATGCAATTTCTGTGTTTCATCGTCAATAAGAAGGTCCAAGGAATACAGTAAACCTGGAGTGTAGCATCGGAATCTATAACTAGTGACACAGGAATGGTTCAAAACATGGACAGTAGGAAGAGTCTGTCTTCTTGTACTTAAGTCGGCATTGTGCCTTTTGTATTTAATTCCGATGCAATTTCTATGTTTCATCGTCAATACGAAGGTCAGAGGGATACAGTAAACCTGGAGTGAAGCATCGGAATCTATAACTAGTGTCATAGGAATCGTTCAAACATAGAGAGTAAGAAGAGTCAATCTTCTTGAACTTAAGTTCCTCATTCTGGCTTTTGTATTTAATTCCGATGCAATTTCTGTGTTTCATCGTCAATAATAAGGTCCAAGGGATACAGTAAACCTGGAGTGAAGCATCGGAATCTGTAACTAGTGGCACAGGAATGGTTCAAATCATAGACAGTAAGATGAGTCAGTCTTCTTGTACTTAAGTCGGCATTGTGCCTTTTTTATTTAATTCCGAAGCAATTTCTGTGTTTCATCGTCAATAAGAAGGTCTAAAGGATACAGTAAACCTAGAGTGAAGCATCGGAATCTATTACTAGTGTCACAGGAATGGTTCAAATCATAGACAGTAAGATGAGTCAGTCTTCTTGTACTTAATTCGAAATTGTGCCTTTTGTATTTACTTCCGACGCAATATCTGTGTTTCATCGACAATAAGAACGTCAGAGGGATACAGTAAATCTGAAGTGAAGCATCGGAATCTATAACTAGTGTCACAGGAATGGTTCAAAACATAGTCAGTAAGAACAGTCAGTCTTCTTGTTCTAACGTCTTCATTGTGCCTTTTGTATTTGATTCCGATGCAATTTCTGTGTTTCATCGTCAATAAGAAGGTCCAAGGGATACAGTAAAACTGGAGTGAAGCATCGGAATCTATAACAAGTGTCATAGGGATGGTTCAAAACATAGACAGTAAGAAGAGTCAGTATTCTTGTACTTAAGTCGGCATTGTGCCGTTTGTATTTAATTCTGATGCAATTTCTGTGTTTCATCTTCAATAGGAAGGTCCAAGGGATACAGTAAACCTGAAATGAAGCATCAGAGTCTATAAATAGTGTCACAGGAATGGTTCAAAGCATAGTCAGTAAGAAGAGTCAGTCTTCTTGTACTTAAGTCGGCATTGTGCCTTTTGTATTTAATTCCGATGCAATTTCTGTGTTTCATCGTCAATAAGAAGGTCCAAGGGATACAGTGAACCCGAAGTGAAGCACCGGAATCTATAACTAGTGTCACATGAATGGTTCAAAACATAGTCAGTAAGAAGAGTCAGTCTTCTTGTACTTCAGTCGACATTGTGCCTTTTGTATTTACTTCCGATGCAATTTCTGCGTTTCATCGTCAATAAGAAGGTCCAAGGGATACAGTATGCCTGGAGTAAAGCATCGGAATCCATAACAAGTGTCACATGAATGGTTGAAAACATAGACAGTAAGAAGAGTCAGTCTTCTTGTACTTAATTCGGCATTGTGCCTTTTGTATTTAATTCCGATGCAATTTCTGTGTTTCATCGTCAATAAGAAGGTCAGAGGGATACTGTAAACCTCAAGTGAAGCATCGGAATCTATAACTAGTGTCACAGGAATGGTTCAAAACATAGTCAGTAAGAAGAGTCAGTCTTCTTGTACTTAAGTCGGCATTGTGCCTTTTGTATTTACTTCCGATGCAATTTCTGTGTTTCGTCGTCAATAAGAAGGTCCAAGGGATACAGTAAACCTGGAGTGAAGCATCGAAATCTGTAACTAGTGTCACAGGGATGGTTCAAATCATAGACAGTAGGAAGCGTCAGTATTCTTGTACTTTTGTCGGCATTGTGCCTTTTGTATTTAATTCAGATGCAATTTCTGTGTTTCATCGTCAATAAGAAGGACCAAGGAATACAGTAAACCTGAAGTGAAGCACCGGAATCTATAACTAGTGTCACAGGAATGGTTCAAAAGATGGTCAGTAAGAACAGTCAGTCTTCCTGTACTTAAGTCGGCATTGTGCTTTTTGTATTTAATTCCGATGCAATTTCTGTGTTTCATCGTCAATAAGAAGGTCCAAGAGATACAGTAAACCGGAAGTGAAGCATCGGAATCTATAACTAGTGTCACAGGAATCGTTCAAACATAGAGAGTAAGAAGAGTCAATCTTCTTGAACTTAAGTCGGCATTGTGCCTTTTGCATTTAATTAAGATGCAATTTCTGTGTTTCATCGTCAATAAGAAGGTCCAAGGGATACAGTAAACCTGATGTGAAGCATGGATATCTATAACTAGTGTCACAGGAAAGGTTCAAATCATAGTCAGAAAGAAGAGTCAGTCTTCTCGTACTTAAGTCGTTATTGTGAATTTTGTATTTAATTCCGATGCAATTTCTGTGTTTCATCGTCAATAAGAAGGTCAGAGGGATACATTAAACCAGAAGTGAAGCATCGGAATCTATAACTAGTGTCACAGGAATGGTTCAAAACATTGACAGTAGGAAGAGTCAGCCTTCTTGTACTTAAGTCGGCAATGTGCTTTATCTATTTAATTCCGATGCAATTTCTGTGTTTCATCGTCAATAAGAAGGTCCAAGGGATACAGTAAACCTGGAGTGATGCATCGGAATCTATAACTAGTGTCACAGGGATGGTTCAAAACATAGACAGTAAGAAGAGTCAGTATTGTTGTACTTAAGTCGGCATTGTGCCCTTTGTATTTAATTCCGATGCAATTTCTGTGTTTCATCGCCAGAAGAAGTTCCAAAGGATACAGTAAACCTGGAGTGAAGCATCGGAATCTATAACTAGTGTCATAGGAATCGTTCAAACATAGAGAGTAAGAAGAGTCAATCTTCTTGAACTTAAGTTCCTCATTCTGGCTTTTGTATTTACTTAAGACGCAATATCTGTGTTTCATCGACAATAAGAACGTCAGAGGGATACAGTAAATCTGAAGTGAAACATCGGAATCTATAACTAGTGTCATAGGAATCGTTCAAACATAGAGAGTAAGAAGAGTCAATCTTCTTGAACCTAAGTTCCTCATTCTGGCTTTTGTATTTAATTCCGATGCAATTTCTGTGTTTCATCGTCAATAATAAGGACCAAGGGATACAGTAAACCTGGAGTGAAGCATCGGAATCTGTAACTAGTGGCACAGGAATGGTTCAAATCATAGACAGTAAGATGAGTCAGTCTTCTTGTACTAAAGTCGTCATTGTGCCTTTTGTATTTGGTTCAGATGCAATTTCTGTGTTTCATCGTCAATAAGAAGGTCCGAGGGATACAGTAAAACTGGAGTGAAGCAACGGAATCTATAACAAGTGTCATAGGGATGGTTCAAAACATAGACAGTAAGAAGAGTCAGTATTCTTGTACTTAAGTCGGCATTGTGCCTTTTGTATTTAATTCTGATGCAATTTCTGTGCTTCATCTTCAATAGGAAGGTCCAAGGGATACAGTAAACCTGAAGTGAAGCACCGGAATCTATAACTAGTGTCACAGGAATGGTTCAAATGATAGTCAGTAAGAACAGTCAGTCTTCCTGTACTTAAGTCGGCTTGTGCTTTTTGTATTTAATTCCGACGCAATTTCTGTGTTTCATCGTCAATAAGAAGGTCCAAGAGATACAGTAAACCGGAAGTGAAGCATCGGAATCTATAACTAGTGTCACAGGAATGGTTCAAAACATAGACAGTAGGAAGAGTCAGTCTTGTTGCACTTATGTCGGCATTGTGCCTATTTATTTAATTACGATGCAATTTCTGTGTTTCATCGTCAATAAGAAGGACAGAGGGATACAGTTAACCTCAAGTGAAGCATCGGAAACTATAACTAGTGTCACAGGAATCGTTCAAACATAGAGAGTAAGAAGAGTCAATCTTCTTGAACTTAAGTCGGCATTGTGCCTTTTGCATTTAATTCCGATGCAATTTCTGTGTTTCATCGTCAATAAGAAGGTCTAAGGGATACAGTAAACCTGAAGTGAAGCATGGATATCTATAACTAGTGTCACTGGAAAGGTTCAAATCATAGTCAGAAAGACGAGTCAGTCTTCTCGTACTTAAGTCGTTATTGTGACTTTTGTACTTAATTCCGATGCAATTTCTGTGTTTCATTGTCAATAAGAAGGTCAGAGGGATACAGTAAACCAGAAGTGAAGCATCGGAATCTATAACTAGTGTCACAGGAATGGTTCAAAACATTGACAGTAGGAAGAGTCAGCCTTCTTGTATATAAGTCGGCATTGTGCATTTTCTATTTAATTCCGATGCAATTTCTGTGTTTCATCGTCAATAAGAAGGTCCAAGGGATACAGTAAACCTGGAGTGATGCATCGGAATCTATAACTAGTGTCACAGGGATGGTTCAAAACATAGACAGTAAGAAGAGTCAGTATTCTTGTACTTAAGTCGGCATTGTGCCCTTTGTATTTAATTCCGATGCAATTTCTGTGTTTCATCGCCAGAAGAAGTACCAAGGCATACAGTAAACCTTATGTGAAGCACCGGAATCTATAACTAGTGTCACAGGAATGGTTCAAAACATAGTCAGTAAGAACAGTCAGTCTTCTTGTACTTAAGTCGGCATTGTGCCTTTTGTATTTCAATCCGATGCAATATCTGTGTTTCATCGTCAATAGGTAGGTCCATGGGATACTGTAAACCTGACGTGAAGCATCGGAATCTATACCTAGTGTCACAGGAATGGTTCTAAACTTAGTCAGTAAGAAGAGTCAGTCTTCTTGTACTAAAGTCGGCATTGTGCCTTTTGTATTTAATTCCGATGCAATTTCCGTGTTTCATCGTCAATAAGAAAGTCCAAGGGATACAGTAAACCTGGAGTGAAGCAACGGAATCTATAACAAGTGTCACAGGGATGGTTCAAAACATAGACAGTAAGAAGAGTCAGTCTTCTTGTACTTAGGTCGGCATTGTGCCTTTTCTATTTAAGTCCGATGCAATTTCTGTGCTTCATCGTCAATAAGAATGTCCAAGGGATACAGTAAACCTGAAGTGAATCATCGGAAGCCATAACTAGTGTCATAAGAATGGTTCAAAGCATAGTCAGTAAGAAGGGTCAGTCTTCTTGTACTTAAGTCGGCATTGTGCCTCTACTATTTAATTCCTATGCAATTTCTGTGATTCATCGTCAATAAGAAAGTCCAAGGGATACAGTAAACCTGGAGTGAAGCATCGGAATCTATAACTAGTGTCACAGGAATGGTTCAAAACATAGACAGTAAGAAGAGTCAGTATTCTTGTACTTAAGTCGGCATTGTGCCTTTTGTATTTAACTCCGATGCAATTTCTGTCGTTCATCGTCAATAAGAAGAACCTAGAAATAGAGTAAACCTGTATTTAAGCACCGAAATCTATAACTAGTGTCACATGAATGGTTCAAAACATAGTCAGTAAGAAGAGCCAGTCTTCTTGTACTTAAGTCGGCATTGTGCCTTTTGTATTTAATTCCGATGCAATTTCTGCGTTTCATCGTCAATAAGAAGGTCCAAGGGAGACAGTAAACCTGGAGTGAAGCATCGGAATCTATTACTAGTGTCACAGGAATGGTTCAAATGAAAGACAGTAAAAAGAGTCAGTCTTCTTGTACTTAATTCGGCATTGTGCCTTTTGTATTTACTTCCGACGCAATATCTGTGTTTCATCGACAACAAGAACGTCACAGGGATACAGTAAATCTGAAGTGAAGCATCGGAATCTATAACTAGTGTCACAGGAATGGTTCAAAAAATAAACAGTAAGAAGAGTCAGTCTTCTTGTACTAAAGTTGGCATTGTGCCTTTTGTATTTGATTCCGATGCAATGTCTGTGTTTCATCGTCAATAAGAAGGTCCAAGGGATACAGTAAAACTGGAGTGAAGCATCGGAATCTATAACGAATGTCACAGGGATTGTTAAAACCATAGACAGTAAGATGAGTCAGTCTTCTTGTACTTAATTCGGCATTGTGCCTTTTGTATTTAATTCCGATGCAATTTCTGTGTTTCATCGTCAATAAGAAGGTCAGAGGGATACAGTAATAATCAAGTGAAGCATTGGAATCTATAACTAGTGTCACAGGAATGGTTCAAAACATAGTCAGTAAGAAGAGTCAGTCTTCTTGTACTTACGTCGGCATTGTGCCTTTTGTATTTACTTCCGATTCAATATCTGTGTTTCATCGTCAATAAGAACGTCAGAGGGATACAGTAAATCTGAAGTGAAGCATCGGAATCTATACCTAGTGTCACAGGAATGGTTCTAAACTTAGTCAGTAAGAAGAGTCAGTCTTCTTGTACTTAAGTCGGCATTGTGCCTTTTTTATTTAATTCCGATGCACTTTCTGTGTTTCATCGTCAATAAGAGGGTCCAAGGGATACAGTAAACCTAGAGTGAAGCATCGGAATCTATTACTAGTGTCACAGGAATGGTTCAAATCATAGACAGTAAGAAGAGTCTGTCTTCTTGTACTTAATTCGGCATTGTGCCTTTTGTATTTACTTCCGATGCAATATCTGTGTTTCATCGTCAATAAGAACGTCAGAGGGATACAGTAAATCTGAAGTGAAGCATCGGAATCTATACCTAGTGTCACAGGAATGGTTCTAAACTTAGTCAGTAAGAAGAGTCAGTCTTCTTGTACTAAAGTCGGCATTGTGCCTTTTGTATATAATTCCGATGCAATGTCTGTGTTTCATCGTCAATAAGAAGGTCCAAGGGATACAGTAAAACTGGAGTGAAGCATCGGAATCTATAACAAGTGTCACAGGGATTGTTCAAAACATAGACAGTAAGATGAGTCAGTCTTCTTGCACTTAATTCGGAATTGTGCCTTTTGTATTTAATTCCGATGCAATTTCTGTGTTTCATCGTCAATAAGAAGGTCAGAGGGATACAGTAATAATCAAGTGAAGCATCGGAATCTATAACTAGTGTAACAGGAATGGTTCAATACATAGTCAGTAAGAAGAGTCAGTCTTCTTGTACTTAAGTCGGCATTGTGCCTTTTGTATTTACTTCCGATGCAATTTCTGTGTTTCATCGTCAATAAGAAGGCCCAAGGCATACAGTAAACCTGGAGTGAAGCATCGAAATCTATAACTAGTGTCACAGGGATGGTTCAAATCATAGACAGTAAGAAGAGTCAGTATTCTTGTACTTTTGTCGGCATTGTGCCTTTTGTATTTAATTCCGATGCAATTTCTGTGTTTCATCGTCAATAAGAGGGTCCAAGGGATACAGTAAACCTAGAGCGAAGCATCGGAATCTATTACTAGTGTCACAGGAATGGTTCAAATCATAGACAGTACGAAGAGTCTGTCTTCTTGTACTTAATTCGGCATTGTGCCTTTTGTATTTACTTCCGATGCAATATCTGTGTTTCATCGTCAATAAGAACGTCAGAGGGATACAGTAAATCTGAAGTGAAGCATCGGAATCTATACCTAGTGTCACTGGAATGGTTCTATACTTAGTCAGTAAGAAGAGTCAGTCTTCTTGTACTAAAGTCGGCATTGTGCCTTTTGTATTTAATTCCGATGCAATTTCTGTGTTTCATCGTCAATAAGAAGGTCCAAGGGATACAGTAAACCTGGAGTGAAGCAACGGAATCTATAACAAGTGTCACCGGGATGGTTCAAAACATAGACAGTAAGAAGAGTCAGTATTCTTGTACTTAAGTCGGCATTGTGCCTTTTGTATTTCATTCCGATGCAATTTCTGTGTTTCATCTTCAATAAGAAGGTCCAAGGGATACAGTAAACCTGAAGTGAAGCATCAGAGTCTATAACTAGTGTCACAGGAATGGTTCAAAACATAGTCAGTAAGAAGAGTCAGTCTTCTTGTACTTAAGTGGGCATTTTGCCTTTTGTATTTAACTCCGATGCAATTTCTGTCTTTCATCGTCAATAAGAAGGTCCAAGAACTAGAGTAAACCTAAATTTAAGCACCGAAATCTATAACTAGTGTCACATGAATGGTTCAAAACATAGTCAGTAAGAAGAGTCAGTCTTCTTGTACTTAAGTCGGCATTGTGCCTTTTGTATTTAATTCCGGATCAATTTCAGCGTTTCATCGTCAATAAGAAGGTCCAAGGGAGACAGTAAACCTGGAGTGAAGCATCGGAATCTATAACTAGTGTCACATGAAAGGTTCAAAGCATAGACAGTAAGAAGAGTAAGTCTTCTTGTACTTAATTCGGCATTGTGCCTTTTCTATTTAATTCCGATGCAATTTCTGTGTATCATCGTCAATAAGAAGGTCAGAGGGATACAGTAAACCTCAAGTGAAGCATCGGAATCTATAACTAGTGTCACAGGAATCGTTCATACATAGAGAGTAAGAAGAGTCATAATTCTTGAACTTAAGTCGGCGTTGTGCCTTTTGTATTTAATTCCGATTCAATTTCTGTGTTTCATCGTCAATAAGAAGGTCCAAGGGATACAGTAAACCTGGAGTGAAGCATCGTAATCTATAACTAGTGTCACAGGAATGGATCATACATAGACAGTAAGAAGAGTCAGTCTTCTTGAAATTAAGTTCCTCATTCTGCCTTTTTTATTTAATTCCGATGCAATTTCTGTGTTTCATCGTCAATAAGAAGGTCCAAGGGATACAGTAAACCGGAAGTGAAGCATCGGAATCTATAACTAGTGTCACAGGAATGGTTCAAAACATAGACAGTAGGAAGAGTCAGTCTTGTTGTACTTATGTCGGCATTGTGCCTTTTTATTTAATTACGATGCAATTTCTGTGTTTCATCGTCAATAAGAAGGTCAGAGGGGTACAGTTAACCTCAAGTGAAGCATCGGAATCTATAACTACTGTCACAGGAATCGTTCAAACATAGAGAGTGAGAAGAGTCAATCTTCTTGAACTTAAGTCGGCATTGTGCCTTTTGTATTTAATTCCGATGCAATTTCTGTGTTTCATCGTCAATAAGAAGGTCCAAGGGATACAGTAAACCTGAAGTGAAGCATGGATATCTATAACTAGTGTCACAGGAAACGTTCTAATCATAGTCAGAAAGAAGAGTCAGTCTTCTCGTACTTAAGTCGTTATTAAGACTTTTGTATTTAATTCCGATGAAATTTCTGTGTTTCATCGTCAATAGGAAGGTCAGAGGGATACAGTAAACCAGAAGTGAAGCATCGGAATCTATAACTAGTGTTACAGGAATGGTTCAAAACATTGACAGTAGGAAGAGTCAGTCTTCTTGTACTTAAGTCGGCATTGTGCTTTTTCTATTTAATTCCGATGCAATTTCTGTGTTTCATCGTCAATAAGAAGGTCCAATTGATACAGTAAACTTGGAGTGAAGCATCGGAATCTATAACTAGTGTCACAGGAATGGTTCAAAACATAGACAGTAGGATGAGTCAGTCTTCTTGTGCTTAAGTCGGCATTGTGCCTTTTGTATTTAATTCCGATGCAATTTCTGTGTTTCATCGTCAATAAGAAGGTCCAATGGATACAGTAAACCTGGCGTGAATCATCGATATTTATAACTAGTGTCACAGGGATGGTTCAAATCATTGACAGTAATAAGAGTCAGTCTTCTTGTACTTAAGTCGGCATTGTGCCTTTTGTATTTAATTCCGATGCAATTTCTGTGTTTCATCGTCAATAAGAAGGTCCAAGGGATACAGTAAACCTGGAGTGATGCATCGGAATCTATAACTAGTGTCACAGGAATTGTTCAAAACATGGACAGTTGGAAGAGTCAGACTTGTTGTACTTAAGTCGGCATTGTGCCTTTTAATTTAATTCCGATGCAATTTCTGTGTTTCATCGCCAGAAGAAGTTCCAAGGGATACAGTAAACCCGATGGGAAGCACCGGAATCTATAACTAGTGTCACAGGAATGGTTCAAAACATAGTCAGTAAGAACAGTCAGTCTTCTTGTACTTAAGTCGGCATTGTGCCTTTTGTATTTTAATCCGATGCAATATCTGTGTTTCATCGTCAATAGGTAGGTCCATGGGATACAGTAAACCTGAAGTGAAGCATCGTAATCTATAACTAGTGTCACAGGAATGGTTAGAAACATATACAGTTGGAAGAGTCAGACTTGTTGTACTTAAGTCGGCATTGTGCCTTTTTATTTAATTCCGATGCAATTTCTGTGTTTCATCGTCAATACCAAGGTCAGAGGCATACAGTAAACCTGTAGTGAAGCATCGGAATCTATAACTAGTGTCACAGGAATGGTTCAAACATAGACAGTAGGAAGAGTCAGTCTTCTTGCACTTAAGTCGGCATTGTGCCTTTTCTATTTAATTTCGATGCAATTTATGTGCTTCATCGTCAATAAGAATGACCAAGGGCTACAGTAAACCTGAAGTGAAGCATCGGAAGATATAACTAGTGTCATAAGAATGGTTCAAAGCATAGTCAGTAAGAAGGGTCAATCTTCTTGTACTTAAGTCGGCATTGTGCCTTTACTATTTAATTCCTATGCAATTTCTGTGTATCATCGTCAATAAGAAGGTCCAAGGGATACAGTAAACCTGAAGTGAAGCATCGGAATCTATAACTAATGTCACAGGAATCGTTCAAACATAGAGAGTAAGAAGAGTCAATCTTCTTGAACTTAAGTCGGCATTGTGCCTTTTGTATTTAATTCCGATGCAATTTCTGTGTTTCATCGTCAATAAGAAGGTCAAAGGGATACAGTAAACCTGAAGTGAAGAATGGGAAGCTATAACTAGTGTCATAACAATGGTTCCAATCATAGACAGTAAGATGAGTCTGTCTTCTTGTACTTATGTCGGCATTATGCCTTTTTTATTTAATTACGATGCAATTTCTGTGTTTCATCGTCAATAAGAAGGTCCAAGAAATAGAGTAAACCTGAATTTAAGCACCGAAATCTATAACTAGTGTCACATGAATGGTTCAAAACATAGTCAGTAAGAAGAGTCAGTCTTCTTGTACTTAAGTCGGCATTGTACCTTTTGTATTTACTTCCGATGCAATATCTGTGTTTCATCGTCAATAAGAACGTCAGAGGGATACAGTAAATCTGAAGTGAAGCATCGGAATCTATACCTAGTGTCACAGGAATGGTTCTAAACTTAGTCAGTAGGAAGAGTCAGTCTTCTTGTACTAAAGTCGGCATTGTGCCTTTTGTATTTAATTCCGATGCAATTACTGTGTTTCATCGTCAATAAGAAGGTCCAAGGGATACAGTAAACCTGGAGTGATGCATCGAAATCTATAATTAGTGTCACAGGGATGGTTCAAAACATAGACAGTAAGTAGAGTCAGTATTCTTGTACTTAAGTCGGCATTGTGCCTTTTGTATTTAATTCCGATGCAATTTCTGTGTTTCATCGCCAGAAGAAGTTCCAAGGGATACAGTAAACCTGATGTGAAGCACCGGAATCTATAACTAGTGTCACAGGAATGGTTCAAAACATAGTCAGTAAGAACAGTCAGTCTTCTTGTAATTAAGTCGGCATTGTGCCTTTTGTATTTAATTCCGATGCAATTTCTGTCTTTCATCGTCAATAAGAAGGTCCAAGAAATAGAGTAAACCTGAATTTAAGCACCGAAATCTATAACTAGTGTCACATGAATGGTTCAAAACATAGTCAGTAAGAAGAGTCAGTCTTGTTGTACTTAAGTCGGCATTGTGCCTTTTGTATTTAATTCCGATGCAATTTCTGCGTTTCATCGTCAATAAGAAGGTCCAACGGAGACAGTAAACCTGGAGTGAAGCATCGGAATCTATAACTAGTGTCACATGAATGGTTCAAAACATTGACAGTAAGAAGAGTAAGTCTTCTTGTACTTAATTTGGCATTGTGCCTTTTCTATTTAATTCCGGCGCAATTTCTGTGTATCATCGTCAATAAGAAGGTCAGAGGGAAACAGTAAACCTCAAGTGAAGCATCGGAATCTATAACTAGTATCACAGGAATCGTCAAACATAGGGAGTAAGAAGAGTCAATATTCTTGAACTTAAGTCGGCATTGTGCCTTTTGTATTTAATTCCGATGCAATTTCTGTGTTTCATCGTCAATAAGAGGGTCCAAGGGATACAGTAAACCTGGAGTGAAGCATCGGAATCTATAACTAGTGTCACAGGAATGGTTCATACATAGACGGTAAGAAGAGTCAGTCTTCTTGAACTTAAGTCGGCATTGTGCCTTTTCTATTTAATTCCGATGCAACTTCTGTGTTTCATCGTCATTAAGAAGGTCCAAGGGATACAGTAAACGTGGAGTGAAGCATCGGAATCTATAACTAGTGTCACAGGAATGGTTCATACATAGACAGTAAGAAGAGTCAGTCTTCATGAACTTAAGTCGGCATTGTGCCTTTTGTATTTAATTCCGATGCTATTTCTGTGTTTCATCGTCAATACGAAGGTCAGAGGGATACAGTAAACCTGGAGTGAAGCATCGGAATCTATAACTAGTGTCACAGGAATCGTTCAAACATAGAGAGGAAGAAGAGTCAATCTTCTTGAACTTAAGTCGGCATTGTGCCTTTTGTATTTAATTCCGATGCAATTTCTGTGTTTCATCGTCAATAAGAAGGTCCAAGGGATACAGTAAAAATGGAGTGATGCATCGGAATCTATAATTAGTGTCACAGGGATGGTTCAAAACATAGACAGTAAGAAGAGTCAGTATTCTTGTACTTAAGTCGGCATTGTGCCTTTTGTATTTAATTCCGATGCAATTTCTGTGTTTCATCGCCAGAAGAAGTTCCAAGGGATACAGTAAACCTGATGTGAAGCACCGGAATCTATAACTAGTGTCACAGGAATGGTTCAAAACATAGTCAGTAAGAACAGTCAGTCTTCTTGTACTTAAGTCGCAAATGTGCCTTTTGTATTTCAATCCGATGCAATATCTGTGTTTCATCGTCAATAGGTAGGTCCATGGAATACAGTAAACCTGAAGTGATGCATCGGAATCTATAACTAATGTCACAGGAATGGTTCAAAACATAGACAGTTGGAAGAGTCAGACTTGTTGTACTTAAGTCGGCATTGTGCCTTTTTAATTTAATTCCGATGCAATTTCTGTGTTTCATCGTCAATAACAAGGTCAGAGGGATACAGTACACCTGTAGTGAAGCAACGGAATCTATAACTAGTGTCACAGGAATGGTTCAAATTATAGTCAGTAGGAAGAGTCAGTCTTCTTGTACTTAAGTCGGAATTGTGCTTGTCTATTTAATTCCGATGCAATTTCTGTGCTTCATCGTCAATAAGAATGTCCAAGGGATACAGTAAACCTGAAGTGAAGCATCGGAAGCCATAACTAGTGTCATAAGAATGGTTCAAAGCATAGCCAGTAAGAAGGGTCAGTCTTCTTGTACTTAAGTCGGCATTGTGCCTTTACTATTTAATTCCTATGCAATTTCTGTGTTTCATCGTCAATAAGCAGGTCCAAGGGATACAGTAAGCCTGGAGTGAAGCATCGGAATCTATAACTAGTGTCACAGGAATGGTTCAAAACATAGACAGTAGGAAGAGTCAGTCTTCTTGTACTTAAGTCGGCATTGTGCCTTTTGTATTTAATTCCGATGCTATTTCTGTGTTTCATCGTCAATACGAAGGTCAGAGGGATACAGTAAACCTGGAGTGAAGCATCGGAATCTATAACTAGTGTCACAGGAATCGTTCAAACATAGAGAGGAAGAAGAGTCAATCTTCTTGACCTTAAGTCGGCATTGTGCCTTTTGTATTTAATTCCGATGCAATTTCTGTGTTTCATCGTCAATAAGAAGGTCCAAGGGATACAGTAAACCTGAAGTGAAGCATGGGAATCTATAGCTTGTGTCACAGGAATGGTTCAAAACATAGTCAGTAAGAAGAGTCAGTCTTCTTGTATTAAAGTTCCTCATTCTGCCTTTTGTATTTAATTCCAATGCAATTTCTGTGTTTCATCGTCAATACGAAGGTCAGAGGGATACAGTGAACCTGTAGTGAAGCATCGGAATCTATAACTAGTGTCACAGGAATGGTTCAAATCATAGACAGTAAGAAGAGTCAGCTTTCTTGTACTTAATTCGGCATTGTGCCTTTTGTATTTACTTCCGACGCAATATCTGTGTTTCATCGACAATAAGAACGTCAGAGGGATACAGTAAATCTGAAGAGAAGCATCGGAATCTATAACTAGTGTCACAGGAATGGTTCAAACATAATCAGTAAGAAGAGTCAGTCTTCTTGTACTAAAGTTGGCATTGTGCCTTTTGTATTTGATTCCGATGCAATTTCTGTGTTTCATCGTCAATAAGAAGGTCCAAGGGATACAGTAAAACTGGAGTGAAGCATCGGAATCTATAACAAGTGTCACAGGGATGGATCAAAACATAGACAGTAAGAAGAGTCAGTATTCTTGTACTTAAGTCGGCATTGTGCCTTTTGTATTTAATTCTGATGCAATATCTGTGTTTCATCTTCAATAAGAAAGTCCAAGGGATACAGTAAACCTGAAATGAAGCATCAGAGTCTATAACTAGTGTCACAGGAATGGTTCAGAACATAGTCAATAAGAAGAGTCAGTCTTCTTGTACTAAAGTCGGCAATGTGCCTTTTGTATTTAATTCCGATGCAATTTCTGTGTTTCATCGTCAATAAGAAGGTCCAAGGGATACAGTGAACCTGAAGTGAAGCACCGGAATCTATAACTAGTGTCACATGAATGGTTCAAAACATAGTCAGTAAGAAGAGTCAGTCTTCTTGTACTTAAGTCGGCATTGTGCCTTTTGTATTTACTTCCGATGCAATTTCTGCGTTTCATCGTCAATAAGAAGGTCCAAGGGATACAGTATGCCTGGAGTGAAGCATCGGAATCTATAACAAGTGTCACATGAATGGTTCAAAACATAGACAGTAAGAAGAGTCAGTCTTCTTGTACTTACTTCGGCATTGTGCCTTTTGTATTTAATTCCGATGCAATTTCTGTGTTTCATCGTCAATAAGAAGGTCAGAGGGATACAGTAAACCTCAAGTGAAGCATCGGAATCTATAACTAGTGTCACAGGAATGGTTCAAAACATAGTCAGTAATAAGAGTCAGTCTTCTTGTACTTAAGTCGGCATTGTGCCTTTTGTATTTACTTGCGATGCAATTTCTGTGTTTCATCGTCAATAAGAAGGTCCAAGGGATACAGTAAACCTGGAGTGAAGCATCGAAATCTATAACTAGTGTCACAGGGATGGTTCAAATCATAGACAGTAAGAAGAGTCAGTAATCTTGTACTTTTGTCGGCATTATGCCTTTTGTATTTAATTCCGATGCAATTTCTGTGTTTCATCGTCAATACGAAGGACCAACGGATACAGTAAACCTGAAGTGAAGCACCGGAATCTATAACTAGTGTCACAGGAATGGTTCAAAAGATAGTCAGTAAGAACAGTCAGTCTTCCTGTACTTAAGTCGGCATTGTGCTTTTTGTATTTAATTCCGATGCAATTTCTGTGTTTCATCGTCAATAAGAAGGTCCAAGGGATACAGTAAACTTGGAGTGAAGCAACGGAAACTATAACAAGTGTCACAGGGATGGTTCAAAACATAGACAGTAAGAAGAGTCAGTATTCTTGTACTTAAGTCGGCATTGTGCCTTTTGTATTTCATTCCGATGCAATTTCTGTGTTTCATCCCTAATAAGAAGGTCCAAGGGATACAGTAAACCTGAAGTGAAGCATCAGAGTCTATAACTAGTGTCACAGGAATGGTTCAAAACATAGTCAGTAAGAAGAGTCAGTCTTCTTGTACTTAAGTCGGCATTGTGCCTTTTGTATTTTAATTCCGATGCAATTTCTGTCTTTCATCGTCAATAAGAAGGTCCAAGAAATAGAGTAAACCTGAATTTAAACACCGAAATCTATAACTAGTGTCACATGAATGGTTCAAAACATACTCAGTAAGACGAGTCAATCTTCTTGAACTTAAGTCGGCATTGTGCCTTTTGTATTTAATTCCGATGCAATTTCTGTGTTTCATCGTCAATAAGAAGGTCCAAGGGATACAGTAAACCTGAAGTGAAGCATGGGAATCTATAACTTGTGTCACAGGAATGGTTCAAAACATAGTCAGTAAGAAGAGTCAGTCTTCTTGTACTTAAGTTCCTCATTCTGCCTTTTGTATTTAATTCCGATGCAATTTCTGTGTTTCATCGTCAATAATAAGGTCCAAGGGATACAGTAAACCTGGAGTGAAGCATCGGAATCTATAACTAGTGTCACAGGAATGAATCAAACCATAGACAGTAAGAAGAGTCAGTCTTCTTGAACTTAAGTCGGCATTGTGCCTTTTCTATTTAATTCCGATGCAATTTCTGTGTTTCATCGTCAATAAGAAGGTCCAAGGGATACAGTAAACCTGGAGTGAAGCATCGGAATCTGTAACTAGTGGCACAGGAATGGTTCAAATAATAGACAGTAAGATGAGTCAGTATTCTTGTACTTAAGTCGGCATTGTGCTTTTTTATTTAATTCCGATGCAATTTCTGTGTTTCATCGTCAATAAGAAGGTCTAAAGGATACAGTAAACCTAGAGTGAAGCATCGGAATCTATTACTAGTGTCACAGGAATGGTTCAAATCATAGACAGTAAGAAGTGTCAGTCTTCTTGTACCTAGTTCGGCATTGTGCCTTTTGTATTTACTTCCGACGCAATATCTGTGTTTCATCGACAATAAGAAGGACCAACGGATACAGTAAACCTGAAGTGAAGCACCGGAATCTGTAACTAGTGTCACAGGAATGGTTCAAAAGATAGTCAGTAAGAACAGTCAGTCTTCCTGTACTTATGTCGGCGTTGTGCTTTTTGTATTTAATTCCGATGCAATTTCTGTGTTTCATCGTCAATTAGAAGGTCCAAGGGATACAGTAAACCTGAAGTGAAGCACCGGAATCTGTAACTAGTGTCACAGGAATGGTTCAAAAGATAGTCAGTAAGAACAGTCAGTCTTCCTGTACTTATGTCGGCGTTGTGCTTTTTGTATTTAATTCCGATGCAATTTCTGTGTTTCATCGTCAATTAGAAGGTCCAAGGGATACAGTAAAACTTGAGTGAAGCATCGGAATCTATAACAAGTGTCACAGGGATTGTTAAAACCATAGACAGTAAGATGAGTCAGTCTTCTTGTACTTAATTCGGCATTGTGCCTTGTGTATTTAATTCCGATGCAATTTCTGTGTTTCATCGTCAATAAGAAGGTCAGAGGGATACAGTAAACCTAGAGTGAAGAATCGGAATCTATTACTAGTGTCACTGGAATGGTTCAAATCATAGACAGTAAGAAGAGTCTGTCTTCTTGTACATAATTCGGCATTGTGCCTTTTGTATTTACTTCCGATGCAATTTCTGTGTTTCATCGTCAATAAGAAGGTCAGAGGGATACAGTAAACCTAGAGTGAAGAATCGGAATCTATTACTAGTGTCACTGGAATGGTTCAAAACATAGTCAGTAAGAAGAGTCAGTCTTCTTGTACTAAAGTCGGCATTATATAACTAGTGTCACAGGGATGGTTCAAATCATAGACAGTAAGAAGAGTCAGTATTCTTGTACTTTTGTCGGCATTGTGCCTTTTGTATTTAATTCCGATGCAATTTCTGTGTTTCATCGTCAATAAGAAGGACCAACGGATACAGTAAACCTGAAGTGAAGCACCGGAATCTGTAACTAGTGTCACAGGAATGGTTCAAAAGATAGTCAGTAAGAACAGTCAGTCTTCCTGTACTTATGTCGGCGTTGTGCTTTTTGTATTTAATTCCGATGCAATTTCTGTGTTTCATCGTCAATTAGAAGGTCCAAGGGATACAGTAAAACTTGAGTGAAGCATCGGAATCTATAACAAGTGTCACAGGGATTGTTAAAACCATAGACAGTAAGATGAGTCAGTCTTCTTGTACTTAATTCGGCATTGTGCCTTGTGTATTTAATTCCGATGCAATTTCTGTGTTTCATCGTCAATAAGAAGGTCAGAGGGATACAGTAATAATCAAGTGATGCATTGGAATCTATAACTAGTGTCACAGGAATGGTTCAAAACATAGTCAGTAAGAAGAGTCAGTCTTCTTGTACTTACGTCGGCATTGTGCCTTTTGTATTTACTTCCGATTCAATATCTGTGTTTCATCGTCAATAAGAACGTCAGAGGGATACAGTAAATCTGAAGTGAAGCATCGGAATCTATACCTAGTGTCACAGGAATGGTTCTAAACTTAGTCAGTAAGAAGAGTCAGTCTTCTTGTACTTAAGTCGGCATTGTGCCTTTTTTATTTAATTCCGATGCACTTTCTGTGTTTCATCGTCAATAAGAGGGTCCAAGGGATACAGTAAACCTAGAGTGAAGAATCGGAATCTATTACTAGTGTCACTGGAATGGTTCAAATCATAGACAGTAAGAAGAGTCTGTCTTCTTGTACATAATTCGGCATTGTGCCTTTTGTATTTACTTCCGATGCAATATCTGTGTTTCATCGTAATAAGAACGTCAGAGGGATACAGTAAATCTGAAGTGAAGCATCGGAATCTATACCTAGTGTCACAGGAATGGTTCTAAACTTAGTCAGTAAGAAGAGTCAGTCTTCTTGTACTAAAGTCGGCATTGTGCTTTTTGTATATAATTCCGATGCAATTTCTATGTTTCATCGTCAATAAGAAGGTCCAAGGGATACAGTAAACCTAGAGTGAAGCAACGAAATCTATAACAAGTGTCACAGGGATGGTTCAAAACATAGACAGTAAGAAGAGTCAGTATTCTTGTACTTAAGTCGGCATTGTGCCTTTTGTATTTCATTCCGATGCAATTTCTGTGTTTCATCTTCAATAAGAAGGTCCAAGGGATACAGTAAACCTGAAGTGAAGCATCAGAGTCTATAACTAGTGTCACAGGAATGGTTCAAAACATAGTCAGTAAGAAGGGTCAGTCTTCTTGTACTTAATTCGGCATTGTGCCTTTTGTATTTAATTCCAATGCAATTTCTGTGTTTCATCGCCAATAAGAAGGTCAGAGGGATACAGTAATAATCAAGTGAAGCATCGGAATCTATAACTAGTGTCACAGGAATGGTTCAATACATAGTCAGTAAGAAGAGTCAGTCTTCTTGTACTTAAGTCGGCATTGTGCCTTTTGTATTTAATTCCGATGCAATTTCAGCGTTTCATCGTCAATAAGAAGGTCCAAGGGAGACAGTAAACCTGGAGTGAAGCATCGGAATCTATAACTAGTGTCACATGAAAGGTTCAAAACATAGACAGTAAGAAGAGTAAGTCTTCTTGTACTTAATTCGGCATTGTGCCTTTTCTATTTAATTCCGATGCAATTTCTGTGTATCATCGTCAATAAGAAGGTCAGAGGGATACAGTAAACCTCAAGTGAAGCATCGGAATCTATAACTAGTGTCACAGGAATCGTTCAAACATAGAGAGTAAGAAGAGTCAATATTCTTGAACTTAAGTCGGCGTTGTGCCTTTTGTATTTAATTCCGATGCAATTTCTGTGTTTCATCGTCAATAAGAAGGTCGAAGGGATACAGTAAACCTGGAGTGAAGCATCGTAATCTATAACTAGTGTCACAGGAATGGATCATACATAGACAGTAGGATGAGTCAGTCTTGTTGTACTTATGTCGGCATTGTGCCTATTTATTTAATTAAGATGCAATTTCTCTGTTTCATCGTCAATAAGAAGGTCAGAGGGGTACAGTTAACCTCAAGTGAAGCATCGGAATCTATAACTACTGTCACAGGAATCGTTCAAACATAGAGAGTGAGAAGAGTCAATCTTCTTGAACTTAAGTCGGCATTGTGCCTTTTGTATTTAATTCCGATGCAATTTCTGTGTTTCATCGTCAATAAGAAGGTCCAAGGTATACAGTAAACCTGAAGTGAAGCATGGATATCTATAACTAGTGTCACAGGAAACGTTCAAATCATAGTCAGAAAGAAGAGTCGGTCTTCTCGTACTTAAGTCGTTATTAAGACTTATGTATCTAATTCCGATGAAATTTCTGTGTTTCATCGTCAATGGGAAGGTCAGAGGGATACAGTAAACCAGAAGTGAAGCATCGGAATCTATAACTAGTGTCACAGGAATGGTTACAAACATATACAGTTGGAAGAGTCAGACTTGTTGTACTTAAGTCGGCATTGTGCCTTTTTATTTAATTCCGATGCAATTTCTGTGTTTCATCGTCAATACCAAGGTCAGAGGCATACAGTAAACCTGTAGTGAAGCATCGGAATCTATAACTAGTGTCACAGGAATGGTTCAAACATAGACAGTAGGTAGAGTCAGTCTTCTTGTACTTAAGTCGGCATTGTGCCTTTTCTATTTAATTTCGATGCAATTTATGTGCTTCATCGTCAATAAGAATGTCCAAGGGCTACAGTAAACCTGAAGTGAAGCATCGGAAGCCATAACTAGTGTCATAAGAATGGTTCAAAGCATAGTCAGTAAGAAGGGTCAGTATTCTTGTACTTAAGTCGGCATTGTGCCTTTACTATTTAATTCCTATGCAATTTCTGTGTATCATCGTCAATAAGAAGGTCCAAGGGATACAGTAAACCTTTAGTGAAGCATCGGAATCTATAACTAGTGTCACAAGAATGGTTCAAAACATAGAGAGTAGGAAGAGTCAGCCTTCTTGTACTTAAGACGGCATTGTGCCTTTTGTATTTACTTCCGATGCTATTTCTGTGTTTCATCGTCAATACGAAGGTCAGAAGGATACAGTAAACCTGGAGTGAAGCATCGGAATCTATAACTAATGTCACAGGAATCGTTCAAACATAGAGAGTAAGAAGAGTCAATCTTCTTGAACTTAAGTCGGCATTGTGCCTTTTGTATTTAATTCCGATGCAATTTCTGTGTTTCATCGTCAATAAGAAGGTCAAAGGGATACAGTAAACCTGAAGTGAAGCATGGGAAGCCATAACTAGTGTCATAACAATGGTTCCAATCATAGACAGTAAGATGAGTCTGTCTTCTTGTACTTATGTCGGCATTATGCCTTTTTTATTTAATTCCGA
The DNA here is from genome assembly GCF_021461395.2 of Schistocerca americana. Classification (NCBI taxonomy): domain Eukaryota; kingdom Metazoa; phylum Arthropoda; class Insecta; order Orthoptera; family Acrididae; genus Schistocerca; species Schistocerca americana. The sequence goes on along the minus strand of NW_025726598.1, from coordinate 755,916 downwards.
TGCAATTTCTGTGTTTCATCGTCAATAAGAAGGTCCAAGAAATAGAGTAAACCTGAATTTAAGCACCGAAATCTATAACTAGTGTCACATGAATCGTTCAAAACATAGTCAGTAAGAAGAGTCAGTCTTCTTGTACTTAAGTCGGCATTGTACCTTTTGTATTTACTTCCGATGCAATATCTGTGTTTCATCGTCAATAAGAACGTCAGAGGGATACAGTAAATCTGAAGTGAAGCATCAGAATCTATACCTAGTGTCACAGGAATGGTTCTAAACTTAGTCAGTAAGATGAGTCAGTCTTCTTGTACTAAAGTCGGCATTGTGCCTTTTGTATTTAATTCCGATGCAATTACTGTGTTTCATCGTCAATAAGAAGGTCCAAGGGATACAGTAAACCTGGAGTGATGCATCGAAATCTATAATTAGTGTCACAGGGATGGTTCAAAACATAGACAGTAAGTAGAGTCAGTATTCTTGTACTTAAGTCGGCATTGTGCCTTTTGTATTTAATTCCGATGCAATTTCTGTGTTTCATCGCCAGACGAAGTTCCAAGGGATACAGTAAACCTGATGTGAAGCACCGGAATCTATAACTAGTGTCACAGGAATGGTTCAAAACATAGTCAGTAAGAACAGTCAGTCTTCTTGTAATTAAGTCGGCATTGTGCCTTTTGTATTTAATTCCGATGCAATTTCTGTCTTTCATCGTCAATAAGAAGGTCCAAGAAATAGAGTAAACCTGAATTTGAGCACCGAAATCTATAACTAGTGTCACATGAATGGTTCAAAACATAGTCAGTAAGAAGAGTCAGTCTTGTTGTACTTAAGTCGGCATTGTGCCTTTTGTATTTAATTCCGATGCAATTTCTGCGTTTCATCGTCAATAAGAAGGTCCAACGGAGACAGTAAACCTGGAGTGAAGCATCGGAATCTATAACTAGTGTCACATGAATGGTTCAAAACATTGACAGTAAGAAGAGTAAGTCTTCTTGTACTTAATTTGGCATTGTGCCTTTTCTATTTAATTCCGGCGCAATTTCTGTGTATCATCGTCAATAAAAAGGTAAGAGGGAAACAGTAAACCTCAAGTGAAGCATCGGAATCTATAACTAGTATCACAGGAATCGTCAAACATAGGGAGTAAGAAGAGTCAATATTCTTGAACTTAAGTCGGCATTGTGCCTTTTGTATTTAACTCCGATGCAATTTCTGTGTTTCATCGTCAATAAGAGGGTCCAAGGGATACAGTAAACCTGGAGTGAAGCATCGGAATCTATAACTAGTGTCACAGGAATGGTTCATACATAGACAGTAAGAAGAGTCAGTCTTCTTGAACTTAAGTCGGCATTGTGCCTTTTCTTATTAATTCCGATGCAACTTCTGTGTTTCATCGTCATTAAGAAGGTCCAAGGGATACAGTAAACGTGGAGTGAAGCATCGGAATCTATAACTAGTGTCACAGGAATGGTTCATACATAGACAGTAAGAAGAGTCAGTCTTCTTGAACTTAAGTCGGCATTGTGCCTTTTGTATATAATTCCGATGCTATTTCTGTGTTTCATCGTCAATACGAAGGTCAGAGGGATACAGTAAACCTGGAGTGAAGCATCGGAATCTATAACTAGTGTCACAGGAATCGTTCAAACATAGAGAGGAAGAAGAGTCAATCTTCTTGAACTTAAGTCGGCATTGTGCCTTTTGTATTTAATTCCGATGCAATTTCTGTGTTTCATCGTCAATAAGAAGGTCCAAGGGATACAGTAAACCTGGAGTGATGCATCGGAATCTATAATTAGTGTCACAGGGATGGTTCAAAACATAGACAGTAAGAAGAGTCAGTATTCTTGTACTTAAGTCGGCATTGTGCCTTTTGTATTTAATTCCGATGCAATTTCTGTGTTTCATCGCCAGAAGAAGTTCCAAGGGATACAGTAAACCTGATGTGAAGCACCGGAATCTATAACTAGTGTCACAGGAATGGTTCAAAACATAGTCAGTAAGAACAGTCAGTCTTCTTGTACTTAAGTCGCAAATGTGCCTTTTGTATTTCAATCCGATGCAATATCTGTGTTTCATCGTCAATAGGTAGGTCCATGGAATACAGTAAACCTGAAGTGATGCATCGGAATCTATAACTAGTGTCACAGGAATGGTTCAAAACATAGACAGTTGGAAGAGTCAGACTTGTTGTACTTAAGTCGGCATTGTACCTTTTTAATTTAATTCCGATGCAATTTCTGTGTTTCATCGTCAATAACAAGGTCAGAGGGATACAGTACACCTGTAGTGAAGCAACGGAATCTATAACTAGTGTCACAGGAATGGTTCAAAACATAGTCAGTAGGAAGAGTCAGTCTTCTTGTACTTAAGTCGGAATTGTGCTTGTCTATTTAATTCCGATGCAATTTCTGTGCTTCATCGTCAATAAGAATGTCCAAGGGATACAGTAAACCTGAAGTGAAGCATCGGAAGCCATAACTAGTGTCATAAGAATGGTTCAAAGCATAGCCAGTAAGAAGGGTCAGTCTTCTTGTACTTAAGTCGGCATTGTGCCTTTACTATTTAATTCCTATGCAATTTCTGTGTTTCATCGTCAATAAGCAGGTCCAAGGGATACAGTAAGCCTGGAGTGAAGCATCGGAATCTATAACTAGTGTCACAGGAATGGTTCCAAACATAGACAGTAGGAAGAGTCAGTCTTCTTGTACTTAAGTCGGCATTGTGCCTTTTGTATTTAATTCCGATGCTATTTCTGTGTTTCATCGTCAATACGAAGGTCAGAGGGATACAGTAAACCTGGAGTGAAGCATCGGAATCTATAACTAGTGTCACAGGAATCGTTCAAACATAGAGAGGAAGAAGAGTCAATCTTCTTGACCTTAAGTCGGCATTGTGCCTTTTGTATTTAATTCCGATGCAATTTCTGTGTTTCATCGTCAATAAGAAGGTCCGAGGGATACAGTAAACCTGAAGTGAAGCATGGGAATCTATAGCTTGTGTCACAGGAATGGTTCAAAACATAGTCAGTAAGAAGAGTCAGTCTTCTTGTATTAAAGTTCCTCATTCTGCCTTTTGTATTTAATTCCAATGCAATTTCTGTGTTTCATCGTCAATACGAAGGTCAGAGGGATACAGTGAACCTGTAGTGAAGCATCGGAATCTATAACTAATGTCACAGGAATGGTTCAAATCATAGACAGTAAGAAGAGTCAGCTTTCTTGTACTTAATTCGGCATTGTGCCTTTTGTATTTACTTCCGACGCAATATCTGTGTTTCATCGACAATAAGAACGTCAGAGGGATACAGTAAATCTGAAGAGAAGCATCGGAATCTATAACTAGTGTCACAGGAATGGTTCAAACATAATCAGTAAGAAGAGTCAGTCTTCTTGTACTAAAGTTGGCATTGTGCCTTTTGTATTTGATTCCGATGCAATTTCTGTGTTTCATCGTCAATAAGAAGGTCCAAGGGATACAGTAAAACTGGAGTGAAGCATCGGAATCTATAACAAGTGTCACAGGGATGGTTCAAAACATAGACAGTAAGAAGAGTCAGTATTCTTGTACTTAAGTCGGCATTGTGCCTTTTGTATTTAATTCCGATGCAATTTCTGTCTTTCATCGTCAATAAGAAGGTCCAAGAAATAGAGTAAACCTGAATTTGAGCACCGAAATCTATAACTAGTGTCACATGAATGGTTCAAAACATAGTCAGTAAGAAGAGTCAGTCTTGTTGTACTTAAGTCGGCATTGTGCCTTTTGTATTTAATTCCGATGCAATTTCTGCGTTTCATCGTCAATAAGAAGGTCCAACGGAGACAGTAAACCTGGAGTGAAGCATCGGAATCTATAACTAGTGTCACATGAATGGTTCAAAACATTGACAGTAAGAAGAGTAAGTCTTCTTGTACTTAATTTGGCATTGTGCCTTTTCTATTTAATTCCGGCGCAATTTCTGTGTATCATCGTCAATAAAAAGGTAAGAGGGAAACAGTAAACCTCAAGTGAAGCATCGGAATCTATAACTAGTATCACAGGAATCGTCAAACATAGGGAGTAAGAAGAGTCAATATTCTTGAACTTAAGTCGGCATTGTGCCTTTTGTATTTAATTCCGATGCAATTTCTGTGTTTCATCGTCAATAAGAGGGTCCAAGGGATACAGTAAACCTGGAGTGAAGCATCGGAATCTATAACTAGTGTCACAGGAATGGTTCATACATAGACAGTAAGAAGAGTCAGTCTTCTTGAACTTAAGTCGGCATTGTGCCTTTTCTTATTAATTCCGATGCAACTTCTGTGTTTCATCGTCATTAAGAAGGTCCAAGGGATACAGTAAACGTGGAGTGAAGCATCGGAATCTATAACTAGTGTCACAGGAATGGTTCATACATAGACAGTAAGAAGAGTCAGTCTTCTTGAACTTAAGTCGGCATTGTGCCTTTTGTATATAATTCCGATGCTATTTCTGTGTTTCATCGTCAATACGAAGGTCAGAGGGATACAGTAAACCTGGAGTGAAGCATCGGAATCTATAACTAGTGTCACAGGAATCGTTCAAACATAGAGAGGAAGAAGAGTCAATCTTCTTGAACTTAAGTCGGCATTGTGCCTTTTGTATTTAATTCCGATGCAATTTCTGTGTTTCATCGTCAATAAGAAGGTCCAAGGGATACAGTAAACCTGGAGTGATGCATCGGAATCTATAATTAGTGTCACAGGGATGGTTCAAAACATAGACAGTAAGAAGAGTCAGTATTCTTGTACTTAAGTCGGCATTGTGCCTTTTGTATTTAATTCCGATGCAATTTCTGTGTTTCATCGCCAGAAGAAGTTCCAAGGGATACAGTAAACCTGATGTGAAGCACCGGAATCTATAACTAGTGTCACAGGAATGGTTCAAAACATAGTCAGTAAGAACAGTCAGTCTTCTTGTACTTAAGTCGCAAATGTGCCTTTTGTATTTCAATCCGATGCAATATCTGTGTTTCATCGTCAATAGGTAGGTCCATGGAATACAGTAAACCTGAAGTGATGCATCGGAATCTATAACTAGTGTCACAGGAATGGTTCAAAACATAGACAGTTGGAAGAGTCAGACTTGTTGTACTTAAGTCGGCATTGTACCTTTTTAATTTAATTCCGATGCAATTTCTGTGTTTCATCGTCAATAACAAGGTCAGAGGGATACAGTACACCTGTAGTGAAGCAACGGAATCTATAACTAGTGTCACAGGAATGGTTCAAAACATAGTCAGTAGGAAGAGTCAGTCTTCTTGTACTTAAGTCGGAATTGTGCTTGTCTATTTAATTCCGATGCAATTTCTGTGCTTCATCGTCAATAAGAATGTCCAAGGGATACAGTAAACCTGAAGTGAAGCATCGGAAGCCATAACTAGTGTCATAAGAATGGTTCAAAGCATAGCCAGTAAGAAGGGTCAGTCTTCTTGTACTTAAGTCGGCATTGTGCCTTTACTATTTAATTCCTATGCAATTTCTGTGTTTCATCGTCAATAAGCAGGTCCAAGGGATACAGTAAGCCTGGAGTGAAGCATCGGAATCTATAACTAGTGTCACAGGAATGGTTCCAAACATAGACAGTAGGAAGAGTCAGTCTTCTTGTACTTAAGTCGGCATTGTGCCTTTTGTATTTAATTCCGATGCTATTTCTGTGTTTCATCGTCAATACGAAGGTCAGAGGGATACAGTAAACCTGGAGTGAAGCATCGGAATCTATAACTAGTGTCACAGGAATCGTTCAAACATAGAGAGGAAGAAGAGTCAATCTTCTTGACCTTAAGTCGGCATTGTGCCTTTTGTATTTAATTCCGATGCAATTTCTGTGTTTCATCGTCAATAAGAAGGTCCGAGGGATACAGTAAACCTGAAGTGAAGCATGGGAATCTATAGCTTGTGTCACAGGAATGGTTCAAAACATAGTCAGTAAGAAGAGTCAGTCTTCTTGTATTAAAGTTCCTCATTCTGCCTTTTGTATTTAATTCCAATGCAATTTCTGTGTTTCATCGTCAATACGAAGGTCAGAGGGATACAGTGAACCTGTAGTGAAGCATCGGAATCTATAACTAATGTCACAGGAATGGTTCAAATCATAGACAGTAAGAAGAGTCAGCTTTCTTGTACTTAATTCGGCATTGTGCCTTTTGTATTTACTTCCGACGCAATATCTGTGTTTCATCGACAATAAGAACGTCAGAGGGATACAGTAAATCTGAAGAGAAGCATCGGAATCTATAACTAGTGTCACAGGAATGGTTCAAACATAATCAGTAAGAAGAGTCAGTCTTCTTGTACTAAAGTTGGCATTGTGCCTTTTGTATTTGATTCCGATGCAATTTCTGTGTTTCATCGTCAATAAGAAGGTCCAAGGGATACAGTAAAACTGGAGTGAAGCATCGGAATCTATAACAAGTGTCACAGGGATGGTTCAAAACATAGACAGTAAGAAGAGTCAGTATTCTTGTACTTAAGTCGGCATTGTGCCTTTTGTATTTAATTCTGATGCAATTTCTGTGTTTCATCTTCAATAAGAAAGTCCAAGGGATACAGTAAACCTGAAATGAAGCATCAGAGTCTATAACTAGTGTCACAGGAATGGTTCAAAACATAGTCAATAAGAAGAGTCAGTCTTCTTGTACTAAAGTCGGCAATGTGCCTTTTGTATTTAATTCCGATGCAATTTCTGTGTTTCATCGTCAATAAGAAGGTCCAAGGGATACAGTGAACCTGAAGTGAAGCACCGGAATCTATAACTAGTGTCACATGAATGGTTCAAAACATAGTCAGTAAGAAGAGTCAGTCTTCTTGTACTTAAGTCGGCATTGTGCCTTTTGTATTTACTTCCGATGCAATTTCTGCGTTTCATCGTCAATAAGAAGGTCCAAGGGATACAGTATGCCTGGAGTGAAGCATCGGAATCTATAACAAGTGTCACATGAATGGTTCAAAACATAGACAGTAAGAAGAGTCAGTCTTCTTGTACTTACTTCGGCATTGTGCCTTTTGTATTTAATTCCGATGCAATTTCTGTGTTTCATCGTCAATAAGAAGGTCAGAGGGATACAGTAAACCTCAAGTGAAGCATCGGAATCTATAACTAGTGTCACAGGAATGGTTCAAAACATAGTCAGTAATAAGAGTCAGTCTTCTTGTACTTAAGTCGGCATTGTGCCTTTTGTATTTACTTGCGATGCAATTTCTGTGTTTCATCGTCAATAAGAAGGTCCAAGGGATACAGTAAACCTGGAGTGAAGCATCGAAATCTATAACTAGTGTCACAGGGATGGTTCAAATCATAGACAGTAAGAAGAGTCAGTAATCTTGTACTTTTGTCGGCATTATGCCTTTTGTATTTAATTCCGATGCAATTTCTGTGTTTCATCGTCAATACGAAGGACCAACGGATACAGTAAACCTGAAGTGAAGCACCGGAATCTATAACTAGTGTCACAGGAATGGTTCAAAAGATAGTCAGTAAGAACAGTCAGTCTTCCTGTACTTAAGTCGGCATTGTGCTTTTTGTATTTAATTCCGATGCAATTTCTGTGTTTCATCGTCAATAAGAAGGTCCAAGGGATACAGTAAACTTGGAGTGAAGCAACGGAATCTATAACAAGTGTCACAGGGATGGTTCAAAACATCGACAGTAAGAAGAGTCAGTATTCTTGTACTTAAGTCGGCATTGTGCCTTTTGTATTTCATTCCGATGCAATTTCTGTGTTTCATCCTTAATAAGAAGGTCCAAGGGATACAGTAAACCTGAAGTGAAGCATCAGAGTCTATAACTAGTGTCACAGGAATGGTTCAAAACATAGTCAGTAAGAAGAGTCAGTCTTCTTGTACTTAAGTCGGCATTGTGCCTTTTGTATTTTAATTCCGATGCAATTTCTGTCTTTCATCGTCAATAAGAAGGTCCAAGAAATAGAGTGAACCTGAATTTAAACACCGAAATCTATAACTAGTGTCACATGAATGGTTCAAAACATAGTCAGTAAGACGAGTCAATCTTCTTGAACTTAAGTCGGCATTGTGCCTTTTGTATTTAATTCCGATGCAATTTCTGTGTTTCATCGTCAATAAGAAGGTCCAAGGGATACAGTAAACCTGAAGTGAAGCATGGGAATCTATAACTTGTGTCACAGGAATGGTTCAAAACATAGTCAGTAAGAAGAGACAGTCTTCTTGTACTTAAGTTCCTCATTCTGCCTTTTGTATTTAATTCCGATGCAATTTCTGTGTTTCATCGTCAATAATAAGGTCCAAGGGATACAGTAAACCTGGAGTGAAGCATCGGAATCTATAACTAGTGTCACAGGAATGAATCAAACCATAGTCAGTAAGAAGAGTCAGTCTTCTTGAACTTAAGTCGGCATTGTGCCTTTTCTATTTAATTCCGATGCAATTTCTGTGTTTCATCGTCAATAAGAAGGTCCAAGGGATACAGTAAACCTGGAGTGAAGCATCGGAATCTGTAACTAGTGGCACAGGAATGGTTCAAATAATAGACAGTAAGATGAGTCAGTATTCTTGTACTTAAGTCGGCATTGTGCCTTTTGTATTTACTTCCGACGCAATATCTGTGTTTCATCGACAATAAGAACGTCAGAGGGATACAGTAAATCTGAAGTAAAGCATCGGAATCTATAACTAGTGTCACAGGAATGGTTCAAAACATAGTCAGTAAGAAGAGTCAGTCTTCTTGTACTAAAGTCGGCATTATATAACTAGTGTCACAGGGATGGTTCAAATCATAGACAGTAAGAAGAGTCAGTATTCTTGTACTTTTGTCGGCATTGTGCCTTTTGTATTTAATTCCGATGCAATTTCTGTGTTTCATCGTCAATAAGAAGGACCAACGGATACAGTAAACCTGAAGTGAAGCACCGGAATCTGTAACTAGTGTCACAGGAATGGTTCAAAAGATAGTCAGTAAGAACAGTCAGTCTTCCTGTACTTAAGTCGGCGTTGTGCTTTTTGTATTTAATTCCGATGCAATTTCTGTGTTTCATGGTCAATTAGAAGGTCCAAGGGATACAGTAAAACTTGAGTGAAGCATCGGAATCTATAACAAGTGTCACAGGGATTGTTAAAACCATAGACAGTAAGATGAGTCAGTCTTCTTGTACTTAATTCGGCATTGTGCCTTGTGTATTTAATTCCGATGCAATTTCTGTGTTTCATCGTCAATAAGAAGGTCAGAGGGATACAGTAATAATCAAGTGATGCATTGGAATCTATAACTAGTGTCACAGGAATGGTTCAAAACATAGTCAGTAAGAAGAGTCAGTCTTCTTGTACTTACGTCGGCATTGTGCCTTTTGTATTTACTTCCGATTCAATATCTGTGTTTCATCGTCAATAAGAACGTCAGAGGGATACAGTAAATCTGAAGTGAAGCATCGGAATCTATACCTAGTGTCACAGGAATGGTTCTAAACTTAGTCAGTAAGAAGAGTCAGTCTTCTTGTACTTAAGTCGGCATTGTGCCTTTTTTATTTAATTCCGATGCACTTTCTGTGTTTCATCGTCAATAAGAGGGTCCAAGGGATACAGTAAACCTAGAGTGAAGCATCGGAATCTATTACTAGTGTCACAGGAATGGTTCAAATCATAGACAGTAAGAAGAGTCTGTCTTCTTGTACATAATTCGGCATTGTGCCTTTTGTATTTACTTCCGATGCAATATCTGTGTTTCATCGTAATAAGAACGTCAGAGGGATACAGTAAATCTGAAGTGAAGCATCGGAATCTATACCTAGTGTCACAGGAATGGTTCTAAACTTAGTCAGTAAGAAGAGTCAGTCTTCTTGTACTAAAGTCGGCATTGTGCCTTTTGTATATAATTCCGATGCAATTTCTATGTTTCATCGTCAATAAGAAGGTCCAAGGGATACAGTAAACCTAGAGTGAAGCAACGAAATCTACAACAAGTGTCACAGGGATGGTTCAAAACATAGACAGTAAGAAGAGTCAGTATTCTTGTACTTAAGTCGGCATTGTGCCTTTTGTATTTCATTCCGATGCAATTTCTGTGTTTCATCTTCAATAAGAAGGTCCAAGGGATACAGTAAACCTGAAGTGAAGCATCAGAGTCTATAACTAGTGTCACAGGAATGGTTCAAAACATAGTCAGTAAGAAGGGTCAGTCTTCTTGTACTTAATTCGGCATTGTGCCTTTTGTATTTAATTCCAATGCAATTTCTGTGTTTCATCGCCAATGAGAAGGTCAGAGGGATACAGTAATAATCAAGTGAAGCATCGGAATCTATAACTAGTGTCACAGGAATGGTTCAATACATAGTCAGTAAGAAGAGTCAGTCTTCTTGTACTTAAGTCGGCATTGTGCCTTTTGTATTTAATTCCGATGCAATTTCAGCGTTTCATCGTCAATAAGAAGGTCCAAGGGAGACAGTAAACCTGGAGTGAAGCATCGGAATCTATAACTAGTTTCACATGAAAGGTTCAAAACATAGACAGTAAGAAGAGTAAGTCTTCTTGTACTTAATTCGGCATTGTGCCTTTTCTATTTAATTCCGATGCAATTTCTGAGTATCATCGTCAATAAGAAGGTCAGAGGGATACAGTAAACCTCAAGTGAAGCATCGGAATCTATAACTAGTGTCACAGGAATCGTTCAAACATAGAGAGTAAGAAGAGTCAATATTCTTGAACTTAAGTCGGCGTTGTGCCTTTTGTATTTAATTCCGATGCAATTTCTGTGTTTCATCGTCAATAAGAAGGTCGAAGGGATACAGTAAACCTGGAGTGAAGCATCGTAATCTATAACTAGTGTCACAGGAATGGATCATACATAGACAGTAGGATGAGTCAGTCTTGTTGTACTTATGTCGGCATTGTGCCTATTTATTTAATTACGATGCAATTTCTGTGTTTCATCGTCAATAAGAAGGTCAGAGGGGTACAGTTAACCTCAAGTGAAGCATCGGAATCTATAACTACTGTCACAGGAATCGTTCAAACATAGAGAGTGAGAAGAGTCAATCTTCTTGAACTTAAGTCGGCATTGTGCCTTTTGTATTTAATTCCGATGCAATTTCTGTGTTTCATCGTCAATAAGAAGGTCCAAGGGATACAGTAAACCTGAAGTGAAGCATGGATATCTATAACTAGTGTCACAGGAAACGTTCAAATCATAGTCAGAAAGAAGAGTCGGTCTTCTCGTACTTAAGTCGTTATTAAGACTTTTGTATCTAATTCCGATGAAATTTCTGTGTTTCATCGTCAATGGGAAGGTCAGAGGGATGCAGTAAACCAGAAGTGAAGCATCGGAATCTATAACTAGTGTCACAAGAATGGTTAGAAACATATACAGTTGGAAGAGTCAGACTTGTTGTACTTAAGTCGGCATTGTGCCTTTTTATTTAATTCCGATGCAATTTCTGTGTTTCATCGTCAATACCAAGGTCAGAGGCATACAGTAAACCTGTAGTGAAGCATCGGAATCTATAACTAGGGTCACAGGAATGGTTCAAACATAGACAGTAGGAAGAGTCAGTCTTCTTGTACTTAAGTCGGCATTGTGCCTTTTCTATTTAATTTCGATGCAATTTATGTGCTTCATCGTCAATAAGAATGTCCAAGGGCTACAGTAAACCTGAAGTGAAGCATCGGAAGCCATAACTAGTGTCATAAGAATGGTTCAAAGCATAGTCAGTAAGAAGGGTCAGTCTTCTTGTACTTAAGTCGGCATTGTGCCTTTACTATTTAATTCCTATGCAATTTCTGTGTATCATCGTCAATAAGAAGGTCCAAGGGATACAGTAAACCTTTAGTGAAGCATCGGAATCTATAACTAGTGTCACAGGAATGGTTCAAAACATAGAGAGTAGGAAGAGTCAGCCTTCTTGTACTTAAGACGGCATTGTGCCTTTTGTATTTAATTCCGATGCTATTTCTGTGTTTCATCGTCAATACGAAGGTCAGAAGGATACAGTAAACCTGGAGTGAAGCATCGGAATCTATAACTAATGTCACAGGAATCGTTCAAACATAGAGAGTAAGAAGAGTCAATCTTCTTGAACTTAAGTCGGCATTGTGCCTTTTGTATTTAATTCCGATGCAATTTCTGTGTTTCATCGTCAATAAGAAGGTCAAAGGGATACAGTAAACCTGAAGTGAAGCATGGGAAGCCATAACTAGTGTCATAACAATGGTTCCAATCATAGACAGTAAGATGAGTCTGTCTTCTTGTACTTATGTCGGCATTATGCCTTTTTTATTTAATTCCGATGCGATTTCTGTGTTTCATCGTCAATAAGAAGGTCCAAGAAATAGAGTAAACCTGAATTTAAGCACCGAAATCTATAACTAGTGTCACATGAATGGTTCAAAACATAGTCAGTAAGAAGAGTCAGTCTTCTTGTACTTAAGTCGGCATTGTACCTTTTGTATTTACTTCCGATGCAATATCTGTGTTTCATCGTCAATAAGAACGTCAGAGGGATACAGTAAATCTGAAGTGAAGCATCGGAATCTATACCTAGTGTCACAGGAATGGTTCTAAACTTAGTCAGTAAGAAGAGTCAGTCTTCTTGTACTAAAGTCGGCATTGTGCCTTTTGTATTTAATTCCGATGCAATTTCTGTGTTTCATCGCCAGAAGAAGTTCCAAGGGATACAGTAAACCTGATGTGAAGCACCGGAATCTATAACTAGTGTCACAGGAATGGTTCAAAACATAGTCAGTAAGAACAGTCAGTCTTCTTGTAATTAAGTCGGCATTGTGCCTTTTGTAATTAATTCCGATGCAATTTCTGTCTTTCATCGTCAATAAGAAGGTCCAAGAAATAGAGTAAACCTGAATTTAAGCACCGAAATCTATAACTAGTGTCACATGAATGGTTCAAAACATAGTCAGTAAGAAGAGTCAGTCTTGTTGTACTTAAGTCGGCATTGTGCCTTTTGTATTTAATTCCGATGCAGTTTCTGCGTTTCATCGTCAATAAGAAGGTCCAACGGAGACAGTAAACCTGGAGTGAAGCATCGGAATCTATAACTAGTGTCACATGAATGGTTCAAAACATTGACAGTAAGAAGAGTAAGTCTTCTTGTACTTAATTCGGCATTGTGCCTTTTCTATTTAATTCCGGCGCAATTTCTGTGTATCATCGTCAATAAGAAGGTCAGAGGGATACAGTAAACCTCAAGTGAAGCATCGGAATCTATAACTAGTGTCACAGGAATCGTCAAACATAGGGAGTAAGAAGAGTCAATATTCTTGAACTTAAGTCGGCATTGTGCCTTTTGTATTTAATTCCGATGCAATTTCTGTGTTTCATCGTCAATAAGAAGGTCCAAGGGATACAGTAAACCTGGAGTGAAGCATCGGAATCTATAACTAGTGTCACAGGAATGGTTCATACATAGACAGTAAGAAGAGTCAGTCTTCTTGAACTTAAGTCGGCATTGTGCCTTTTCTATTTAATTCCGATGCAACTTCTGTGTTTCATCGTCATTAAGAAAGTCCAAGGGATACAGTAAACGTGGAGTGAAGCATCGGAATCTATAACTAGTGTCACAGGAATGGTTCATACATAGACAGTAAGAAGAGTCAGTCTTCTTGAACTTAAGTCGGCATTGTGCCTTTTGTATTTAATTCCGATGCTATTTCTGTGTTTCATCGTCAATACGAAGGTCAGAGGGATACAGTAAACCTGGAGTGAAGCATCGGAATCTATAACTAGTGTCACAGGAATGGTTCATACATAGACAGTAAGAAGAGTCAGTCTTCTTGAACTTAAGTCGGCATTGTGCCTTTTGTATTTAATTCCGATGCAATTTCTGTGTTTCATCGTCAATAAGAAGGTCCAAGGGATACACTAAACCTGGAGTGATGCATCGGAACCTATAATTAGTGTCACAGGGATGGTTCAAAACATAGACAGTAAGAAGAGTCAGTATTCTTGTACTTAAGTCGGCATTGTGCCTTTTGTATTTAATTCCGATGCAATTTCTGTGTTTCATCGCCAGAAGAAGTTCCAAGGGATACAGTAAACCTGATGTGAAGCACCGGAATCTATAACTAGTGTCACAGGAATGGTTCAAAGCATAGTCAGTAAGAACAGTCAGTCTTCTTGTACTTAAGTCGGCATTGTGCCTTTTGTATTTCAATCCGATGCAATATCTGTGTTTCATCGTCAATAGGTAGGTCCATGGAATACAGTAAACCTGAAGTGAAGCATCGGAATCTATAACTAGTGTCACAGGAATGGTTCAAAACATAGACAGTTGGAAGAGTCAGACTTGTTGTACTTAAGTCGGCATTGTGCCTTTTTAATTTAATTCCGATGCAATTTCTGTGTTTCATCGTCAATAACAAGGTCAGAGGGATACAGTACACCTGTAGTGAAGCAACGGAATCTATAACTAGTGTCACAGGAATGGTTCAAAACATAGTCAGTAGGAAGAGTCAGTCTTCTTGTACTTAAGTCGGAATTGTGCTTGTCTATTTAATTCCGATGCAATTTCTGTGCTTCATCGTCAATAAGAATGTCCAAGGGATACAGTAAACCTGAAGTGAAGCATCGGAAGCCATAACTAGTGTCATAAGAATGGTTCAAAGCATAGTCAGTAAGAAGGGTCAGTCTTCTTGTACTTAAGTCGGCATTGTGCCTTTACTATTTAATTCCTATGCAATTTCTGTGTTTCATCGTCAATAAGCAGGTCCAAGGGATACAGTAAGCCTGGAGTGAAGCATCGGAATCCATAACTAGTGTCACAGGAATGGTTCAAAACATAGACAGTAGGAAGAGTCAGTCTTCTTGTACTTAAGTCGGCATTGTGCCTTTTGTATTTAATTCCGATGCTATTTCTGTGTTTCATCGTCAGTACGAAGGTCAGAGGGATACAGTAAACCTGGAGTGAAGCATCGGAATCTATAACTAGTGTCACAGGAATCGTTCAAACATAGAGAGGAAGAAGAGTCAATCTTCTTGAACTTAAGTCGGCATTGTGCATTTTGTATTTAATTCCGATGCAATTTCTGTGTCTCATCGTCAATAAGATTGGCCAAGGGATACAGTAAACCTGAAGTGAAGCATGGGAATCTATAGCTTGTGTCACAGGAATGGTTCAAAACATAGTCAGTAAGAAGAGTCAGTCTTCTTGTATTAAAGTTCCTCATTCTGCCTTTTGTATTTAATTCCGATGCAATTTCTGTGTTTCATCGTCAATACGAAGGTCAGAGGGATACAGTAAACCTGGAGTGAAGCATCGGAATCTATAACTAGTGTCACAGGAATGGTTCAAATCATAGACAGTAAGAAGAGTCAGTTTTCTTGTACTTAATTCGGCATTGTGCCTTTTGTATTTACTTAGGACGCAATATCTGTGTTTCATCGACAATAAGAACGTCAGAGGGATACAGTAAATCTGAAGAGAAGCATCGGAATCTATAACTAGTGTCACAGGAATGGTTCAAACATAATCAGTAAGAAGAGTCAGTCTTCGTGTACTAAAGTTGGCATTGTGCCTTTTGTATTTGATTCCGATGCAATTTCTGTGTTTCATCGTCAATAAGAAGGTCCAAGGGATACAGTAAAACTGGAGTGAAGCATCGGAATCTATAACAAGTGTCACAGGGATGGTTCAAAACATAGCCAGTAAGAAGAGTCAGTATTCTTGTACTTAAGTCGGCATTGTGCCTTTTGTATTTAATTCTGATGCAATTTCTGTGTTTCATCGTCAATAAGAAGGTCCAAGGGATACAGTGAACCTGAAGTGAAGCACCGGAATCTATAACTAGTGTCACATGAATGGTTCAAAACATAGTCAGTAAGAAGAGTCAGTCTTCTTGTACTTAAGTCGGCATTGTGCCTTTTGTATTTACTTCCGATGCAATTTCTGCGTTTCATCGTCAATAAGAAGGTCCAAGGGATACAGTATGCCTGGAGTGAAGCATCGGAATCTATAACAAGTGTCACATGAATGGTTCAAAACATAGACAGTAAGAAGAGTCAGTCTTCTTGTACTTAATTCGGCGTTGTGCCTTTTGTATTTAATTCCGATGCAATTTCTGTGTTTCATCGTCAATATGAAGGTCAGAGGGATACAGTAAACCTCAAGTGAAGCATCGGAATCTATAACTAGTGTCACAGGAATGGTTCAAAACATAGTCAGTAATAAGAGTCAGTCTTCTTGTACTTAAGTCGGCATTGTGCCTTTTGTATTTACTTCCGATGCAATTTCTGTGTTTCATCGTCAATAAGAAGGTCCAAGGGATACAGTAAACCTGGAGTGAAGCATCGAAATCTATAACTAGTGACACAGGGATGGTTCAAATCATAGAAAGTAAGAAGAGTCAGTATTCTTGTACTTTTGTCGGCATAATGCCTTTTGTATTTAATTCCGATGCAATTTCTGTGTTTCATCGTCAATACGAAGGACCAACGGATACAGTAAACCTGAAGTGAAGCACCGGAATCTATAACTAGTGTCACAGGAATGGTTCAAAAGATAGTCAGTAAGAACAGTCAGTCTTCCTGTACTTAAGTCGGCATTGTGCTTTTTGTATTTAATTCCGATGCAATTTCTGTGTTTCATCGTCAATAAGAAGGTCCAAGGGATACAGTAAACTTGGAGTGAAGCAACGGAATCTATAACAAGTGTCACAGGGATGGTTCAAAACATAAACAGTAAGAAGAGTCAGTATTCTTGTACTTAAGTCGGCATTGTGCCTTCTGTATTTCATTCCGATGCAATTTCTGTGTTTCATCCTTAATAAGAAGGTCCAAGGGATACAGTAAATCTGAAGTGAAGCATCAGAGTCTATAACTAGTGTCACAGGAATGGTTCAAAACATAGTCAGTAAGAAGAGTCAGTCTTCTTGTACTTAAGTCGGCATTGTGCCTTTTGTATTTTAATTCCGATGCAATTTCTGTCTTTCATCGTCAATAAGAAGGTCCAAGAAATAGAGTAAACCTGAATTTAAGCACCGAAATCTATAACTAGTGTCACATGAATGGTTCAAAACATAGTCAGTAAGAAGAGTCAGTTTTCTTGTACTTAAGTCGGCATTGTGCCTTTTGTATTTAATTCCGATGCAATTTCTGCGTTTCATCGTCAATAAGGAGGCCCAAGGGAGACAGTAAACATGGAGTGAAGCATCGGAATCTATAACTAGTGTCACATGAATGGTTCAAAACATAGACAGTAAGAAGAGTAAGTCTTCTTGTACTTAATTCGGCATTGTGCCTTTTCTATTTAATTCCGATGCAATTTCTGTGTTTCATCGTCAATAAGAAGGTCAGAGGGATACAGTAAACCTCAAGTGAAGCATCGGAATCTATAACTAGTGTCACAGGAATCGTTCAAACATAGAGAGTAAGACGAGTCAATCTTCTTGAACTTAAGTCGGCATTGTGCCTTTTGTATTTAATTCCGATGCAATTTCTGTGTTTCATCGTCAATAAGAAGGTCCAAGGGATACAGTAAACCTGAAGTGAAGCATGGGAATCTATAACTTGTGTCACAGGAATGGTTCAAAACATAGTCAGTAAGAAGAGGCAGTCTTCTTGTACTTAAGTTCCTCATTCTGCCTTTTGTATTTAATTCCGATGCAATTTCTGTGTTTCATCGTCAATAATAAGGTCCAAGGGATACAGTAAACCTGGAGTGAAGCATCGGAATCTATAACTAGTGTCACAGGAATGAATCAAACCATAGTCAGTAAGAAGAGTCAGTCTTCTTGAACTTAAGTCGGCATTGTGCCTTTTCTATTTAATTCCGATGCAATTTCTGTGTTTCATCGTCAATAAGAAGGTCCAAGGGATACAGTAAACATGGAGTGAAGCATCGGAATCTGTAACTAGTGGCACAGGAATGGTTCAAATCATAGACAGTAAGATGAGTCAGTATTCTTGTACTTAAGTCGGCATTGTGCTTTTTTATTTAATTCCGATGCAATTTCTGTGTTTCATCGTCAATAAGAAGGTCTAAAGGATACAGTAAACCTAGAGTGAAGCATCGGAATCTATTACTAGTGTCACAGGAATGGTTCAAATCATAGACAGTAAGAAGTGTCAGTCTTCTTGTACCTAGTTCGGCATTGTGCCTTTTGTATTTACTTCCGACGCAATATCTGTGTTTCATCGACAATAAGAACGTCAGAGGGATACAGTAAATCTGAAGTGAAGCATCGGAATCTATAACTAGTGTCACAGGAATGGTTCAAAACATAGTCAGTAAGAAGAGTCAGTCTTCTTGTACTAAAGTCGGCATTATATAACTAGTGTCACAGGGATGGTTCAAATCATAGACAGTAAGAAGAGTCAGTATTCTTGTACTTTTGTCGGCATTGTGCCTTTTGTATTTAATTCCTATGCAATTTCTGTGTTTCATCGTCAGTAAGAAGGACCAAGGGATACAGTAAACCTGAAGTGAAGCACCGAAATCTATAACTAGTGTCACAGGAATGGTTCAAAAGATAGTCAGTAAGAACAGCCAGTCTTCCTGTACTTAAGTCGGCATTGTGCTTTTTGTATTTAATTCCGATGCAATTTCTGTGTTTCATCGTCAATAAGAAGGTCCAAGGGATACAGTAAACCGGAAGTGAAGCATCGGAATCTATAACTAGTGTCACAGGAATGGTTCAAAACATAGACAGTAGGAAGAGTCAGTCTTGTTGTACTTATTTCGGCATTGTGCCTTTTTATTTAATTACGATGCAATTTCTGTGTTTCATCGTCAATAAGAAGGTCGGAGGGATACAGTAAACCTGTAGTGAAGCATCGGAAACTATAACTAGTGTCACAGGAATGGTTCAAGACATAGACAGTAGGAAGAGTCAGTCTTCTTTTACTTAAGTCGGCATTGTGCCTTTTTTATTTAATTCCGATGCAATTTCTGTGTTTCATCGTCAATAAGAGGGTCCAAGGGATACAGTAAACCTAGAGTGAAGCATCGGAATCTATTACTAGTGTCACAGGAATGGTTCAAATCATAGACAGTAAGAAGAGTCTGTCTTCTTGTACTTAATTCGGCATTGTGCATTTTGTATTTACTTCCGATGCAATATCTGTGTTTCATCGTCAATAAGAACGTCAGAGGGATACAGTAAATCTGAAATGAAGCATCGGAATCTATACCTAGTGTCACAGGAATGGTTCAAAACATAGTCAGTAACAAGAGTCAGTCTTCTTGTACTAAAGTCGGCATTGTGCCTTTTGTATTTAATTCCGATGCAATTTCTGTGTTTCATCTTCAATAAGAAGGTCCAAGGGATACAGTAAACCTGAAGTGAAGCACCGAAATCTATAACTAGTGTCACATGAATGGTTCAAAACATAGTCAGTAAGGAGAGTCAGTCTTCTTGTACTTAGGTCGGCATTGTGCCTTTTGTATTTAATTCCGTTGCAATTTCTGCGTTTCATCGTGAATAAGAAAGTCCAAGGGAGACAGTAAACCTGGAGTGAAGCATGGGAATCTATAAGTAGTGTCACATGAATGGTTCAAAACATAGACAGTAAGAGAGTAAGTCTTCTTGTACTTAATTCGGCATTGTGCCTTTTCTATTTAATTCCGATGCAATTTCTGTGTTTCATCGTCAATAAGAAGGTCAGAGGGATACAGTAAACCTCAAGTGAAGCATCGGAATCTATAACTAGTGTCACAGGAATGGTTCAAAACATAGTCAGTAACAAGAGTCAGTCATCTTGTACTTAAGTCGGCATTGTGCCTTTTCTATTTAATTCCGATGCAATTTCTGTGTTTCATCGTCAATAAGAAGGTCCAATGGATACGGTAAACCTGGAGTGAAGCATCGGAATCTATAACTAGTGTCACAGGAATGGTTCAAAACATAGTCAGTAAGAAGAGTCAGTCTTCTTGTACTTAAGTCGGCATTGTGCCTTTTGTATTTAATTCCGATGCAATTTCTGTGTTTCATCGTCAATAAGAATGTCCAAGGGATACAGTAAACCGGGAGTGAAGCATCGGAATCTATAACTAGTGTCACAGGAATGGTTCAAAACATAGTCAGTAAGAGGAGTCAGCCTTCTTGTACTTAAATCTGCATTGAACCGACTTGTCGAGATAACATATTGGACCTACTGATAACAAACAGACCCGAACTTTTCGAATCTGTATGTACAGAACAGGGAATCAGTGATCATAAGGCCGTTGCAGCATCCCTGAATATGGAAGTTAACAGGAATATAAAAAAAGGGAGGAAGGTTTATCTGTTTAGCAAGAGTAATAGAAGGCAGATTTCAGACTACCTAACAGATCAAAACGAAAATTTCTGTTCCGACACTGACGATGTTGAGTGTTTATGGAAAAAGTTCAAGGCATTCGTAAAATTCGTTTTAGACAGGTACGTGCCGAGTAAAACTGTGAGGGACGGGAAAAACCCACCGTGGTACAACAACAAAGTTAGGGAACTACTGCGAAAGCAAAGAGAGCTCCACTCCAAGTTTAAACGCAGCCAAAACCTCTCAGACAAACAGAAGCTAATCGATGTCAAAGTTAGCGTAAGGAGGGCTATGCGTGAAGCGTTCATTGAATTCGAAAGTAAAATTCTATGTACCGACTTGACAGAAAATCCTAGGAAGTTCTGGTCTTACGTTAAATCAGTAAGTGGCTCGAAACAGCATATCCAGACACTACGGGATGATGATGGCATTGAAACAGAGGATGACATGCGTAAAGCTTAAATACTAAACACCTTTTTCCAAAGCTGTTTCACAGAGGAAGACCGCACTGCAGTTCCTTCTCTAAATCCTCGCACAAACGAAAAAATGGCTGACATCGAAATAAGTGTCCAAGGAATAGAAAAGCAACTGGAATCACTCAATAGAGGGAAGTCCACTGGACCTGACGGGATACCAATTCGATTCTACACAGAGTACGCGAAAGAACTTGCCCCCCTTCTAACAGCCGTGTACCGCAAGTCTCTAGAGGAACGGAGGGTTCCAAATGATTGGAAAAGAGCACAGATAGTCCCAGTCTTCAAGAAGGGTCGTCGAGCAGATGCGCAAAACTATAGACCTATATCTCTTACGTCGATCTCTTGTAGAATTTTAGAACATGTTTTTTGCTCGCGTATCATGTCATTTCTGGAAACCCAGAATCTACTATGTAGGAATCAACATGGATTCCAGAAACAGCGATCGTGTGAGACCCAACTCGCCTTATTTGTTCATGAGACCCAGAAAATATTAGATACAGGCTCCCAGGTAGATGCTATTTTTCTTGACTTCCGGAAGGCGTTCGATACAGTTCCGCACTGTCGCCTGATAAACAAAGTAAGAGCCTACGGAATATCAGACCAGCTGTGTGGCTGGATTGAAGAGTTGTTAGCAAACAGAACACAGCATGTTGTTATCAATGGAGAGACGTCTACAGACGTTAAAGTAACCTCTGGCGTGCCACAGGGGAGTGTTATGGGACCATTGTTTTTCACAATATATATAAATGACTTAGTAGATAGTGTCGGAAGTTCCATGCGGCTTTTCGCGGATGATGCTGTAGTATACAGAGAAGTTGCTGCATTAGAAAATTGTAGCGAAATACAGGAAGATCTGCAGCGGATAGGCACTTGGTGCAGGGAGTGGCAACTGACCCTTAACATAGACAAATGTAATGTATTGCGAATACATAGAAAGAAGGATCCTTTATTGTATGATTATATGATAGCGGAACAAACACTGGTAGCAGTTACTTCTGTAAAATATCTGGGAGTATGCGTACGGAACGATTTGAAGTGGAATGATCATATAAAACTAATTGTTGGTAAGGTGGGTACCAGGTTGAGATTCATTGGGAGAGTGCTTAGAAAATGTAGTCCATCAACAAAGGAGGTGGCTTACAAAACACTCGTTCGACCTATACTTGAGTATTGCTCATCAGTGTGGGATCCGTACCAGGTCGGGTTGACTGAGGAGATAGAGAAGATCCAAAGAAGAGCGGCGCGTTTCGTCACTGGGTTATTTGGTAACCGTGATAGCGTTACGGAGATGTTTAATAAACTCAAGTGGCAGACTCTGCAAGAGAGGCGCTCTGCATCGCGGTGTAGCTTGCTCGCCAGGTTTCGAGAGGGTGCGTTTCTGGATGAGGTATCGAATATATTGCTTCCCCCTACTTATACTTCCCGAGGTGATCACGAATGTAAAATTAGAGAGATTAGAGCGCGCACGGAGGCTTTCAGACAGTCGTTCTTCCCGCGAACCATACGCGACTAGAACAGGAAAGGGAGGTAATGACAGTGGCACGTAAAGTGCCCTCCGCCACACACCGTTGCGTGGCTTGCGGAGTATCAATGCAGATGTAGATGTATTAAATTCCGATGCAATTTCTGCGTTTCATCGTCAATAAGAAGGTCCAAGGGATACAGTAAACCTGGAGTGAAGCATCGGAATCTATAAGTAGTGTCTCAGGGATGGTTCAAAACATAGACAGTAAGAAGAGTCGGTATTCTTGTACTTATATCGGCATTGTGCCATTTGTATTTAATTCCGATGCAATTTCTTTGTTACATCGCCAATAAGAAGGTCCAAGGGATACAGTAAACCTGAAGTGAAGCACCAGAATCTATAACTAGTGTCACAGGAATGGTTCAAAACATAGTCAGTGAGAACAGTCAGTCTTCTTGTACTTAAGTCGGCATTGTGCCTTTTGTATTTAATTCCGATGCAATTTCTGTGTTTCATCGTCAACAAGAAGGTCCAAGGGATACAGTAAACCGGAAGTGAAGCATCGGAATCTATAACTAGTGTCACAGGAATGGTTCAAAACATAGACAGTAGGAAGAGTCAGTCCTGTTGTACTTAAGTCGGCGTTATGCCTTTTCATTTAATTCCGATGCAATTTCAGTGTTTCATCGTCAATAAGAAGGACTAAGGGATACAGTAAACCTGGAGTGAAGCATCGGAATCTATAACAAGTGTCACAGGAATGGTTCAAAACATAGAGAGTAGGAAGAGTGAGTCTTCTTGTACTTATGTCGGCATTGTGCCTTTTGTATTTAATTCCGATGCTATTTCTTTGTTTCATCGTCAATAACAAGGTCAGAGGGATACAGTAAACCTGAAGTGAAGCATCGGAATCTATAACTAGTGTCACAGTAATGGTTCAAACATAGACAGTAAGAAGAGTAAATCCTCTTGAACTTAAGTCGGCATTGTGCCTTTTGTATTTAATTCCGATGCAATTTCTGTGTTTCATCGTCAATAAGAAGGTCCAAGGGATACAGTAAACCTGAAGTGAAGCATGGGAATCTATAACTAGTGTCACAGGAAAGGTTCAAAACATAGTCAGAAAGAAAAGTCAGTCTTCTTGTACTTCAGTCGGCATTGTGCCCTTTGTATTTAATTCCGATGCAATTTCTGTGTTTCATCGTCAATAGGAAGGTCCAAGGGATACAGTAAACCTGGAGTGAAGCATTGGAATCTATAACAAGTGTCACAGGGATGGTTCAAAGCATAGACAGTAAGAAGAGTCAGTATTCTTGTACTTAAGTCGGCATTGTGCCTTTTGTATTTAATTCCGATGCAATTTCTGTGTTTCATCGTCAACAAGAAGGTCCAAGGGATACAGTAAACCGGAAGTGAAGCATCGGAATCTATAACTAGTGTCACAGGAATGGTTCAAAACATAGACAGTAGGAAGAGTCAGTCCTGTTGTACTTAAGTCGGCGTTATGAGTTTCATTTAATTCCGATGCAATTTCAGTGTTTCATCGTCAATAAGAAGGTCAGAGGGATACAGTAAGCCTGACGTGAAGCATCGGAATCTATAACTAGTGTCACAGTAATGGTTCACACATAGACAGTAAGAAGAGTCAATCCTCTTGAACTTAAGTCGGCATTGTGCCTTTTGTATTTAATTCCGATGCAATTTCTGTGTTTCATCGTCAATAAGAAGGTCCAAGGGATACAGTAAACCTGAAGTGAAGCTTGGGAATCTATAACTAGTGTCACAGGAAAGGTTCAAAACATAGTCAGAAAGAAAAGTCAGTCTTCTTGTACTTCAGTCGGCATTGTGCCTTTTGAATTTAATTCCGATGCAATTTCTGTGATTCATCGTCAATAGGAAGGTCAGAGGGATACAGTAAACCTGAAGTGAAGCATCGGAATCTATAACTAGTGTCACAGGAAAGGTTCAAAACATAGACAGTAGGAAGAGTCAGTCTGCTTGTACCTAAGTCGGCATTGTGCCTTTTCTATTTAATTCCGATGCAATTTGTGTATTTCATCGTCAATAAGAAGGTCCAAGGTATATAGTAAACCTGGAGTGAAGCATCGGAATCTATAACTAGTGTCACAGGAATGGTTCAAAACATAGACAGTAAGAAGAGTCAGTCTTCTTGTACTTAAGTCGGCATTGTGCCTATTTTATTTAATCCCGATGCAATTTCTGTGTTTCATCGTCAATAAGAAGGTCCAAGGGATACAGTAAACCTGGAGTGTAGCATCGGAATCTATAACTAGTGTCACAGGAATGGTTAAAATCATCGACAATAAGAAGAGTCAGTCTTCTTGTACTTAATTCGGCATTGTGCCTTTAGTATTTAATTCCAATGCAATTCCTTTGATTCATCGTCAATAGGAAGGTCAGAGGGATACAGTAAATCTGAAGTGAAGCATCGGAATCTATAACAAGTGTCACAGGATTGGTTCAAAACTTAGTCAGTAAGAAGAGTCAGTGTTCTTGTACTTAAGTCGGCATTGTGCCTTTTGTATTAAATTCCGATGCAATTTCTGTGTTTCATCGTCAACAAGAAAGTCCAAGGGATACAGTAAACCTGAAGTGAAACATCAGAATCTATAACTAGTGGTACAGGAATGGTTCAAACATAGTCAGTAAGAAGAGTCAGTCTTCTTGTACTTATGTCGGCATTGTGCATTTTCCATTTAATTCCGATGCAATTTCTGTGCTTCATCGTCAATACGAAAGTCCAAGGGATACAGTAAGCCTGAAGTGAAGCATCGGAATCTATATCTAGTGTCACAGGAGTCGTTCAAAACATTGTCAGTAAGAAGGCTCAGTCTTCTTGTACTTAAGTCGGCATTGTGCCGTTTGTATTTTATTCCGATACAATATCTGTGTTTCATCGTCAATAATAAGGGCAAGTGATACAGTAACCCTGGAGTGAAGCTTCAGAATCTACTACTAGTGTCACAGGAATGGTTCAAAACAAAGACAGTAAGAAGAGTAAGTCATCCTGTACTTAAGTCGGAATTGTGCCTTGTGTATTTAATTCCGATGCATTATCTGTGTTTCATCGTCAATAAGAAGGTCAGAGGGATACAGTAAACCTAAAGTGAAGCATCGGAATCTATAACAAGTGTCACAGGAATGGTTCAAAACATAGTCAGTAAGAAGAGTCAGTCTTCTTGTACTTAAGTCAGCATTGTGCCTTTTTTATTTAATTCCGAGGCAATTTCTGTGTTTCATCGTCATTAAGAAGGTCCAAGGGATACAGTAAACCTGAACTGAAGCATCAGAATCCATAACTAGTGTCACAGGAATGGTTCAAAACATAGACAGTAAGAAGAGTCAGTCTTCTTGTACTTAAGTCGGCATTGTGCCTTTTGTATTTAATTCCGGTGCAATTTCTGTGTTTCTTCGTCGTTAAGAGGGTCCAAAAGATACAGTAAACCTGAAGTGAAGCATCGGAATCCATTACTAGTGTCACAGGAATGGTTCAAAACATAGACAGTAAGAAGAGTCAGTCTTCTTGTACTTAAGTCGGCATTGTGCCTTTTGTATTTAATTCCGATGCAATTTCTGTGTTTCATCGTCAATAAGATGGTCCAAGGGATACAGTAAACCTGAAGTGAAGCATCGGAATCTATAACTAGTGTCACAGGAATGGTTCAAATCATAGACAGTAAGAAGAGTCAGTATTCACGTACTTAAGTCGGTATTGTGCCTTTTTTATTTAATTCCGAGGCAATTTCTGTGTTTCATCGTCATTAAGAAGGTCCAAGGGATACAGTAAACCTGAAGTGAAGCATCAGAATCTATAACTACTGTCACATGAATGGTTCAAAACATAGACAGTAGGAAGAGTCAGTCTTGTTGTACATAAGTCGGCATTGTGCCTTTTGTATTTAATTACGATGCAATTTCTGTGTTTCATCGTCAATAAGAAGGTCAGAGGGATACAGTAAACCTGTAGTGAAGCATCAGAAACTATAACTAGTGTCACAGGAATAGTTCAAACCATAGACAGTAGGAAGAGTCAGTATTCTTGTACATAAGTCCACAGTGTTCCTTTTCTATTTAATTCCGATGCAATTTCTGTGCTTCATCGTCAATACAAAAGTCCAAGGGATACGGTAAACCTGCATTGAAGCATCGGAATCTATAACTAATGTCACAGGAATGAATCAAACATAGTCGGTAAGAAGGGTCAGTCTTCTTGTACTTAAGCCGGCATAGTGCCTTTTCTATTTAATTCCGATGCAATTTCTGTGTTTTATCGTCAATAAGAAGGTCCAAGAGATAGAGTAAACCATGAGTGAAGCATCGGAATCTATAACTTGTGTCACAGGAATGGTTCAAAGCATACACAGTAAGAAGAGTTAGTCTTCTTGTACTTATGTCGGCATTGTGCCTTTTGTATTTAATTCCAATGCAATTTCTGTGTTTCATCGTCAACAAGGAAGTCCAAGGGATACAGTAAACCTGAAGGGAAGCAACAGAATCTATAACTAGTGGTACAGGAATGGTTCAAACATAGTCAGTAAGAAGAGTTAGTCTTCTTGTAATTATGTCGGCATTGTGCATTTTCTATTTAATTCCGATGCAAGTTCTGTGCTTCATCGTCAATACGAAACTTCAAGGGATACAGTAAGCCTGAAGTGAAGCTTCGGAATCTATATCTAGTGTCACAGGAGTCGTTCAAAACATTGTCAGTAAGAAGGCTCAGTCTTCTTGTACTTAAGTCGGCATTGTGCCTTTTGTATTTTATTCCGATACATTATCTGTGTTTCATCGTCAATAATGAGGGCAAGTGATACAGTAAACCTGGAGTGAAGCATCGGAATCTACAACTAGTGTCACAGGAATGGTTCAAAACAAAGACAGTAAGAAGAGTCAGTCATCTTGTACTTAAGTTGGAATTGTGCCTTGTGTATTTATTCCCGATGCATTATCTGTGTTTCATCGTCAATAAGAAGGTCAGAGGGATACAGTAAACCTGAAGTGAAGCATCGGAATCTATAACAAGTGTCACAGGAATGGTTCAAAACATAGTCAGTAAGAAGAGTCAGTCTTCTTGTACTTAAGTTGGCATTGTGCGTTTTGCATTTAATTCTGATGCAATTTCTGTGTTCCATCGTCAATAAGAAGGTCAGAGGGATACAGTAAACCTGAAGGTAAGCATCGGAATCTATGACTAGTGTCACAGGAATGGTTCAAATCATAGACAGTAAGAAGAGTCAGTATTCTTGTACATAAGTCGGCATTGTGCGTTTTGCATTTAATTCTGATGCAATTTCTGTGTTCCATCGTCAATAAGAAGGTCAGAGGGATACACTAAACCTGAAGTTAAGCATCGGAATCTATAACTAGTGTCGCAGGAATGGTACAAAACATAGTCAGTAAGAAGAGTAAGTTTTCTTGTACTTAAGTCGGCAATGTACCTTTTGTATTTATTTCTGATGCAATTTCTGTGTTTCATCGTCAATAAGAAGGTCCAAGGGTTACAGAAAACCTGGATTGAAGCATCGGAATCTATAACTAGTGTCACAGGGATGGTTCAAAACATAGACAGTAAGAAGAGTCAGTATTCATGTACATCAGTCGGCATTGTGCCTTTTGTATTTAATTCCGATGCAATTTCTGTGTTTCATCGTCAATAATAAGGTCAGAGGGATACAGTAAACCTGTAGGGAAGCATCGGAATCTATAACTAGTGTCACAGGAATAGTTCAAACCATAGACAGTAGGAAGAGTCAGTATTCTTGTACTTAAGTCGGCATTGTGCATTTTCTACTTAATTCCGATGCAATTTCTGTGCTTCATCGTCAATACGAAAGTCCAAGGGATACAGTAAACCTGCAGTGAAGCATCGGAATCTATAACTAGTGTCACAGGAATGATTGAAACATAGTCAGTAAGAAGGGTCAGTTTTCTTGTACTTAAGCCGGCATTGTGCCTTTTCTATTTAATTCCGATTTAATTTCTGTGTTTTATCGTCTATAAGGAGGTCCAAGGGATACAGTAAACCTGGAGTGAAGCATCGGAAACTATAACTAGTTTCACAGGAATGGTTCAAACCATAGTCAGTAAGAAGAGACAGTCTTCCCTTTCTTAAGTCGGCATTGTGTCTTTTGTATTTAATTCCGGTGCAATTTCTGTGTTTCATCGTCAATAACAAGGTCCAAGGGATACAGTAAACCTGGAGTGAAGCATCGGAATCTATAACTAATATCACAGGAATGAATCAAAACATAGTCAGAAAGAAGAGCCAGTCTTCTTGTACTTAAGTCGGCATTGTGACATTTGTATTTAATTCCGATGCAATTTCTGTGTTTCATCGTCAATAAGAAGGTCAGAGGGATACAGTAAACCTGAAGTGAAGCATCGGAATCTATAACTAGTGTCACAGGAATGGTTCAAAACATAGACAGTAAGAAGAGTCAGTCTTCTTGTACTTAAGTCGGCATTGTGCCTATTTTATTTAATTCTGATGCAATTTCTGTGTTTCATCGCCAATAAGAAGGTCCAAGCGATACAGTACACCTGGAGAGTAGCATCGGAATCTATAACTAGTGTCACAGGAATGGTTAAAATCATCGACAGTAAGAAGAGTCAGTCTTCTTGTACTTTATTCGGCATTGTGCCTTTAGTATTTAAATCCAATGCAATTCCTTTGTTTCATCGTCAATAGGAAGGTCAGAGGGATACAGTAAATCTGAAGTGAAGCATCGGAATCTATAACAAGTGTCACAGGAATGGTTCAAAACTTAGTCAGTAAGAAGAGTCAGTGTTCTTGTACTTAAGTCGGCATTGTGCCTTTTGTATTTAATTCCGATGCAATTTCTGTGTTTCATCGTCAATAAGAAAGTCCAAGGGATACAGTAAACCTAAAGTGAAGCAACAGAATCTATAACTAGTGGTACAGGAATGGTTTAAACATAGTCAGTAAGAAAAATCAGTTTTCTTGTAATTATGTCGGCATTGTGCATTTTCTATTTAATTCCGATGCAAGTTCTGTGCTTCATCGTCAAGGGATACAGTAAGCCTGAAGTGAAGCTTCGGAATCTATATCTAGTGTCACAGGAGTCGTTCAAAACATTGTCAGTAAGAAGGCTCAGTCTTCTTGTACTTATGTCGGCATTGTGCCTTTTGTATTTTATTCCGATACATTATCTGCGTTTCATCGTCAATAATAAGGGCAAGTGATACAGTAAACCTGGAGTGAAGCATCGGAATCTACAACTAGTGTCACAGGAATGGTTCAAAACAAAGACAGTAAGAAGAGTCAGTCATCTTGTACTTAAGTTGGAATTGTGCCTTGTGTATTTAATTCCGATGCATTATCTGTGTTTCATCGTCAATAAGAAGGTCAGAGGGATACAGTAAACCTGAAGTGAAGCATCGGAATCTATAACAAGTGTCACAGGAATGGTTCGAAACATAGTCAGTAAGAAGAGTCAGTCTTCCTGTACTTAAGTCAGCCATGTGCCTTTTTTATTTAATTCCGAGGCAATTTCTGTGTTTCATCGTCATTAAGAAGCTCCAAGGGATACAGTAAACCTG
This sequence comes from Schistocerca americana, assembly GCF_021461395.2. Classification (NCBI taxonomy): domain Eukaryota; kingdom Metazoa; phylum Arthropoda; class Insecta; order Orthoptera; family Acrididae; genus Schistocerca; species Schistocerca americana. The sequence goes on along the minus strand of NW_025726598.1, from coordinate 726,174 downwards.
AAGTGAAGCCTCAGAATCTATAACTAGTGTCACACGAATGGTTCAAAACATAGACAGTAAGAAGAGTCTGTCTTCTTGTACTTAAGTCGGCATTGTGCCTGTTGTATTTAATTCCGGTGCAATTTCTGTTTCATCGTCGTTAAGAGGGTCCAAGGGATACAGTAAACCTGGAGTGAAGCATCGGAATCTATAACTAGTGTCACAGGAATGGTTCAAAACATAGACAGTAAGAAGAGTCAGTCTTCTTGTACTTAAGTTGGCATTGTGCCTTTTGTATTTAATTCCGATGCAATTTCTGTGTTTCATCGTCAATAAGATGGTCCAACGGATACAGTAAACCTGAAGTGAAGCATCGGAATCTATAACTAGTGTCACAGGAATGTTTCTAATCATAGACAGTAAGAAGAGTCAGTATTCTTGTACTTAAGTCGGCATTGTGCGTTTTGCATTTAATTCTGTTGCAATTTCTGTGTTCCATCGTCAATAAGAAGGTCAGAGGGATACAGTAAACCTGAAGTTAAGCATCGTAATCTATAACTAGTGTCGCAGGAATGGTACAAAACATAGTCAGTAAGAAGAGTCAGTTTTCTTGTACTTAAGTCGGCAATGTACCTTTTGTATTTAATTCTGTTGCAATTTCTGTGTTTCATCGTCAATAAGAAGGTCCAAGGGTTACAGAAAACCTGAAGTGAAGCATCGGAATCTATAACAAGTGTCACAGGAATGGTTCAAAACATAGTCAGTAAGAAGAGTCAGTCTTCTTGTACTTAAGTCAGCCATGTGCCTTTTTTATTTAATTCCGAGGCAATTTCTGTGTTTCATCGTCATGAAAAAGGTCCAAGGGATACAGTAAACCTGAAGTGAAGCCTCAGAATCTATAACTAGTGTCACACGAGTGGTTCAAAACATAGACAGTAAGAAGAGTCAGTCTTCTTGTACTTAAGTCGGCATTGTGCCTTTTGTATTTAATTCCGGTGCAATTTCTGTTTCATCGTCGTTAAGAGGGTCCAAGGGATACAGTAAACCTGGAGTGAAGCATCGGAAACTATAACTAGTGTCACAGGAATGGTTCAAAACATAGACAGTAAGAAGAGTCAGTCTTCTTGTACTTAAGTTGGCATTGTGCCTTTTGTATTTAATTCCGATGCAATTTCTGTGTTTCATAGTCAATAAGATGGTCCAACGGATACAGTAAACCTGAAGTGAAGCATCGGAATCTATAACTAGTGTCACAGGAATGGTTCAAATCATAGACAGTAAGAAGAGTCAGTATTCTTGTACTTAAGTCGGCATTTTGCGTTTTGCATTTAATTCTGATGCAATTTCTGTGTTAAATCGTCAATAAGAAGGTCAGAGGGATACAGTAAACCTGAAGTTAAGCATCGGAATCTATAACTAGTGTCGCAGGAATGATACAAAACGTAGTCAGTAAGAAGAGTAAGTTTTCTTGAACATAAGTCGGCAATGTACCTTTTGTATTTAATTCTGATGCAATTTCTGTGTTTCCTCGTCAATAAGAAGGTCCAAGGGTTACAGAAAACCTGGAGTGAAGCATCGGAATCTATAACTAGTGTCACAGGGATGGTTCAAAACATAGACAGTAAGAAGAGTCAGTATTCTTGTACATCAGTCGGCATTTTGCCTTTTGTATTTAATTCCGATGCAATTTCTGTGTTTCATCGTCAATAATAAGGTCAGAGGGATACAGTAAACCTGTAGTGAAGCATCGGAATCTATAACTAGTGTCACAGGAATAGTTCAAACCATAGACATTTGGAAGAGTCAGTATTCTTGTACTTAAGTCGGTATTGTGCATTTTCTATTTAATTCCGATGCAATTTCTGTGCTTCATCGTCAATACGAAAGTCCAAGGGATTCAGTAAACCTGCAGTGAAGCATCGGAATCTATAACTAGTGTCACAGGAATGATTCAAACATAGTCAGTAAGAAGGGTCAGTTTTCTTGTACTTAAGCCGGCATTGTGCCTTTTCTATTTAATTCCGATTTAATTTCTGTGTTTTATCGTCTATAAGGAGGTCCAAGGGATACAGTAAACCTGGAGTGAAGCATCGGAAACTATAACTAGTGTCACAGGAATGGTTCAAACCATAGTCAGTAAGAAGAGACAGTCTTCCCTTACTTAAGTCGGCATTGTGTCTTTTGTATTTAATTCCGGTGCAATTTCTGTGTTTCATCGTCAATAACAAGGTCCAAGGGATACAGTAAACCGGGAGTGAAGCATCGAAATCTATAACTACTGTCACAGGAATGGTTCAAACATAGTCAGTATGAAGAGTCAGTCTTCTTCTACTTAAGTCGGCATTGTGCTTTTTGTATCTAATTCCGATGCAATTTCTTTGTTTCATCGTCAATAAGAAGGTCCAAGGGATACAGTAAACATGGATTGAAGCATCGGAATCTATAACTAATATCACAGGAATGAATCAAAACATAGTCAGAAAGAAGAGCCAGTCTTCTTGTACTTAAGTCGGCATTGTGACATTTGTATTTAATTCCGATGCAATTTCTGTGTTTCATCGTCAATAAGAAGGTCAGAGGGATACAGTAAACCTGAAGTGAAGCATCGGAATCTATAACAAGTGTCACAGGAATGGCTCAAAACTTAGTCAGTAAGAAGAGTCAGTGTTCTTGTACTTATGTTGGCATTGTGCCTTTTGTATTTAATTCCGATGCAATTTCTGTGTTTCATCGTCAACAAGAAAGTCCAAGGGATACAGTAAACCTGAAGTGAAGCAACAGAATCTATAACTAGTGGTACAGGAATGGTTTAAACATAGTCAGTAAGAAGAGTCAGTTTTCTTGTAATTATATCGGCATTGTGCATTTTCTATTTAATTCCGATGCAAGTTCTGTGCTTCATCGTCAAGGGATACAGTAAGCCTGAAGTGAAGCTTCGGAATCTATATCTAGTGTCACAGGAGCCGTTCAAAACATTGTCAGTAAGAAGGCTCAGTCTTCTTGTACTTAAGTCGGCATTGTGCCTTTTGTATTTTATTCCGATACATTATCTGTGTTTCAACGTCAATAATAAGGGCAAGTGATACAGTAAACCTGGAGTGAAGCATCGGAATCTACAACTAGTGTCACAGGAATGGTTCAAAACAAAGACAGTAAGAAGAGTCAGTCATCTTGTACTTAAGTTGGAACTGTGCCTTGTGTATTTAATTCCGATGCATTATCTGTGTTTCATCGTCAATAAGAAGGTCAGAGGGATACAGTAAACCTGAAGTGAAGCATCGGAATCTATAACAAGTGTCACAGGAATGGTTCAAAACATAGTCAGTAAGAAGAGTCAGTCTTCCTGTACTTAAGTCAGCCATGTGCCTTTTTTATTTAATTCCGAGGCAATTTCTGTGTTTCATCGTCATTAAGAAGGTCCAAGGGATACAGTTAACCTGAAGTGAAGCCTCAGAATCTATAACTAGTGTCACACGAATGGTTCAAAACATAGACAGTAAGAAGAGTCTGTCTTTTTGTACTTAAGTCGGCATTGTGCCTTTTGTATTTAATTCCGGTGCAATTTCTGTTTCATCGTCGTTAAGAGGGTCCAAGGGATACAGTAAACCTGGAGTGAAGCATCGGAATCTATAACTAGTGTCACAGGAATGGTTCAAAACATAGACAGTAAGAAGAGTCAGTCTTCTTGTACTTAAGTTGGCATTGTGCCTTTTGTATTTAATTCCGATGCAATTTCTGTGTTTCATCGTCAATAAGATGGTCCAACGGATACAGTAAACATGAAGTGAAGCATCGGAATCTATAACTAGTGTCACAGGAATGGTTCTAATCATAGACAGTAAGAAGAGTCAGTATTCTTGTACTTAAATCGGCATTGTGCGTTTTGCATTTAATTCTGTTGCAATTTCTGTGTTCCATCGTCAATAAGAAGGTCAGAGGGATACAGTAAACCTGAAGTTAAGCATCGGAATCTATAACTAGTGTCGCAGGAATGGTACAAAACATAGTCAGTAAGAAGAGTCAGTTTTCTTGTACTTAAGTCGGCAATGTACCTTTTGTATTTAATTCTGATGCAATTTCTGTGTTTCATCGTCAATAAGAAGGTCCAAGGGTTACAGAAAACCTGGAGTGAAGCATCGGAATCTATAACTAGTGTCACAGGGATGGTTCAAAACATAGACAGTAAGAAGAGTCAGTATTCTTGTACATCAGTCGGCATTGTGCCTTTTGTATTTAATTCCGATGCAATTTCTGAGTTTCATCGTCAATACTAAGGTCAGAGGGATACAGTAAACCTGTAGTGAAGCATCGGAGTCTATAACTAGTGTCACAGGAATAGTTCAAACCATAGACAGTAGGAAGAGTCAGTATTCTTGTACTTAAGTCGGCATTGTGCATTTTCTATTTAATTCCGATGCTATTTCTGTGCTCCATCGTCAATACGAAAGTCCAAGGGATACAGAAAACCTGCAGTGAAGCATCGGAATCTATAACTAGTGTCACAGGAATGATTCAAACATAGTCAGTAAAAAGGGTCAGTCTTCTTGTACTTAAGCCGGCATTGTGCCTTTTCTATTTAATTCCGATGCAATTTCTGTGTTTTATCGTCTATAAGAAGGGCCAAGGGATACAGTAAACCTGGAGTGAAGCATCGGAAACTATAACTAGTGTCACAGGAATGGTTCAAACCATAGTCAGTAAGAAGAGTCAGTCTTCCCTTACTTAAGTCGGCATTGTGTCTATTGTATTTAATTCCGGTGCAATTTCTGTGTTTCATCGTCAATAACAAGGACCAAGGGATACAGTAAACCGGGAGTGAAGCATCGGAATCAATAACTAGTGTCACAGGAATGGTTCAAAACATAGTCAGTAAAAAGAGTCAGTCTTCCTGTACTTAAGTCGGCATTGTGCCTTTTCTATTTAATTCCGATGCAATTTCTGTGTTTCATCGTCTATACGAAGGTCCAAGGGATACAGTAAACCTGGGGTGAAGCATCAGAATCAATAACTAGTGTCACATGACTGGTTCAAATCATAGACAGTTAGAAGAGCCAGTCTACTTGTACTTAAGTCGGCATTGTGCCTATTGTATTTAATTCCGATGTAATTTCTGTGTTTCATCAACAATAATAAGGTCAGAGGGATACAGTAAACCTGTAGTGAAGCATCGGAATCTATAACTTGTGTCACAGGAATAGTTCAAACCATAGACAGTAGGAAGAGTCAGTATTCTTGTACTTAAGTCGGCATTGTGCATTTTCTATTTAATTCCGATGCTATTTCTGTGCTCCATCGTCAATACGAAAGTCCAAGGGATACAGTAAACCTGCAGTGAAGCATCGGAATCTATAACTAGTGTCACAGGAATGATTCAAACATAGTCAGTAAGAAGGGTCAGTCTTCTTAAACTTAAGCCGGCATTGTGCCTTTTCTATTTAATTCCGATGCAATTTCTGTGTTTTATCGTCTATAAGGAGGGCCAAGGGATACAGTAAACCTGGAGTGAAGCATCGGAAACTATAACTAGTGTCACAGGAATGGTTCAAACCATAGTCAGTAAGAAGAGTCAGTCTTCCCTTACTTAAGTCGGCATTGTGTCTTTTGTATTTAATTCCGGTGCAATTTCTGTGTTTCATCGTCAATAACAAGGTCCAAGGGATACAGTAAACTGGGAGTGAAGCATCGGAATCTATAACTACTGTCACAGGAATGGTTCAAAACATAGTCAGTATGAAGAGTCAGTCTTCTTCTACTTAAGTCGGCATTGTGACTTTTGTATTTAATTCCGATGCAATTTCTGTGTTTCATCGTCAATAAGAAGGTCAGAGGGATACAGTAAACCTGAAGTGAAGCATCGGAACCAACAACTAGTGTCACAGGAATGGTTCAAATCATAGACAGTAGGAAGAGTCAGTCTTCTGGTACTTAAGTCGGCATTGTGCCTTTTCTATTTAATTCCGATGCAATTTCTGTGTTTCATCGTCAATAAGAAGGTCCAAGGGATACAGTAAACCTGAAGTTAAGCATCGGAATCTATAACTAGTGTCACAGGAATGGTTCAAAACGTAATCAGTAAGAAGAGTCAATCTTCTTGTACTTATGTATGCATTGTGCCTTTTGTATTTTATTCCGATACAATTTCTGTGTTTCATTGTCAATAAGAAGGTCCAAGTGATACAGTAAACCTGGAGTGAAGCATCGGAATCTATAACTAGTGGCACAGGATTGGTTCAAAACAAAGACAGTAAGAAGAGTCAGTCTTCTTGTACTTAAGTTGGCATTGTGCCTTTTGTATTTAATTCCGATGCAATTTCTTTGTTTCATCGTCAATAAGAAGGTCAGAGGGATACAGTAAACCTGAAGTGAAGTATCGGAATCTATTACTAGTGTCACAGGAATGGTTAAAAACATAGACAGTAAAAAGAGTCAGTCTTCTTGTATTTAAGTGTGCATTGTGCCTTTTGTAATTAATTACGATGCAATTTCTGTGTTTCATCGTCAATAAGAAGGTCAAAGGGATACAGTAAACCTGGAGTGAAGCATCGGAATCTATAACTAGTGTCACAGGAATGAATCAAAACATAGTCGGTAAGAAGAATCAGTCTTCTTGTACTTAAGTCGGCATTGTGTCCTTTGTATTTAATTCCGATGCAATTTCTGTGTTTCATCGTCAACAAGAAGGTCCAAGGGATACATTAAACCTGAAGTGAAGCATCGGAATCTATAACTAGTATCACAGGAATGGTTCAAAACATAGGCAGTAGGAAGAGTCAGTCTTCTTGCACTTAAGTCGGCATTGTGCCTTTTCTATTTAATTCCGATGCAATTTCTGTGTTTCATCGTCTATAAGAAGGTCCAAGGGATACATTAAAATTGATGTGAAGCATGGGAATCTGTAACTAGTGTCACAGGAATGGTTCAAAACATAGACAGTAGGAAGAGTCAGTCTTCTTGTACTTAAGTCGGCATTGTGCCTTTTCTATTTAATTCCGATGCACGTTCTGTGTTTCATCGTCAATATAAAGGTCCAAGGGATACAGTAAACCTGGAGTGAAGCATCGGAATCTATAACTATTGTCACAGGAATGGTTCAAAACATAGACATTAGGAAGAGTCAGTCTTCTTGTACTTAAGTCGGCATTGTGCCTTTTGTATTTAATTCCGATGCAATTTCTGTGTTTCATCGTCAATAAGAAGGTCTGAGGGATACAGTAATCCTGAAGTGAAGCATCGGAATCTATAACTAGTGTCACAGGAATGGTTCAAACATAGAAAGTAAGAAGAGTAAGTCTTCTTGTACTTAAGTCGGCATTGTGCCTTTTGTATTTGATTCCAAAGCAATTTCTGTGTTTCATCGTCAATAAGAAGGTCCAAGTGATACAGTAAACCTGGCTTGAAGCATCGGAATCTATAACTAGTGTCACAGGAATGGTTCAATGCATAGACAGTAAGAAGAGTCAGTCTTCTTGTACTTAAGTCGGCATTGTGCCTTTTGTATTTAATTCCGATGCAATTTCTGTGTTTCGTCGTCAATAAGGATGTCCAAGGGATACAGAAAAACCTGGAGTGAAGCATCGGAATCTATAACTACTGTCACAGGAATAGTTCAAACATAGTCAGTAAGAAGAGTCAGTCTTCTTGTACTCAAGTCGGAATTGTGCCTTTTGTATTTAATTCCGATGCAATTTATGTCTTTAATCGTCAATAAGAAGGTCCAAGGGATACAGTAAACCTGAAGTGAAGCATCGGAATCTATAACTAGTGTCACAGGAATGATTCAAAACATAGACAGAAGGAAGAGTTAGTCTTCCTGTACTTAAGTCGGCATTGTGCTTCTTGTATTTAATTCCGATACAATTTCTGTGATTCATCGTCAATAAGAAGGTAAGGGGGATACAGTAAACCTGAAGTGAAGCATCGTAAACTATAACTAGTGTCACAGGAATGGTTCAAAACATAGACAGTAGGAAGAGTCAGTCTTCTTGTACTTAAGTCGGCATTGTACCTTTTCTATTTAATTCCGATGCAATGTCTGTGTTTCATCGACAATAAGAAGGTCCAAGGGATACAGTAAACCTGAAGTGAAACATCGGAATCTATAACTAGTGTCACAGGGATGGTTAAAAACATAGTCAGTAAGTATAGTCTGTCTTCTTGCACTTAAATCGGCATTGTACCTTTTGTATTTAATTCCGATGCAATGTCTGTGTTTCATCGTCAGTAATAAGGTCAGAGGGATACAGTAAACCTGGAGTGAAGCATCGGAATCTATAATTAGTGTCACAGGGATGGTTCATAACATAGACAGTAAGAAGAGTCAGTATTCTTGTACTTAAGTCGGGATTGTGATTTTTCTATTTAATTCCAAAGCAATTTCTGTGTTTCATCGTAAATAAGAAAGTCCAAGGGATACAGTAAACCTGATGTGAAGCATCGGAATCAATAACTAGTGTCACAGGAATGGTTCAAAACATAGTCAGTAAAAAGAGTCAGTCTTCCTGTACTTAAGTCGGCATTGTGCCTTTTCTATTTAATTCCGATGCAATTTCTGTGTTTCATCGTCTATACGAAGGTCCAAGGGATACAGTAAACCTGGGGTGAAGCATCAGAATCAATAACTAGTGTCACATGACTGGTTCAAATCATAGAAAGTTAGAAGAGCCAGTCTTCTTGTACTTAAGTCGGCATTGTGCCTATTGTATTTAATTCCGATGCAATTTCTGTGTTTCATCGTCAATAATAAGGTCAGAGGGATACAGTAAACCTGTAGTGAAGCATCGGAATCTATAACTTGTGTCACAGGAATAGTTCAAACCATAGACAGTAGGAAGAGTCAGTATTCTTGTACTTAAGTCGGCATTGTGCATTTTCTATTTAATTCCGATGCTATATCTGTGCTCCATCGTCAATACGAAAGTCCAAGGGATACAGTAAACCTGCAGTGAAGCATCGGAATCTATAACTAGTGTCACAGGAATGATTCAAACATAGTCAGTAAGAAGGGTCAGTCTTCTTAAACTTAAGCCGGCATTGTGCCTTTTCTATTTAATTCCGATGCAATTTCTGTGTTTTATCGTCTATAAGGAGGGCCAAGGGATACAGTAAACCTGGAGTGAAGCATCGGAAACTATAACTAGTGTCACAGGAATGGTTCAAACCATAGTCAGTAAGAAGAGTCAGTCTTCCCTTACTTAAGTCGGCATTGTGTCTTTTGTATTTAATTCCGGTGCAATTTCTGTGTTTCATCGTCAATAACAAGGTCCAAGGGATACAGTAAACCGGGAGTGAAGCATCGGAATCGATAACTACTGTCACAGGAATGGTTCAAAACATAGTCAGTATGAAGAGTCAGTCTTCTTCTACTTAAGTCGGCATTGTGACTTTTGTATTTAATTCCGATGCAATTTCTGTGTTTCATCGTCAATAAGAAGGTCAGAGGGATACAGTAAACCTGAAGTGAAGCATCGGAACCAACAACTCGTGTCACAGGAATGGTTCAAATCATAGACAGTAGGAAGAGTCAGTCTTCTGGTACTTAAGTCGGCATTGTGCCTTTTCTATTTAATTCCGATGCAATTTCTGTGTTTCATCGTCAATAAGAAGGTCCAAGGGATACAGTAAACCTGAAGTTAAGCATCGGAATCTATAACTAGTGTCACAGGAATGGTTCAAACATAGAAAGTAAGAAGAGTAAGTCTTCTTGTACTTAAGTCGGCATTGTGCCTTTTGTATTTGATTCCAAAGCAATTTCTGTGTTTCATCGTCAATAAGAAGGTCCAAGTGATACAGTAAACCTGGCTTGAAGCATCGGAATCTATAACTAGTGTCACAGGAATGGTTCAATGCATAGACAGTAAGAAGAGTCAGTCTTCTTGTACTTAAGTCGGCATTGTGCCTTTTGTATTTAATTCCGATGCAATTTCTGTGTTTCGTCGTCAATAAGGATGTCCAAGGGATACAGAAAAACCTGGAGTGAAGCATCGGAATCTATAACTACTGTCACAGGAATAGTTCAAACATAGTCAGTAAGAAGAGTCAGTCTTCTTGTACTCAAGTCGGAATTGTGCCTTTTGTATTTAATTCCGATGCAATTTATGTCTTTAATCGTCAATAAGAAGGTCCAAGGGATACAGTAAACCTGAAGTGAAGCATCGGAATCTATAACTAGTGTCACAGGAATGATTCAAAACATAGACAGAAGGAAGAGTTAGTCTTCCTGTACTTAAGTCGGCATTGTGCTTCTTGTATTTAATTCCGATACAATTTCTGTGATTCATCGTCAATAAGAAGGTAAGGGGGATACAGTAAACCTGAAGTGAAGCATCGTAAACTATAACTAGTGTCACAGGAATGGTTCAAAACATAGACAGTAGGAAGAGTCAGTCTTCTTGTACTTAAGTCGGCATTGTACCTTTTCTATTTAATTCCGATGCAATGTCTGTGTTTCATCGACAATAAGAAGGTCCAAGGGATACAGTAAACCTGAAGTGAAACATCGGAATCTATAACTAGTGTCACAGGGATGGTTAAAAACATAGTCAGTAAGTATAGTCTGTCTTCTTGCACTTAAATCGGCATTGTACCTTTTGTATTTAATTCCGATGCAATGTCTGTGTTTCATCGTCAGTAATAAGGTCAGAGGGATACAGTAAACCTGGAGTGAAGCATCGGAATCTATAATTAGTGTCACAGGGATGGTTCATAACATAGACAGTAAGAAGAGTCAGTATTCTTGTACTTAAGTCGGGATTGTGATTTTTCTATTTAATTCCAAAGCAATTTCTGTGTTTCATCGTAAATAAGAAAGTCCAAGGGATACAGTAAACCTGATGTGAAGCATCGGAATCAATAACTAGTGTCACAGGAATGGTTCAAAACATAGTCAGTAAAAAGAGTCAGTCTTCCTGTACTTAAGTCGGCATTGTGCCTTTTCTATTTAATTCCGATGCAATTTCTGTGTTTCATCGTCTATACGAAGGTCCAAGGGATACAGTAAACCTGGGGTGAAGCATCAGAATCAATAACTAGTGTCACATGACTGGTTCAAATCATAGAAAGTTAGAAGAGCCAGTCTTCTTGTACTTAAGTCGGCATTGTGCCTATTGTATTTAATTCCGATGCAATTTCTGTGTTTCATCGTCAATAATAAGGTCAGAGGGATACAGTAAACCTGTAGTGAAGCATCGGAATCTATAACTTGTGTCACAGGAATAGTTCAAACCATAGACAGTAGGAAGAGTCAGTATTCTTGTACTTAAGTCGGCATTGTGCATTTTCTATTTAATTCCGATGCTATATCTGTGCTCCATCGTCAATACGAAAGTCCAAGGGATACAGTAAACCTGCAGTGAAGCATCGGAATCTATAACTAGTGTCACAGGAATGATTCAAACATAGTCAGTAAGAAGGGTCAGTCTTCTTAAACTTAAGCCGGCATTGTGCCTTTTCTATTTAATTCCGATGCAATTTCTGTGTTTTATCGTCTATAAGGAGGGCCAAGGGATACAGTAAACCTGGAGTGAAGCATCGGAAACTATAACTAGTGTCACAGGAATGGTTCAAACCATAGTCAGTAAGAAGAGTCAGTCTTCCCTTACTTAAGTCGGCATTGTGTCTTTTGTATTTAATTCCGGTGCAATTTCTGTGTTTCATCGTCAATAACAAGGTCCAAGGGATACAGTAAACCGGGAGTGAAGCATCGGAATCGATAACTACTGTCACAGGAATGGTTCAAAACATAGTCAGTATGAAGAGTCAGTCTTCTTCTACTTAAGTCGGCATTGTGACTTTTGTATTTAATTCCGATGCAATTTCTGTGTTTCATCGTCAATAAGAAGGTCAGAGGGATACAGTAAACCTGAAGTGAAGCATCGGAACCAACAACTCGTGTCACAGGAATGGTTCAAATCATAGACAGTAGGAAGAGTCAGTCTTCTGGTACTTAAGTCGGCATTGTGCCTTTTCTATTTAATTCCGATGCAATTTCTGTGTTTCATCGTCAATAAGAAGGTCCAAGGGATACAGTAAACCTGAAGTTAAGCATCGGAATCTATAACTAGTGTCACAGGTATGGTTCAAAACGTAATCAGTAAGAAGAGTCAATCTTCTTGTACTTAAGTATGCATTGTGCCTTTTGTATTTTATTCCGATACAATTTCTGTGTTTCATTGTCAATAAGAAGGTCCAAGTGATACAGTAAACCTGGAGTGAAGCATCGGAATCTATAACTAGTGGCACAGGATTGGTTCAAAACAAAGACAGTAAGAAGAGTCAGTCTTCTTGTACTTAAGTTGGCATTGTGCCTTTTGTATTTAATTCCGATGCAATTTCTTTGTTTCATCGTCAATAAGAAGGTCAGAGGGATACAGTAAACCTGAAGTGAAGTATCGGAATATATTACTAGTGTCACAGGAATGGTTAAAAACATAGACAGTAAAAAGAGTCAGTCTTCTTGTATTTAAGTGTGCATTGTGCCTTTTGTACTTAATTCCGATGCAATTTCTGTGTTTCATCGTCAATAAGAAGGTCAAAGGGATACAGCAAACCTGGAGTGAAGCATCGGAATCTATAACTAGTGTCACAGGAATGAATCAAAACATAGTCGGTAAGAAGAATCAGTCTTCTTGTACTTAAGTCGGCATTGTGTCCTTTGTATTTAATTCCGATGCAATTTATGTGTTTCATCGTCAACAAGAAGGTCCAAGGGATACATTAAACCTGAAGTGAAGCATCGGAATCTATAACTAGTATCACAGGAATGGTTCAAAACATAGGCAGTAGGAAGAGTCAGTCTTCTTGCACTTAAGTCGGCATTGTGCCTTTTCTATTTAATTCCGATGCAATTTCTGTGCTTCATCGTCAATAAGAAAGTCCAAGGGATACAGTAAACCTGAAGTGAGGCATCGGAATCCATAACTAGTGTCACAGGAATTTTTCAAAACATAGTCAGTAAGAAGAGTCAGTCTTCTTGTACTTAAGTCGGTTTTGTGCCTTTTCTATTTAATTCCGATGCAATTTCTGTGCTTCATCGTCAATAAGAAAGTCCAAGGGATACAGTAAACCAGGAGTGAAACATCGGAATCTATAACTAGTGGCACAGGATTGGTTCAAAACAAAGACAGTAAGAAGAGTCAGTCTTCCTGTACTTAAGTTGGCATTGTGCCTTTTGTATTTAATTCCGATGCAATTTCTTTGTTTCATCGTCAATAAGAAGGTCAGAGGGATACAGTAAACCTGGAGTGAAGCATCGGAATCTATAACTAGTGTCACGGGAATGGTTCAAAGCATAGACAGTAAGAAGAGTCAGTCTTCTTGTACTTAAGTATGCATTGTGCCTATTGTATTTAATTCCTATGCCATTTCTGTGTTTCATCGTCAATAAGGAGGTCCAAGGGATACGGTAAACATGGAGTCAAGCGTCGGAATCTATAACTAGTGTCACAGGAATGGTTCAAACATAGTCAGTAAGAAGAGTCAGTTTTCTTTAACTTAAGTCGGCACTGTGCCTTTTGTATTTAATTCCGATGCAATTTCTGTGTTTCATCGTCAATAAGAAGGTCCAAGGGATACATTAAAATTGAAGTGAAGCATGGGAATCTGTAACTAGTGTCACAGGAATGGTTCAAAACATAGACAGTAGGAAGAGTCTGTCTTCTTGTACTTAAGTCGGCATTGTGCCTTTTCTATTTAATTCCGATGCACGTTCTGTGTTTCATCGTCAATATAAAGGTCCAAGGGATACAGTAAACCTGGAGTGAAGCATCGGAATCTATAACTATTGTCACAGGAATGGTTCAAAACATAGACAGTAGGAAGAGTCAGTCTTCTTGTACTTAAGTCGGCATTGTGCCTTTTGTATTTAATTCCGATGCAATTTCTGTGTTTCATCGTCAATAAGAAGGTCTGAGGGATACAGTAATCCTGAAGTGAACCATCGGAATCTATAACTAGTGTCACAGGAATGGTTCAAACATAGAAAGTAAGAAGAGTAAGTCTTCCTGTACTTAAGTCGGCATTGTGCCTTTTGTATTTGATTCCAAAGCAATTTCTGTGTTTCATCGTCAATAAGAAGGTCCAAGGGATACAGTAAACCTGGCTTGAAGCATCGGAATCTATAACTAGTGTCACAGGAATGGTTCAATGCATAGACAGTAAGAAGAGTCAGTCTTCTTGTACTTAAGTCGGCATTGTGCGTTTTGTATTTAATTCCGATGCAATTTCTGTGTTTCGTCGTCAATAAGGATGTCCAAGGGATACAGAAAAACCTGGAGTGAAGCATCGGAATCTATAACTACTGTCACAGGAATAGTTCAAACATAGTCAGTAAGAAGAGTCAGGCTTCTTGTACTCAAGTCGGAATTGTGCCTTTTGTATTTAATTCCGATGATATTTATGTCTTTAATCGTCAATAAGAAGGTCCAAGGGATACAGTAAACCTGAAGTGAAGCATCGGAATCTATAACTATTGTCACAGGAATGATTCAAAACATAGACAGAAGGAAGAGTTAGTCTTCCTGTACTTAAGTCGGCATTGTGCTTCTTGTATTTAATTCCGATACAATTTCTGTGATTCATCGTCAATATGAAGGTAAGGGGGATACAGTAAACCTGAAGTGAAGCATCGTAAACTATAACTAGTGTCACAGGAATGGTTCAAAACATAGACAGTAGGAAGAGTCAGTCTTCTTGTACTTAAGTCGGCATTGTACCTTTTGTATTTAATTCCGATGCAATGTCTGTGTTTCATCGACAATAAGAAGGTCCAAGGGATACAGAAAACCTGAAGTGAAGCATCGGAATCTATAACTAGTATCACAGGAATGGTTCAAAACATAGGCAGTAGGAAGAGTCAGTCTTCTTGCACTTAAGTCGGCATTGTGCCTTTTCTATTTAATTCCGATGCAATTTCTGTGCTTCATCGTCAATAAGAAAGTCCAAGGGATACAGTAAACCTGAAGTGAGGCATCGGAATCCATAACTAGTGTCACAGGAATTTTTCAAAACATAGTCAGTAAGAAGAGTCAGTCTTCTTGTACTTAAGTCGGCTTTGTGCCTTTTCTATTTAATTCCGATGCAATTTCTGTGCTTCATCGTCAATAAGAAAGTCCAAGGGATACAGTAAACCAGGAGTGAAGCATCGGAATCTATAACTAGTGGCACAGGATTGGTTCAAAACAAAGACAGTAAGAAGAGTCAGTCTTCTTGTACTTAAGTTGGCATTGTGCCTTTTGTATTAAATTCCGACGCAATTTCTTTAATTCATCGTCAATAAGAAGGTCAGAGGGATACAGTAAACCTGGAGTGAAGCATCGGAATCTATAACTAGTGTCACGGGAATGGTTCAAAGCATAGACAGTAAGAAGAGTCAGTCTTCTTGTACTTAAGTATGCATTGTGCCTTTTGTATTTAATTCCGATGCCATTTCTGTGTTTCATCGTCAATAAGGAGGTCCAAGGGATACGGTAAACATGGAGTGAAGCGTCGGAATCTATAACTAGTGTCACAGGAATGGTTCAAAACATAGTCAGTAAGAAGAGTCAGTTTTCTTTAACTTAAGTCGGCACTGTGCCTTTTGTATTTAATTCCGATGCAATTTCTGTGTTTCATCGTCAATAAGAAGGTCCAAGGGATACATTAAAATTGAAGTGAAGCATGGGAATCTGTAACTAGTGTCACAGGAATGGTTCAAAACATAGACAGTAGGAAGAGTCAGTCTTCTTGTACTTAAGTCGGCATTGTGCCTTTTCTATTTAATTCCGATGCACGTTCTGTGTTTCATCGACAATATAAAGGTCCAAGGGATACAGTAAACCTGGAGTGAAGCATCGGAATCTATAACTATTGTCACAGGAATGGTTCAAAACATAGACAGTAGGAAGAGTCAGTCTTCTTGTACTTAAGTCGGCATTGTGCCTTTTGTATTTAATTCCCATGCAATTTCTGTGTTTCATCGTCAATAAGAAGGTCTGAGGGATACAGTAATCCTGAAGTGAAGCATCGGAATCTATAACTAGTGTCACAGGAATGGTTCAAACATAGAAAGTAAGAAGAGTAAGTCTTCCTGTACTTCAGTCGGCATTGTGCCTTTTGTATTTGATTCCAAAGCAATTTCTGTGTTTCATCGTCAATAAGAAGGTCCAAGGGATACAGTAAACCTGGCTTGAAGCATCGGAATCTATAACTAGTGTCACAGGAATGGTTCAATGCATAGACAGTAAGAAGAGTCAGTCTTCTTGTACTTAAGTCGGCATTGTGCCTTTTGTATTTAATTCCGATGCAATTTCTGTGTTTCGTCGTCAATAAGGATGTCCAAGGGATACAGAAAAACCAGGAGTGAAGCAACGGAATCTATAACTACTGTCACAGGATTAGTTCACACATAGTCAGTAAGAAGAGTCAGTCTTCTTGTACTCAAGTCGGAATTGTGCCTTTTGTATTTAATTCCGATGCAATTTATGTCCTTAATCGTCAATAAGAAGGTCCAAGGGATACAGTAATCCTGAAGTGAAGCATCGGAATCTATAACTAGTGTCACAGGAATGATTCAAAACATAGACAGAAGGAAGAGTTAGTCTTCCTGTACTTAAGTCGGCATTGTGCTTCTTGTATTTAATTCCGATACAATTTCTGTGATTCATCGTCAATAAGAAGGTAAGGGGGATACAGTAAACCTGAGGTGAAGTATCGTAAACTATAACTAGTGTCACAGGAATAGTTCAAAACATAGACAGTAGGAAGAGTCAGTCTTCTTGTACTTTTAGTCGGCATTGTACCTTTTGTATTTAATTCCGATGCAATGTCTGTGTTTCATCGACAATAAGAAGGTCCAAGGGATACAGTAAACCAGACGTGAAGCATCGTAATCTAAAACAGGTCTCACAGGAAAAATTCAAATCATAGACAGTAAGAAGAGACAGTCTTCTTGATCTTAAGTCGGCATTGTGCCTTTTGTATTTAATTCCGATGCAATTTTTTTGTTTCATCGTCAATAAGAAGGTCCAAGAGATACAGTAAACCTGAGGTGAAGCACTGGAATCTAAAACTAGTCTCACAGGGTAGTTTCATAACAGAGAGTAAGAAGAGTCAGTCTTCGTGTACTTATGACGGAATTGTGCATTTAGTATTTATTTCCGATGCAATTTCTGTGTTTCATCATTAATAAGAAGGTCCATGGGATACAGTAAACCTGAAGTGAAGCATCGTATTCTAAAACTGGGCTCACAGGAATGGTTCAAAACATAGACGGTAAGAAGAGCCCGTCTTCTTGTTCTTAAGTCGGCATTGTTCCTTTTTATTTAATTCCGATGCAATTTCTGTGTTTCATCGTCTATAAGAAGGTCGGAGTTATACAGTAAACCTGTAGTGAAGCATCGGAATCTATAACTAGTGTCAAAGGAATGGTTCACAACATAGACAGTAGGAAGAGTCAGTCTTCTTGTACTTAAGTCGGCATTGTGCCTTTTCTATTTAATTCCGATGCAATTTCTGTGTTTCAACGTCAATAAGAAGGTCCAAGGGATACAGTAAACCTGGAGCGAAACATCGGAATCTATAAGTAGTGTCACGGGAATGGTTCATAGCATAGACAGTAAGAAAAGTCAGTCTTCTTGTACTTAAGTATGCATTGTGCCTTTTGTATTTAATTCCGATGCAATATCTGTGTTTCATCGTCAATAAGAAGGTCAAAGGGATACAGTAAACCTGGAGTGAAGCATCGGAATCTATAACTAGTGTCACAGGAATGAATCTAAACACAGTCGGTAAGAAGAATCAGTCTTCTTGTACTTAAGTCGGCATTGTGTCCTTTGTATTTAATTCCGATGACATTTCTGTGTTTCATCGTCAATAAGGAGGTCCAAGGGATACGGTAAACCTGGAGTAAAGCGTCGGAATCTATAACTAGTGTCACAGGAATGGTTCAAGACATAGTCAGTAAGAAGAGTCAATCTTCTTTTACTTAAGTCGGCACTGTGCCTTTTGTATTTAATTCCGATGCAATTTCTGTGTTTCATCGTCAATAAGAAGGTCCAAGGGATACATTAAAATTGAAGTGAAGCATGGGAATCTATAACTAGTGTCACAGGAATGGTACAAAACAAAGACAGTAGGAAGAGTCAGTCTTCTTGTACTTAAGTCGGCATTGTGCCTTTTCTAATTCACTCCGATGCACGTTCTGTGTTTCATCGTCAATATGAAGGTCCAAGGGATACAGTAAACCAGGAGTGAAGCATCGGAATCTATAACTAGTGTCACAGAAATGGTTCAAAACATAGTCAGTAAGAAGAGTCAGTCTTCTTGTACTTAAGTCGGCATTGTGCCTTTTGTATTTAATTCTGATGCAATTTCTGTGTTTCATCGTCAATAAGAACGCCCAATGGATACAGTAAACCAGACGTGAAGCATCGTAATCTAGAACAGGTCTCACAGGAAAAATTCAAAACATAGACAGTAAGAAGAGTCAGTCTTCTTGTTCTTAAGTCGGCATTGTGCCTTTTGTATTTAATTCCGATGCAATTTTTTTGTTTCATCGTCAATAAGAAGGTCCAAGGGATACAGTAAACCTGAGGTGAAGCACTGGAATCTAAAACTAGTCTCACAGGGTAGTTTCATAACAGAGAGTAAGAAGAGTCAGTCTTCGTGTACTTATGACGGAATTGTGCATTTAGTATTTACTTCCGATGCAATTTCTGTGTTTCATCATTAATAAGAAGGTCCATGGGATACAGTAAACCTGGAGTGAAGCATCGGAATCTATAACTAGTGTCACAGGAATGAATCTAAACATAGACGGTAAGAAGAGCCCGTCTTCTTGTACTTAAGTCGGCATTGTGTCCTTTGTATTTAATTCCGATGCAATTTCTGTGTTTCATCGTCAATAAGAAGGTCAAAGGGATACAGTAAACCTGGAGTGAAGCATCGGAATCTATAACTAGTGTCACAGGAATGAATCTAAACATAGTCGGTAAGAAGAATGAGTCTTCTCGTACTTAAGTCGGCATTGTGTCCTGTGTATTTAATTCCGATGCAATTTCTGTGTTTCATCGTCAACAAGAAGGTCCAAGGGATACATTAACCCTGAAGTAAAGCATCGGAATCTATAACTAGTGTCTCAGGAATGGTTCAAAACATAGGCAGTAGGGAGAGTCAGTCTTCTTGCACTTAAGTCGGCATTGTGCCTTTTCTATTTAATTCCGATGCAATTTCTGTGCTTCATCGTCAATAAGAAAGTCCAAGGGATACAGTAAACCTGAAGTGAGGCATCGGAATCCATAACTAGTGTCACAGGAATTTTTCAAAACATAGTCAGTAAGAAGAGTCAGTCTTCTTGTACTTAAGTCGGCATTGTGCCTTTTCTATTTAATTCCGATGCAATTTCTGTGTTTCTTCGTCAATAAGAAGGTCCAAGGGATACAGTAAACCTAAAGTGAAGCATCGGAATCTATAACTAGTGTCACGGGAATGGTTCAAAGCATAGACAGTAAGAAGAGTCAGTCTTCTTGTCCTTAAGTATGCATTGTGAATTTCGTATTTAATTCCGATGCCATTTCTGTGTTTCATCGTCAATAAGGAGGTCCAAGGGATACGGTAAACCTGGAGTGAAGCATCGGAATCTATAACTAGTGTCACAGGAATGGTTCAAAACATAGTCAGTAAGGAGAGTCAGTCTTCTCTTACTTAAGTCGGCACTGTGCCTTTTGTATTTAATTCCGATGCAATTTCTGTGTTTCATCGTCAATAAGAAGGTCCAAGGGAGCCAGTAAACCGGGAGTGAGGCATCGGAATCTATAACTAGTGACACAGGAATGGTGCAAAATATAGTAAGAAGAGTCAGTCTTCTTGTACTTAAGTCGGCATTGTGCCTTTTGTATTTAATTCCGATGTAATTTCTGTGTTTCATCATCAATAAGAAGGTCAAAGGGATACAGTAAACCTGGAATGAAGCATCGGAATCTATAACTAGTGTCACAGGAATGAATCAAAACATAGTCGGTAAGAAGAATCAGTCTTCTTGTACTTAAGTCGGCATTGTGCATTTTGTATTTAATTCCGATGCAATTTCTGTGTTTCATCGTCAACAAGAAGGTCCAAGGGATACATTAAAATTGAAGTGAAGCATGGGAATCTATAACTAGTGTCACAGGAATGGTTCAAAACATAGACAGTAGGAAGAGTCAGTCTTCTTGTACTTAAGTCGGCATTGTGCCTTTTCTATTTCATTGCGATGCACGTTCTGTGTTTCATCGTCAATATGAAGGTCCAAGGGATACAGTAAACCTGGAGTGAAGCATCGGAATCTATAACTAATGTCACAGGAATGGTTCAAAACATAGACAGTAGGAAGGGTCAGTCTTCTTGTACTTAAGTCGGCATTGTGCCTTTTGTATTTAATTCCGATGCAATTTCTGTGTTTCATCGTCAATAAGAAGGTCTGAGGGATACAGTAAACCTGAAGTGAAGCATCGGAATCTATAACTAGTGTCACAGGAATGGTTCAAACATAGACAGTAAGAAGAGTCAGTCTTCTTGTACTTAAGTCGGCATTGTGCCTTTTGTATTTAATTCCAAGGCAATTTCTGTGTTTCATCGTAAATAAGAAGGTCCAAGGGATACAGTAAACCTGACTTGAAGCATCGGAATCTATAACTAGTGTCACAGGAATGGTTCAATGCATAGACAGTAAGAAGAGTCAATCTTCTTGTACTTAAGTCGGCATTGTGCCTTTTGTATTTAATTCCGATGCAATTTCTGTGTTTCGTCGTCAGTAAGGATGTCCAAGGGATACAGAAAAACCTGGAGTGATGCATCGGAATCTATAACTACTGTCACAGGAATAGTTCAAACATAGTCAGTAAGAAGAGTCAGTCTTCTTGTACTCAAGTCGGAATTGTGCCTTTTGTATTTAATTCCGATGCAATTTATGTCTTTAATCGTCAATAAGAAGGTCCAAGGGATACAGTAAACCTGAAGTGAAGCATCGGAAACTATAACTAGTGTCACAGGAATGGCTCAAAACATAGACAGTAGGAAGAGTCAGTCTTCTTGTACTTAAGTCGGCATTGTGCCTTTTGTATTTAATTCCGATACAAATTCTGTGTTTCATCGTCAATAAGAAGGTCCAAGGGATACAGAAAAACCTGGAGTGATGCATCGGAATCTATAACTACTGTCACAGGAATAGTTCAAACATAGTCAGTAAGAAGAGTCACTCTTCTTGTACGCAAGTCGGAATTGTGCCTTTTGTATTTAATTCCGATGCAATTTATGTCTTTAATCGTCAATAAGAAGGCCCAAGGGATACAGTAAACCTGAAGTGAAGCATCGGAATCTATAACTAGCGTCACAGGAATGGGTCAAAACATAGACAGTAGGAAGAGTCAGTTTTCTTGTACTTAAGTCGGCATTGTACTTCTTGAATTTGATTCCGATGCAATCACTGTGTTTCATTGTCATTAAAAAGGTAAGAGGGATACAGTAAACCTGAAGTGATGCATCGGAAGCTATAACTAGTGTCACAGGAATGATTCAAAACTTAGACAGTAGGACGAGTTAGTCTTCCTGTACATAAGTCGGCATTGTGCTTTTTGTATTTAATTCCGATGCAATTTCAGTGTTTCATCGTCAATAAGAAGGTAAGAGGGATACAGTAAACCTGAAGTGAAGCACCGGAATCTATAACTAGTGTCACAGGAATGGTTCAAATCATAGACAGCAGGAAGAGTCAGTCTTCTTGTACTTAAGTCGGCATTGTGCCTATTGTATTTAATTCCGATGCAATTTCTGTGTTTCATCGTCAATAAGAAGGTCCAAGGGATACAGTAAACCTGGAGTGAAGCATCGTAAACTATAACTAGTGTCACAGAAATGGTTCAAAACATAGTCAGTAAGAAGAGTCAACCTTCTTGTACTTAAGTATGCATTGTGCATTTGTTTTTAATTTCGAGGCAATTTCTGTGGTTCATCGTCAATAAGAAGGTCCAAGGGAGCCAGAAAACCGGGAGTGAAGCATTGGAATCTATAACTAGTGACACAGGAATGGTTCAAAACATAGTCAGTAAGAAGAGTCAGTCTTCTTGTACTTAAGTCGGCATTGTGCCTTTTGTATTTAATTCCGATGCAATTTCTGTGTTCCATCGTCAATAAGAAGGTCAAAGGGATACAGTAAACCTGGAATGAAGCATCGGAATCTATAACTAGTGTCACAGGAATGAATCAAAGCATAGTCGGTAAGAATAATCAGTCTTCTTGTACTTAAGTCGGCATTGTGCCTTTTGTATTTAATTCCGATGCAATTTCTGTGTTTCATCATCAACAAGAAGGTCCAAGGGATACATTAAACCTGAAGTGAAGCATGGTAATCCATAACTAGTGTCACAGGAATGGTTCAAAACATAGACAGTAGGAAGAGTCGGTCTTCTTGTACTTAAGTCGGCATTGTGCCTTTTCTATTTAATTTTGATGCACGTTCTGTGTTTCATCGTCAATATCAAGGTCCAAGGGATACAGTAAACCTGGAGTAAAGCATCGGAATCTATAACTACTGTCACAGGAATAGTTCAAAACATAGACAGTAGGAAGAGTCAGTCTTCTTGTACTTAAGTCGGCATTGTGCCTTTTGTATTTAATTCCGATGCAATTTCTGTGTTTCATCGTCAATAAGAAGGTCAGAGAGATGCAGCAAACCTGAAGTGAAGCATCGGAATCTATAACTGGTGTCACAGGATTGGTTCAAAACATAGAGAGTAGGAAGAGTCAGTCATCTTGTACTTAAGTC
Organism: Schistocerca americana; assembly: GCF_021461395.2. Taxonomy (NCBI): domain Eukaryota; kingdom Metazoa; phylum Arthropoda; class Insecta; order Orthoptera; family Acrididae; genus Schistocerca; species Schistocerca americana. Next base: position 703,424 of record NW_025726598.1, on the reverse strand, counting down.
GGCATTGTGCCTTTTGTATTTTATTTCGATGCAATTTCTGTGTTTCATCGTCAATAAGAAGGTCTGAGGGATACAGTAAACCTGAAGTGAAGCATCGGAATCTATAACTAGTGTCACAGGAATGGTTCAAACATAGGCAGTAAGAAGAGTCAGTCTTCTTGTACTTAAGTCGGCATTGTGCCTTTTGTATTTACTTCCAAAGCAATTTCTGTGTTTCATCGTCAATAAGAAGGTCCAAGGGATACAGAAAAACCTGGAGTGATGCATCGGAATCTATAACCACTGTCACAGGAATAGTTCAAACATAGTCAGTAAGAAGAGTCAGTCTTCTTGTACTCAAGTCGGAATTGTGCCTTTTGTATTTAATTCCGATACAATTTCTGTGTTTAATCGTCAATAAGAAGGTAAGAGGGATACAGTAAACCTGAAGTGAAGCATCGGAAACTATAACTAGTGTCACAGGAATGGTTCAAAACATAGACAGTATGAAGAGTCAGTCTTCTTGTACCTAAGTCAGCATTGTGCCTTTTGTATTTAATTCCGAATCAGTTTCTGTGTTTCATCGTCAATAAGAAGGTCCAAAGGATACAGAAAAACCTGGAGTGATGCATCGGAATCTATAACTACTGTCACAGGAATAGTTCAAACATGGTCAGTAAGAAGAGTCAGTCTTCTTGTACTCAAGTCGGAATTGTGCCTTTTGTATTTAATTCCGATACAATTTCTGTGTTTAATCGTCAATAAGAAGGTAAGAGGGATACAGTAAACCTGAAGTGAAGCATCGGAAACTATAACTAGTGTCACAGGAATGGTTCAAAACATAGACAGTAGGAAGAGTCAGTCTTCTTGTACTTAAGTCGGCATTGTGCCTTTTGTATTTAATTTCGATACAATTTCTGTGTTTCATCGTCAATAAGAAGGTCCAAGGGATACAGTTAACCTGAAGTGAAACATCGGAATCTATAACTAGTGTCACAGGGATGGTTAATAACATAGTCAGTAAGAAGAGTCAGTCTTCTTGTACGCAAGTCGGAATTGTGCCTTTTGTATTTAATTCCGATGCAATTTATGTTTTTAATCGTCAATAAGAAGGCCCAAGAAATACAGTAAACCTGAAGTGAAGCATCGGAATCTATAACTAGCGTCACAGGAATGGGTCAAAACATAGACAGTAGGAAGAGTCAGTTTTCTTATACTTAAGTCGGCATTGTACTTCTTGTATTTAATTCCGATGCAATCACTGTGTTTCATTGTCAATAAAAAGGTAAGAGGGATACAGTAAACCTGAAGTGATGCTTCGGAAGCTATAACTAGTGTCACAGGAATGACTCAAAACTTAGACAGTAGGAAGAGTTAGTCTTCCTGTACATAAGTCGGCATTGTGCTTTTTGTATTTAATTCCGATGCAATTTCAGTGTTTCATCGTCAATAAGAAGGTAAGAGGGATACAGTAAACCTGAAGAAAGCATCGGAATCTATAACTAGTGTCACAGGAATGGTTCAAATCGTAGACAGCAGGAAGAGTCAGTCTTCTTGTACTTAAGGCGGCATTGTGCCTATTGTATTTAATTCCGATGCAATTTCTGTGTTTCATCGTCAATAAGAAGGTCCAAGGGATACAGTAAACCTGGAGTGAAACATCGTAATCTACAACTAGTGTCACAGAATTGGTTCAAAACAAAGTCAGTAAGAAGAGTCAACCTTCTTGTACTTAAGTCGGCATTGTGCCTTTTGTATTTAATTCTGATGCAATTTCTGTGTTGCAACGTCAATGAGACGGTCCAAGGGATACAGAAAACCTGGAGTGAAGCAACGGAATCTATAACTAGTGTCACATGAATGGTTCAAAGCATAGACAGTAAGAAGAGTAAGTATTCTTGTACTTATGTCGGCATTGTGCACTTTGTATTTAATTCCGATGCAATTTCTGTGTTTCATCGTAAATAAGAAGGCCCAATGGATACAGTAAACATGACGTGAAGCATCGTAATCTGAAACTGGTCTCACAGGAAAAATTCAAAACATAGACAGTAAGAAGAGTCAGTCTTCTTGTTCTTAAGTCGGCATTATGCCTTTTGTATTTAATTCCAATGCAATTTTTTGGTTTCATCGTCAATAAGAAGGTCCAAGGGATACAGTAAACCACAGGTGAAGCACTGGAATCTAAAACTAGTCTCATAGGGTAGTTTCATAACAGACAGTAAGAAGAGTCAGTCTTCGTGTACTTATGACGGAATTGTGCATTTAGTATTTAATTCCGATGCAATTTCTGTGTTTCATCATTAATAAGAAGGTCCAAGGGATACAGTAAACCTGAAGTGAAGCATCGTTTTCTAAAACTGGTCTCACAGGAATGGTTCAAAACATAGTCGGTAAGAAGAGCCCGTCTTCTTGTTCTTAAGTCGGCATTGTTCCTTTTTATTTAATCCCGATGCAATTTCTGTGTTTCATCGTCAATAAGAAGGTCGGAGTTATACAGTAAACCTGTAGTGAACCAACGGAATCTATAACTAGTGTCAAAGGAATGGTTCAAAACATAGACAGTAGGAAGAGTCAGTCTTCTTGTACTTAAGTCGGCATTGTGCCTTTTCTGTTTAATTCGGATGCAATTTCAGTGCTTCATCGTCAATAAGAAAGTCCAAGGGATTCAGTAAATCCGAAGTGAAGCATCGGAATCTATAACTAGTGTCACAGGAATGTTTCAAAACATAGTCAGTAACAAGAGTCAGTCGTCTTGTACTTAAGTCGGCATTGTGCCTTTTCTATTTAATTCCGATGCAATTTCTGTATTTCATCGTCAATAGGAAGGTAAAAGGGATACAGTAAACCTTGAGTGAAGCTTCGGAATCTATAACTAGTGTCACGGGAATGGTTCAAAGCACATACAGTAAGAAGAGTCACTCTTCTTGTACTTAAGTATGCATTGTGCATTTGTTTTTAATTTCGAGGCAATTTCTGTGGTTCATCGTCAATAAGAAGGTCCAAGGGAGCCAGAAAACCGGGAGTGAAGCATTGGAATCTATAACTAGTGACACAGGAATGGTTCAAAACATAGTCAGTAAGAAGAGTCAGTCTTCTTGTACTTAAGTCGGCTTTGTGCCTTTTGTATTTAATTCCGATGCAATTTCTGTGTTCCATCGTCAATAAGAAGGTCAAAGGGATACAGTAAACCTGGAAAGAAGCATCGGAATCTATAACTAGTGTCACAGGAATGAATCAAAGCATAGTCGGTAAGAATAATCAGTCTTCTTGTACTTAAGTCGGCATTGTGCCTTTTGTATTTAATTCCGATGCAATTTCTGTGTTTCATCATCAACAAGAAGGTCCAAGGGATACATTAAACCTGAAGTGAAGCATGGGAATCTATAACTAGTGTCACAGGAATGGTTCAAAACATAGACAGTAGGAAGAGTCGGTCTTCTTGTACTTAAGTCGGCATTGTGCCTTTTCTATTTAATTTTGATGCACGTTCTGTGTTTCATCGTCAATATCAAGGTCCAAGGGATACAGTAAACCTGGAGTAAAGCATCGGAATCTATAACTACTGTCACAGGAATGGTCCAAAACATAGACAGTAGGAAGAGTCAGTCTTCTTGTACTTAAGTCGGCATTGTGCCTTTTGTATTTAATTCCGATGCAATTTCTGTGTTTCATCGTCAATAAGAAGGTCAGAGAGATGCCGCAAACCTGAAGTGAAGCATCGGAATCTATAACTGGTGTCACAGGATTGGTTCAAAACATAGAGAGTAGGAAGAGTCAGTCATCTTGTACTTAAGTCGGCATTGTGCCTTTTGTATTTTATTTCGTTGCAATTTCTGTGTTTCATCGTCAAAGAGAAGGTCTGAGGGATACAGTAAACCTGAAGTGAAGCATCGGAATCTATAACTAGTGTCACAGGAATGGTTCAAACATAGGCAGTAAGAGGAGTCAGTCTTCTTGTACTTAAGTCGGCATTGTGCCTTTTGTATTTACTTCCAAAGCAATTTCTGTGTTTCATCGTCAATAAGAAGGTCCAAGGGATGCAGTAAACCTGGCATGAAGCATCGGAATCTACAACTAGTGTCACAGGAATGGTTCAATAAGTAGACAGTAAGAAGAGTCAGTCTTCTTGTACTTAAGTCGGCATTGTTCCTTTTGTATTTAATTCCGATGCAATTTCTGTGTTTCGTCGTCAATAAGGATGTCCAGGGGATACAGTAAACCTGGAGTGAAGCATCGGAATCAATAACAAGTGTCACAGGAATGGTTCAAAACATAGTCAGTAACAAGAGTCAGTCTTCTTGTACTTAAGTCATCATTGTGCCTTTTGTATTTAATTCCGATGCAATTTCTGTGTTTCATCGTCAATAAGAAGGTCCAAAGGATACAGTAAACCGGGAGTGAAGCATCTGAATCTATAACTAGTGTCACAGGAATGGTTCAAAACATAGTCAGTAAGAGGAGTCAGTTTTCTTGTACTTAAGTCGGCATTGTGGCTTTTGTATTAAATTCCGATGCAATTTCTGTGTTTCATCGTCAATAAGAAGGTCCAAGGGATACAGTAAACCTGACGTGAAGCATCGTAATCTAAAACTGGTCTCACAGGAAACATTCAAAACATAGACAGTGAGAAGAGTCAGTCTTCTCGTTCTTAAGTCGGCATTGTGCCTTTTGTATTTAATTCCGAAGCAATTTTTTTGTTTCATCGTCAATAAGAACGTCCATGGGATACAGTATACCTGAGGTGAAGCACTGGAATCTAAAACTGGTTTCACAGGGTAGTTTCATAACAGACAGTAAGAAGAGTCAGTCTTCGTGTACTTATGACGGCATTGTGCATTTAGTATTTAATTCCGATGCAATTTCTGTGTTTCATCGTTAATAAGAAGGTCCACGGGATACCGTAAACCTCAGGCGAAGCATTGTAATCTAAAACTGGTTTCACAGGAAAGGTTCAAAACATAGACGGTAAGAAGAGCCCGTCTTCTTGATCTTAAGTCGGCATTGTTCCTTTTTACTTAATTCCGATGCAATTTCTGCGTTTCATCGTCAATAAGAAGGTCGGAGGGATACAGTAAACCTGTAGTGAAGCATCGGAATCTATAACTAGTGTCAAAGGAATGGTTCAAAACATAGACAGTAGGGAGAGTCAGTCATCTTGTACTTAAGTCGGCATTGTGCCTTTTGTATTTTATTTCGATGCAATTTCTGTGTTTCATCGTCAAAGAGAAGGTCTGAGGGATACAGTAAACCTGAAGTGAAGCATCGGAATCTATAACTAGTGTCACAGGAATGGTTCAAACATAGGCAGTAAGAAGAGTCAGTCTTCTTGTACTTAAGTCGGCATTGTGCCTTTTGTATTTACTTCCAAAGCAATTTCTGTGTTTCATCGTCAATAAGAAGGTCCAAGGGATGCAGTAAACCTGGCATGAAGCATCGGAATCTACAACTAGTGTCACAGGAATGGTTCAATAAATAGACAGTAAGAAGAGTCAGTCTTCTTGTACTTAAGTCGGCATTGTTCCTTTTGTATTTAATTCCGATGCAATTTCTGTGTTTCGTCGTCAATAAGGATGTCCAGGGGATACAGTAAACCTGGAGTGAAGCATCGGAATCAATAACAAGTGTCACAGGAATGGTTCAAAACATAGTCAGTAACAAGAGTCAGTCTTCTTGTACTTAAGTCATCATTGTGCCTTTTGTATTTAATTCCGATGCAATTTCTGTGTTTCATCGTCAATAAGAAGGTCCAAGGGATACAGTAAACCGGGAGTGAAGCATCTGAATCTATAACTAGTGTCACAGGAATGGTTCAAAACATAGTCAGTAAGAAGAGTCAGTTTTCTTGTACTTAAGTCGGCATTGTGCCTTTTGTATTAAATTCCGTTGCAATTTCTGTGTTTCATCGTCAATAAGAAGGTCCAAGGGATACAGTAAACCTGACGTGAAGCATCGTAATCTAAAACTGGTCTCACAGGAAACATTCAAAACATAGACAGTAAGAAGAGTCAGTCTTCTCGTTCTTAAGTCGGCATTGTGCCTTTTGTATTTAATTCCGAAGCAATTTTTTTGTTTCATCGTCAATAAGAAGGTCCATGGGATACAGTATACCAGAGGTGAAGCACTGGAATCTAAAACTGGTTTCACAGGGTAGTTTCATAACAGACAGTAAGAAGAGTCAGTCTTCGTGTACTTATGACGGCATTGTGCATTTAGTATTTAATTCCGATGCAATTTCTGTGTTTCATCGTTAATAAGAAGGTCCACGGGATACAGTAAACCTCAGGCGAAGCATTGTAATCTAAAACTGGTTTCACAGGAAAGGTTCAAAACATAGACGGTAAGAAGAGCCCGTCTTCTTGATCTTAAGTCGGCATTGTTCCTTTTTACTTAATTCCGATGCAATTTCTGCGTTTCATCGTCAATAAGAAGGTCGGAGGGATACAGTAAACCTGTAGTGAAGCATCGGAATCTATAACTAGTGTCAAAGGAATGGTTCAAAACATAGACAGTAGGGAGAGTCAGTCTTCTTGTACTTAAGTATGCATTGTGCCTTTTGTATTAAATTCCGATGCAATTTCTGTGTTTCATCGTCAATAAGGAGGTCCAAGGGATACGGTAAACCTGGAGTGAAGCATCGGAATCTATAACTAGTGTCACTGGAATGGTTCAAAACATAGTCAGTAAGAAGAGTCAGTCTTCTTGTACTTAAGTCGGCATTGTGCCTTTTGTATTTAATTCCGATGCAATTTCTGTGTTTCATCGTCAATAAGAAGGTCCAAGGGATACAGTAAACCGGGAGTGAGGCATCGGAATCTTTAACTAGTGACACAGGAATGGTTCAAAACATAGTCAGTAAGAAGAGCCAGTCTTCTTGTACTTAAGTCGGCATTGTGCCGTTTGTATTTATTTCCGATGCAATTTCTGTGTTTCATCGTCAATATGAAGGTCAAACGTATACAGTAAACCTGGAGTGAAGCATCGGAATCTATAACTAGTGTCACAGCAATGAATCAAAACATAGTCGGTAAGAAGAATCAGTCTTCTTGTACTTAAGTCGGCATTGTGCCTTTTGTATTTAATTCCGATGCAATTTCTGTTTCATCCTCAACAAGAAGGTCCAAGGGATATATTAAACCTGAAGTAAAGCATCGGAATCTATAACTTGTGTCACAGGAATGGATCAAAGCATAGACATTAGGAGGTGTCAGTCTTCTTGTACTTAAGTCGGCATTGTGCCTTTTCTATTTAATTCCGATGCAATTTCTGTGCTTCATCGTCAATAAGAAAGTCCAAGGGATACAGTAAACCTGAAGTGAAGCATCGGAATCTATAACTAGTGTCACAGGAATGTTGCAAAACATAGTCAGTAAGAAGAGTCCGTCTGCTTGTACTTAAGTCGCCATTGTGCCTTTTCTATTTAATACCGATGAAATATCTGTGTTTCATCGTCAATAAGAAGGTCCAAGGGATACAGTAAACCTGGAGTGAAGCATCGGAATCTATGACCAGTGTCACGGGAATGGTTCAAAGCATAGACAGTAGGAAGAGTCAGTCGTCTTGTACTTAAGTATGCATTGTGCATTTTGTATTTAATTCCGATGCAATTTCTGTGTTTCATCGTCAATAAGGAGGTCCAAGGGATACGGTAAACCTGGAGTGTAGCATCAGAATCTATAACTAGTGTCACAGGAATGGTTCACAACATAGTCAGTAAGAAGAGTCAGTCTTCTTGTACTTAAGTCGGCATTGTGCCTTTTGTATTTAATTCCGATGCAATTTCTGTGTTTCATCGTCAATAAGAAGGTCCAAGGGATACAGTAATCCGGCAGTGAAGCATCGGAATCTCTAACTAGTGACACAAGAATGGTTCAAAACATAGTCAGTAAGAAGAGTCAGTCTTCTTGTACTTAAGTCGGCAGTGTGCCTTTTGTATTTAATTCCGATGCTATTTTTGTGTTTCATCGTCAATAAGAAGGTCAAAGGGATACAGTAAACCTGGAGTGAAGCATCGGAATCTATTACTAGTGTCACAGGAATGAATCAAATCATAGTCGGTAAGAAGAATCAGTCTTCTTGTATTTAAGTCGGCATTGTGCCTTTTGTATTTGATTCCGATGCAATTTCTGTGTTTCATCGTCAACAAGAAGGTCCAAGGGATACATTAAACCTGAAGCGAGGCATCGGAATCCATAACTAGTGTCACTGGAATGGTTCAAAACATAGACAGTAGGAAGAGTCAGTCTTCTTGTACTTAAGTAGGCATTGTGCCTTTTCTATTTAATTCCGATGCAATTTCTGTGTTTCATAGTCAGTAGGAAGGTCCAGGGGATACAGTAAACCTGGAGTGAGGCATCGGAATCTATAACTAGTGTCAAAGGAATGGTTCAAAACATAGACAGTAGGAAGAGTCAGTCTTCTTTTACTTAAGTCGGCATCGTGCCTTTTCTATTTAATTCCGATGCAATTTCTGTGTTTCATCGTCAACAATAAGGTCCAAGGGATACATTAAACCTGGAGTGAAGCATCGGAATCTATTACTAGTGTCACAGGAATGAATCAAATCATAGTCGGTAAGAAGAATCAGTCTTCTTGTATTTAAGTCGGCATTGTGCCTTTTGTATTTACTTCCGATGCAATTTCTGTGTTTCATCGTCAACAAGAAGGTCCAAGGGATACATTAAACCTGAAGCGAGGCATCGGAATCCATAACTAGTGTCACAGGATTGTTTCAAAACATAGTCAGTAAGAAGAGTCCGTCTTCTTGTACTTAAGTCGGCATTGTGCCTTTTCCATTTAATACCGATGAAATTTCTGTGTTTCATCGTCAATAAGAATGTCCAAGGGATTCAGTAAACCTGGATTAAAGCAACTGAATCTATGACCAGTGTCACGGGAATGGTTCAAAGCATAGACAGTAGGAAGAGTCAGTCGTCTTGTACTTAAGTATGCATTGTGCCTTTTGTATTTAATTCCGATGCAATTTCTGTGTTTCATCGTCAATAAGGAGGTCCAAGGGATACGGTAAACCTGGAGTGTAGCATCGGAATCTATAACTAGTGTCACAGGAATGGTTAAAACATAGTCAGTAAGAAGAGTCAGTCTTCTTGTACTTAAGTCGGCATTGTGCCTTTTGTATTTAATTCCGATGCAATTTCTGTGTTTCATCGTCAATAAGAAGGTCCAAGGGATACAGTAATCCGGGAGTGAAGCATCGGAATCTATAACTAGTGACACAGTAATGGTTTAAAACATAGTCAGTAAGAAGAGTCAGTCTTCTTGTACTTAAGTCGGCATTGTGCCTTTTGTATATAATTCCGATGCAATTTCTGTGTATCATCGTCAACAAGAAGGTCCAAGGGATACATTAAACCTGAAGCGAAGCATCGGAACCCATAACTAGTGTCACTGGAGTGGTTCAAAACATAGACAGTAGGAACAGTCAGTCTTCTTGTACTTAAGTCGGCATTGTGCCTTTTCTATTTAATTCCGATGCAATTTCTGTGTTTCATCGTCAATAAGAAGGTCCAAGGGATACTGTAAACCTGGAGTGAGGCATCGGAATCTATAACTAGTGTCAAAGGAATGGTTCAAAACACAGACAGTAGGAAGAGTCAGTCTTCTTTTACTTAAGTCCGCATTGTGCCTTTTCTATTTAATTCCGTTGAAGTTTCTGTGTTTCATCGTCAACAAGAAGGTCCAAGGGATATATTAAACCTGACGTGAAGCATCGGAATCTGTAATTAGTGTCACAGGAATGGTTCAAAACATAGACATTAGGAAGAGTCAGTCTTCTTGTACTTAAGTCGGCATTGTGCCTTTTCTATTTAATTCCGATGCAATTTCTGTGCTTCATCGTCAATAAGAAAGTCCAAGGGATACAGTAAACGTGAAGTGAAGCATCGGAATCTATAACTAGTGTCACAGGAATGTTTCAAAACATAGTCAGTAAGAAGAGTCAGTCTTCTTGTACTTAAGTCGGCATTGTGCCTTTTCTATTTAATACCGATGCAATTTCTGTTTTTCATCGTCAATAAGAAGGTCCAAGGGATACAGTAAACCTGGAGTGAAGCATCGGAATCTATAACCAGTGTCACGGGAATGGTTCAAAGCATGGACAGTAGGAAGAGTCAGTCTTCTTGTACTTAAGTCTGCATTGTGCCTTTTGTATTTAATTCAGATGCAATATCTGTGTTTCATCGTCAATAAGAAGGTCAGAGGGATACAGTAAACCTGCAGTGAAGCATCGGAATCTATAACTAGTGTCACAGGAATGGTTCAAAACACAGACAGTAGGAAGAGTCAGTCTTCTTGTACTTAAGTCGGCATTGTGCCTTTTGTACTTAATTCCGATGCAATATCTGTGTTTCATCGTCAATAAGAAGGTCCATGGGATACAGTAAACAGGGAGTGAAGCATCGGCATCTATAACTAGTGTCACTGAAATGGTTCAAATCATAGACAGTAGGAAGAGTCAGTCTTCTTGTACTTAAGTCGGCATTGTGCTTTCTCTATTTAATTCCGATGCAATTTCTGTGTTTCAACGTCAATAAGTAGGTCCAAGGGATACAGTAAACCTGAAGTGAAGCATGTGAATCTGTAACTAGTGTCACAGGAAGGGTTCAAAACATAGTCAGTAAGAAGAGTCTGTCTTCTTGTACTTATGTCGGCATTGTGCCTTTTGTATTTAATTAAGATGCAATTTCTGTGTTTCATCGTCAATATGAAGGTCAGCTGGATACAGTAAACCTGAAGTGAAGCATCTGAATCCATAACTAGTGTCACAGGAATGGTGCAAAGCATTGACAGGAAGATGAGCCAGTCGTCTTGTACTTGAGTCGGCATTGTGCCTTTTGTATTTAATTCCGATGGAGTTTCTGTGTTCATCGTCAATACGACGGTCAGGGGGATACAGTAAATCTGAAGTGAGGCATCGGAATCAATAACTAGTGTCACAGGAATGGATCTAAACATAGACAGTAAGAAGAGTCAGTCTTCTTGTACTTAAGTCGGCATTGTGCCTTTTGTATTTAATTCCGATGCAATTTCTGTGTTTCATCGTCAATAAGGAGGTCCAAGGGACACAGTAAACCTGGAGTGAAGCATCGGAATCTATAACTAGTTTCACAGGAATGGCTCAAACATAGACAGTAAGTAGAGTCAGTCTTCTTGTACTTAAGTCGGCATTGCGCCTTTTGTATTTAATTCCAATGCAATTGCTCTGTTTCATCGTCATTAAGAAGGTCAAAGGCATACAGTAAACTAGGAGTGAAGCATCGGAATCTATAACTAGTGTCTCAGCGATGGTTAAAAACATAGACAGTAAGAAGAGTCAGTCTTCTTGTACTTATGTCGGCATTGTGCCTTTTGTATTTAATTCCGATGCAATTTCTCTGATTCATCGTCAACAAAAGGTCCAAGGGATACATTAAACCTGAAGTGAAGCATCGGAATCTATAACTAGTGTCACAGGAATGGTTCAAAACATAGACAGTAAGAACAGTCAGTCTTCTTGTACCTAAGTCGGCATTGTGCCTTTTCTATATAATTCCGATGCAATTTCTGTGTTTCATCGTCAATAAGAAGGTCAGAGGGATACAGCGAACCTGAAGTGCAGCATCGGAATCCATAACTAGTGTCACAGGAATGGTTCAAAACACAGACATTAAGAAGAGTCAGACTTCTTGTACCTAAGTCGGCATTGTGCCTTTTGTATTCAATTAAGATGCAATTTCTGTGTTTCACCGTCAATAAGGAGGTCAGATGGATACAGTAAACCGGGAGTGAAGCATCGGAATCTATAACTAGTGTCACAGGAATGGTTCAAAACAGAGTTAAAAAGAAGAGTCAGTCTTCTTGTACTTAAGTCGGCATTGTGCCTTTTGTATTTAATTCCGATGCAATTTCTGTGTTTCATCGTCAATAAGAAGGTCAGAGGGATACAGTACACCTGAAGATAAGCATCGGAATCTATAACTAGTTTCACAGGAATGGTTCAAAATATAGACAGTAAGAAGAGTCAGTCTTCTTGTACCTTAGTCGGCATTGTGCCTTTTCTATATAATTCCGATGCAATTTCTGTGTTTCATCGTCAATAAGAAGGTCAGAGGGATACAGTGAACCTGAAGTGAAGCATCGGAATCCATAACTAGTGTCACAGGAATGGTTCAAAACACAGACAGTAAGAAGAGCCAGACTTCTTGTACCTAAGTCGGCATTGTGCCTTTTGTATTCAATTAAGATGCAATTTCTGTGTTTCACCGTCAATAAGGAGGTCAGATGGATACAGTAAACCGGGAGTGAAGCATCGGAATCAATAACTAGTGTCACAGTAATGGTTCAAAACATAGTCAGTAAGAAGAGTCAGTCTTCTTGTACTTAAGTCGGCATTGCGCCTTTTGTATTTAATTCCAATGCAATTGCTCTGTTTCATCGTCATTAAGAAGGTCAAAGGCATACACTAAGCCTGGAGTGAAGCATCGGAATCTATAACTAGTGTCTCAGCGATGGTTAAAAACATAGACAGTAAGAAGAGTCAGTCTTCTTGTACTTAAGTCGGCATTGTGCCTTTTGTATTTAATTCCGATGCAATTTCTCTGATTCATCGTCAACAAAAGGTCCAAGGGATACATTAAACCTGAAGTGAAGCATCGGAATCTATAACTAGTGTCACAGGAATGGTTCAAATCATAGACAGTAGGAAGAGTCAGTCTTCTTGTACTTAAGTCGGCATTGTGCCTCTTGTATTTAATTCCGATGCAATTTCTGCTTTTCATCGTCAATAAGAAGGTCCAAGGGATACAGTAATCCTGGAGTGAAGCATCGGAATTTATAACTAGTGTCACAGGAATGGTTCAAAACATAGACAGTAAGAAGACTCAGTCTTCTTGTACTTAAGTCGGCATTGTGCCTTCTGTATTTAATTCCGATACCATTTCTGTGTTTCATCGTCAATAAGAAGGTCCAAGGGATACAGTAAACCTGAAGTGAAGCATCGGAATCTATAACTAGCGACACAGGATTGGTTGAAAACATAATCAGTAAGAAGCGTCAGTATTCTTGTACTTAAGTCAGCATTGTCCCTTTTGTATATAATTCAGAAGCCATTTCTGGGTTTCATCGTCAGTAAGAAGGTCAGAGGGATACAGTAAACCTAAAGTGAAGCATCGAAATCTGTAACTAGTGTCACAGGAATGGTTCAAAACATAGACAGTAAGAAGAGTCAGTCTTCTTGTACTTAAGTCGGCATTGTGCCTTTTCTATATAATTCCGATGCAAGTTCTGTGTTTCATCGTCAATAAGAAGGTCAGAGGGATACAGTAAACCTGAAGTGAAGCATCGGAATCCATAACTAGTGTCACAGGAATGGTTCAAAACATAGACAGTAAGAAGAGTCAGTCTTCTTGTACCTAAGTCGGCATTGTGCCTTTTGTATTTAATTCCGATGCAATTTCTGTGATTCATCGTCAACAAAAAGGTCCAAGGGATACATTAAACCTGAAGTGAAGCATCGGAATCTATAACTAGTGTCACAGGAATGGTTCAAATCATAGACAGTAGGAAGAGTCAGTCTTCTTGTACTTAAGTCGGCATTGTGCCTTTTCAATTTCATTCCGATGCAATTTCTGTGTTTCATCGTCAATAAGGAGGTCAGATGGATACAGTAAACCGGGAGTGAAGCATCGGAATCTATAATTAGTGTCACAGAAATGGTTCAAAACATAGTCAGTAAGAAGAGTCAGTCTTCTTGTACTTAAGTCGGCATTGTGCCTTTTGTATTTAATTCCAATGCAATTGCCGTGTTTCATCGTCAATAAGAAGGTCAAAGGGATACAGTAAACTAGGAGTGAAGCATCGGAATCTATAACTAGTGACACATGATTGGTTCAAATCATAAACAGTAGGAAGAGTCAGTCTTCTTGTACTTAAGTAGGCATTGTGCCTTTTCCATTACATTCCGATGCAATTTCTGTGTTTCATCGTCAATAAGAAGGTCCAAGGGATACAGTAAACCTGGAGTGAAGCATCGGAATCTATAACTAGTGTCACAGGAATGGTTCAAAATATAGACAGTAGGAAGAGTCAGTCTTCTTGTACTTAAGTCGGCATTGTGCCTTTTGTATTTAATTCCGATGCAATTTCTGTGTTTCATCGTCAACAAGGATGTGCAAGGGATACGGTAAACCTGGAGTGAAGCATCGGAATCTGTAACTAGTGTCACAGGAATGGTTCAAAACATAGTCAGTAAGAAGAGTCAATCTTCTTGTACTTATATCGGCATTGTGCCTTTTCTATTTAATTCCGATGCAATTTCTGTGTTTCATCGTCAATAACAGGGTCCAAGGGATACAGTAAACATGGGAGTGAAGCATCGGAATCTATAACTAGTGTCACAGGAATGGTTCAAAACATAGTCAGTAAGAAGAGTCAGTCTTCTTGTACTTAAGCCGGCATTGTGCCTTTTGTATTAAATTCCGATGCAATTTCTGTGTTTCATCGTCAATAAGAAGGTCCAAGGGATACAGTAAACCTGGACTGAAGCATCGGAATCTATAACTAGTGTCACAGGAATGAATCAAACATAGTCGGTAAGAAGAATCAGTCTTCTTGTCCTTAAGTCGGCATTGTGATTTTTGTATTTAATTCCGATGCAATTTCTGTGTTTCATCGTCAACAAGATGGTCCAAGGGATACATTAAACCTGAAGTGAAGCAACGGAATCTGTAACTAGTGTCACAGGAATGGTTCAAAACATAGACAGTTGGAAGAGTCCGTCTTCTTGTACTTATGTCGGCATTCTTCCTTTTCTATTCAATTCCGATGCAATTTCTGTGTTTCATCGTCAATAAGAAGGTCCAAGGGATACAGTAAACCTGGAGTGAAGCATCGGAATCTATAAGTAGTGTCACAGGAATGGTTCAAAACATAGACAGTAGGAAGAGTCAGTCTTCTTGTACTTAAGTCGGCATTGTGCCTTTTGTATTTCATTCCGATGCAAATTCAGTTGTCATCGTCAATGAGAAGGTCTGAGGGATACAGTAAACCTGAAGTGAAGCATCGGAATCTATAACTAGTGCCATAGGAAGGGATGAAACATAGACAGTAAGAAGAGTCGGTCTTCGTGTACTTAAGTCGGCATTGTGCATTTTGTATTTCATTAAGATGCAATTTCTGTGTTTCATCGTCAATAAGAAGGTCCAAGGGATACAGTAAACCTGAAGTGAAGCATCGGAGTCTATAACTAGTGTCACAGGAATGGTTCCAAACATAGTCAGTAAGAAGAGTCAGTCTTCTTGTACTTAAGTCGGCATTGCGCCTTTTGTATTTAATTACGATGCAATTTCTGTGTCTCATCGTCAATGAGAGGGTCTGAGGTATACAGTAAACCTGAAGTGAAGCATCGGAATCTATAACTAGTCACACAGGATTGGTTGAAATCATAGTCAGTAAGAAGAGTCAGTATTCTTGTACTTAAGTCGGCATTGTCCCTTTTGTATTTAATTCCGATGCAATTTCTGTGCTTCATCGTCAATAAGAAGGTCCAAGGGACACAGTAAACCTGGAGTGAAGCATTGGAATTTGTAACTAGTGTCACAGGAATGGTTCAAAACATAGACAGTAAGAAGAGTCAGTCTTCCTGTACGTAAGTCGGCATTGTGCCTTCTGTAATTAATTCCGATACCATTTCTGTGTTTCATCGTCAATAAGAAGGTCCAAGGGATACAGTAAACCTGAAGTGAAGCATCGGAATCTATAACTAGTGACACAGGATTGGTTGTAATCATAGTCAGTAAGAAGAGTCAGTATTCTTGTACTTAAGTCGGCATTGTCCCATTTGTATTTAAATCAGATGCAATTTCTGTGTTTCATCGTCAATAAGAAGGTCCAAGGGATACAGTATACATGGAGTGAAAGCATCGGTTTCTATAACTAGCGTCTCAGCGATGGTTAAAAACATAGACAGTAAGAAGAGTCAGTATTCTTGTTCTGAAGTCGGCATTGTGCCTTTTGTATGTAATTCCGATGTAATTTCTGTGTTTCATCGTCAGTAAGAAGGTCAGAGGGATACAGTAAACCTCAAGTGAAGCATCGGAATCTATAACTAGTGTCACAGGAATGGTTCAAAGCATTGACAGGAAGAAGAGTCAGTCTTCATGTACTTAAGTCGGCATTGTGCCATTTGTATTTAATTAATATGCAATTTCTGTGTTTCATCGTCAGTAAGAAGGTCAGAGGGATACAGTAAACCTGAAGTGAAGCATCGGAATCTATAACTAGTGTCACAGGAATGGTTCAAAGCATTGACAGGAAGAAGAGCCAGTCTTCTTGTACATAAGTCGGCATTGTGCCTTTTGTATTTAATTCCGATGCAATTTCTGTGTTTCATCGTCAATAAGAAGGTCCAAGGGACACAGTAAACCTGGAGTGAAGCATCGGAATGTATAACTAGTTTCACAGGAATGGTTCAAAACATAGACAGTAAGAAGAGTCAGTCATCTTGTACTTAAGTCGGAATGTGCCTTTTGTATTTAATTCCAATGCAATTTCTGTGTTTCATAGTCAACAAGAGGGTCGGATGGATACAGTAAACCTGAAGTGAAGCGTCGGAAACTATAACTAGTGTCACAGGAATGGTTCAAAACATAGTCAGTAAGAAGAGTCAGTCTTCTTGTAGTTAAGTCGGCATTGTGCCTTTTGTATTTAATTCCGATGCAATTTCTGTGTTTCATCCTTAATAAGAAGGTCCAAGGGATACAGTAAACCTGAAGTGAAGCATCGGAATCCATAACTAGTGACACAGGATTGGTTGAAATCGTAGACAGTAAGAAGACTCAGTATTCTTGTACTTAAGTCGGCATTGTCCCTTTTCTATTTAATTCAGATGCAAATTCTGTGTTTCATCGTCAATAAGAAGGTCCAAGGGATACAGTAAACCGGGAGTGAAGCATCGGATTCTATAACTAGTGTCACAGGAATGGTTCAAAACATAGTCAATAAGAAGAGTCAGTCTTCTTGTACTTAAGTCGGCATTGTGCCTCTTGTATTTAATTCCGATGCAATTTCTGTGATTCATCGTCAACAAAAAGGTCCAAGGGATACATTAAACCTGAAGTGAAGCATCGGAATCTATAACAAGTGTCACAGGAATGTTTCAAAACACAGACAGTAAGAAGAGTCAGTCATCTTGTGCCTAAGTCGGCATTGTGCCTTTTGTATTCAATTAAGATGCAATTTCTGTGTTTCATCGTCAATAAGGAGGTCAGATGGATACAGTAAAACCTGGAGTGAAGCATCGGAATGTAAGACTAGTGACACAGTAATGGTTCAAAACATAGCCAGTAAGAAGAGTCAATCTTCTTGTACTTAAATCGCCATTGTGCCTTTTGTATTTAATTCCGATGCAATTTCTGTGTTTCATCGTCAATAAGAAGGTCAGCTGGATACAGTAAACCTTAAGTGAGGCATCTGAATCTATAACTAGTGTCACAGGAATGGTACAATGCATTGACAGGAAAAAGAGCCAGTCGTCTTGTACTTGAGTCGGCATTGTGCCTTTTGTATTTAATTCCGATGCATTTTCTGTGTTCATCGTCAATACGACGGTCAGGGGGATACAGTAAATCTGAAGTAAAGCATCGGAATCTATAACTAGTGTCGCAGGAATGGTTCAAAACAGAGACAGTAAGAAGAGTCAGTCTTCTTGTACTTAAGTCGGCATTGTGCCTTTTGTATTTAATTCCGATGCAATTTCTGTGATTCATCGTCAACAAAAAGGTCCAAGGGATACATTAAACCTGAAGTGAAGCATTGGAATCTATAACAAGTGTCACAGGAATGGTTCAAATCATAGACAGTAGGAAGAGTCAGTCTTCTTGTCCTTAAGTCGGCATTCTGCCTTTTCCATTTCATTCCGATGCAATTTCTGTGTTTCATCGTCAATACGAAGGCCCAAGGGATACAGTAAACCTGGAGTGAAGCATCGGAATCTATAACTAGTGTCACAGGAATGGTTCAAAACATAGACAGTGGGAAGAGTCAGTCTTCTTGTACTTAAGTCGGCATTGTGCCTTTTTGTATTTAATTCCGATGCAATTTCTGTGTTTCATCGTCAACAAGGATGTGCAAGGGATTCGGTAAACCTGGAGTGAAGCATCGGAATCTATAACTAGTGTCACAGGAATGGTTCAACGCATAGTCAGTAAGAAGAGTCAATCTTCTTGTACTTATATCGGCATTGTGCCTTTTCTATTTAATTCCGATGCAATTTCTGTGTTTCATCGTCAATAACAGGGTCCAAGGGATACAGTAGACATGGGAGTGAAGCATCTGAATCTATAACTAGTGTCACAGGAATGGTTCAAAACATAGTCAGTAAGAAGAGGCAGTCTTCTCGTACTTAAGTCGGCATTGTGCCTTTTGTATTAAATTCCGATGCAATTTCTGTGTTTCATCGTGAACAAGAAGGTCCAAGGGATACATTAAACCTGAAGTGAAGCATCGGAATCTGTAACTAGTGTCACAGGAATGGTTCAAAACATAGACAGTAGGAAGAGTCCGTCTTCTTGTACTTATGTCGGCATTGTGCCTTTTGTATTTAATTCCGATGCAATTTCTGTGTTTCATCGTCAATAAGAAGGTCCAAGGGACACAGTAAACCTGGAGTGAAGCATCAGAATCTATAACTAGTTTCACAGGAATGGTTCAAAACATAGACAGTAAGAAGAGTCAGTCTTCTAGTACTTAAGTCGGCATTGTGCCTTCTGTATTTAATTCCGATTCCATTTCTGTGTTTCATCGTCAATAAGAAGGTCCAAGGGATACAGTAAACCTGAAGTGAAGCATCGGAATCTGTAACTAGTGACACAGGATTGGTTGTAATCATAGTCAGTAAGAAAAGTCAGTATTCTTGTACTCAAGTCGGCATTGTCCCTTTTGTATTTAATTCAGATGCAATTTCTGTCTTTCATAGTCAATAAGTTGGTCCAAGGGATACAGTAAACCTGGAGTGAAAGCATCGGAATCTATAACTAGCGTCTCAGCGATGGTTAAAAACATAGACGGTAAGAAGAGTCAGTATTCTTATTCTGAAGTCGGCATTGTGCCTTTTGTATGTAATTCCGATGTAATTTCTGTGTTTCATCGTCAATAAGAAGGTCAGAGAGATACAGTAAACCTGAAGTTAAGCATCGGAATCTATAACTAGTGTCACAGGAATGGTTCAAAGCATTGACACTAAGAAGAGCCAGTCGTCTTGTACTTGAGTCGGCATTGTGCCTTTTGTATTTAATTCCGATGCATTTTGTGTGTTAATCGTCAATACGACGGTCAGGGGGATACAGTAAATCTGAAGTGAAGCATCGGAATCTATAACTAGTGCCACAGGAATGGTTCAAAACATAGACAGTAAGGAGAGTCAGTCATCTTGTACTTAAGTCGGCATTGTGCCTTTTGTATTTAATTCCGATGCAATTTCTGTGTTTCATCGTCAATAAGAAGGTCCAAGGGACACAGTAAACCTGGAGTGAAGCATCGGAATCTATAACTAGATTCACAGGAATGGTTCAAAACATAGACAGTAAGAAGAGTCAGTCATCTTGTACTTAAGTCGGAATGTGCCTTTTGTATTTAATTCCAATGCACTTTCTGTGTTTCATAGTCAATAAGAGGGTCAGAGGTATACAGTAAACCTGAAGTGAAGCATCGGAAACTAAAACTAGTGTCACAGGAATGGTTCAAAACATAGTCAGTAAGAAGAGTCAGTCTTCTTGTAGTTAAGTCGGCATTTTGCCTTTTGTATTTAATTCCGATGCAATTTCTGTATTTCATCGTCAATAAGAAGCTCCAAGGGATACAGTAAACCTGAAGTAAAGCATCGGAATCTATAACTAGTGACACAGGATTGGTTGAAATCATAGACAGTAAGAAGAGTCAATATTCTTGTACTTAAGTCGGCATTGTCCCTTTTGTATTTAATTCAGATGCAATTTCTGTGTTTCATCGTCAATAAGAAGGTCCAAGGGATACAGTAAACCGGGAGTGAAGCATCGGAATCTATAACTAGTGTCACAGGAATGGTTCAAATCATAGTCAATAAGAAGAGTCAGTCTTCTTGTACTGAAGTCGGCATTGTGCCTCTTGTATTTAATTCCGATGCAATTTCTGTGTTTCATCGTCAATAAGAAGGTCAGAGGATTACAGTAAACCTGAAGTTAAGCATCGGAATCTATAACTACTGTCACAGGAATGGTTCAAAACATAGACAGTAAGAGGAGTCAGTCCTCTTGTACTTAAGTCGGCATTGTGCCTTTTGTATTTAATTAAGATGCAATTTCTGTGTTTCATCGTCAATAACAGGGTCAGAGGGATACAGTGAACCTGAAGTGAAGCATCGGAATCCATAACTAGTGTCACAGGAATGGTTCAAAACACAGACAGTAAGAAGTGTCAGTCATCTTGTGCCTAAGTCGGCATTTTGCCATTTTTATTCAATTAAGATGCAATTTCTGTGTTTCATCGTCATTAAGGAGGTCAGATGGATACAGTAAACCTGGAGTGAAGCATCGGAATGTAAGACTAGTGTCACAGTAATGGTTCAAAACATAGACAGTAAGAAGAGTCAGTCTTCTTGTACTTAACTCGCCATTGTGCCTTTTGTATTTAATTCCGATGCAATTACTGTGTTTCATCGTCAATAAGAAGGTCAGCTGGATACAGTAAACCTTAAGTGAGGCATCTGAATCTATAACTAGTGTCACAGGAATGGTTCAATGCATTGACAGGAAAAAGAGCCAGTCGTCTTGTACTTGAGTCGGCATTGTGCCTTTTCCATTTCATTCCGATGCAATTTCTGTGTTTCATCGTCAATAAGAAGGTCCAAGGGATACAGTAAACCTGGAGTGAAGCTCTGGAATCTATAACTAGTGTCACAGGAATGGTTCAAAACATAGACAGTAGGAAGAGTCAGTATGCTTGTACTTAAGTCGGCATTGTGCCCCTTGTATTTAATTCCGATGCAATTTCAGTGTTTCATCGTCAACAAGGATGTGCAAGGGATACGGTAAACCTCGAGTGAAGCATCGTAATCTGTAACTTGTGTCACAGGAATGGTTCAAAACATAGTCAGTAAGAAGAGTCAATCTTCTTGTACTTATATCGATATGTGTCTTTTGTATTCAATTCCGATGCAATTTCTGTGTTTCATCGTCAATAAGAAGGTCCAAGGGATACAGTAAACCTGGAGTGAAGCATCGGAATCCATAAGTGGTGTCACAGGAATGGTTCAAAACATAGACAGTAGGAAGAGTTAGTCTTCTTGTACTTAAGTCGGCATTGTGCCTTTTGTATTTAATTCCGATGCAATTTCTGTGTTTCATCGTCAATAAGAAGGTCTGAGGGATACAGTAAACCTGAAGTGAAGCATCGGAATCTATAATTAGTGTCATAGGAATGGTTCAAACGTAGACAGTAAGAAGAGTCAGTCTTCTTGTACTTAAGTCGGCATTGTGCCTTTTGTATTTAATTCCGATGCAATTTCAGTGCTTCATCGTCAATAAGAAGGTCCAAGGGACACAGTAAACCTGGAGTGAAGCATCGGAATTTATAACTAGTGTCACAGGAATGGTTCAAAACGTAGACAGTAAGAAGAGTCAGTCTTCTTGTACTTAAGTCGGCATTGTGCCTTCTGTATTTAATTCCGATACCATTTCTGTGTTTCATCGTCAATAAGAAGGTCCAAGGGATACAGTAAACCTGAAGTGAAGCATCGGAATCTATAACTAGTGACACATTATTGGTTGTAATCATAGTCAGTAAGAAGAGTCAGTATTCTTGTACTTAAGTCGGCATTGTCCCTTTTTAATTTAATTCAGATGCAATTTCTGTGTTTCATCGTCAATAAGATGGTCCAAGGGATACAGTAAACCTGGAGTGAAAGCATCGGAATCTATAACTAGCGTCTCAGCGATGGTTAAAAACATAGACAGTAAGAAGAGTCAGTATTCTTGTTCTGAAATCGGCATTGTGCCTTTTGTATTTAATTCCGATGTAATTTCTGTGTTTCATCGTCAATAAGAAGGTCAGAGGGATACAGTAAACCTGAAGTTAAGCATCGGAATCTATAACTACTGTCACAGGAATGGTTCAAAACATAGACAGTAAGAAGAGTCAGTCTTCATGTACTTAAGTCGGCATTGTGCCTTTTGTATTTAATTAAGATGCAATTTCTGTGTTTCATAGTCAATAAGAGGGTCAGAGGGATACAGTAAACCTGAAGTGAAGCATCGGAAACTGTAACTAGTGTCACAGGAATGGTTCAAAACATAGTCAGTAAGAAGAGTCAGTCTTCTTGTAGTTAAGTCGGCATTGTGCCTTTTGTATTTAATTCCGATGCAATTTCTGTGTTTCATCGTCAATAAGAAGGTCCAAGGGATACAGTAAACCTGAAGTGAAGCATCGGAATCTATAACTAGTGACACAGGATTGGTTGAAATCATAGACAGTAAGAAGTGTCAGTATTCTTGTACTTAAGTCGGCATTGTGCCTTTTGTATTTAATTCCGATGCAATTTCTGTGTTTCATCGTCAATAAGAAGGTCCAAGGGATACAGTAAACCGGGAGTGAAGCATCGGAATCTATAACTAGTGTCACAGGAATGGTTCAAAACATAGTCAATAAGAAGAGTCAGTCTTCTTGTACTTAAGTCGGCATTGTGCCTTTTGTATTTAATTCCAATGCAATTTCTGTGTTTCGTCGTCAATAAGAGGGTCAGAGGGATACAGTAAACCTGAAGTGAAGCATCGGAAACTATTACTAGTGTCACAGGAATGGTTCAAAACATAGTCAGTAAGAGGAGTCAGTCTTCTTGTAGTTAAGTCGGCATTGTGCCTTTTGTATTTAATTCCGATGCAATTTCTGTGTTTCATCGTCAATAAGAAGGTCAGATGGATACAGTAAACCTGGAGTGAAGCATCGGAATGTAAGACTAGTTTCACAGTAATGGTTCAAAACATTGACAGTAAGAAGAGTTGGTCTTCTTGTACTTAACTCGCCATTGTGCCTTTTGTATTTAATTCCGATGCAATTTCTGTGTTTCGTCGTCAATAAGAGGGCCAGAGGGATACAGTAAACCTGAATTGAAGCATCGGAAACTATAACTAGTGTCACAGGATTGGTTCAAAACATAGTCAGTAAGAAGAGTCAGTCTTCTTGTAGTTAAGCCGGCATTGTGCCTTTTGTATTTAATTCCGATGCAATTTCTGTGTTTCATCGTCAATAAGAAGGTCCAAGGGATACAGTAAACCGGGAGTGAAGCATCGGAATATATAACTAGTGTCACAGGAATGGTTCAAAACATAGTCAATAAGAAGAGTCAGTCTCCTTGTACTTAAGTCGGCATTGCGCCTTTTGTATTTAATTCCGATGCAATTTCTGTGTTTCATCGTCAATAAGAAGGTCAGCTGGATACAGTAAACCTTAAGTGAGGCATCTGAATCTATAACTAGTGTCACAGGAATAGTTCAATGAATTGACAGGAAAAAGAGCCAGTCGTCTTGTACTTGAGTCGGCATTGTGCCTTTTGTATTTAATTCCGATACATTTTTTGTGTTCATCGTCAATACGACGGTCAGGAGGATACAGTAAATCTGAAGTGAAGCATCGGAATCTATAACAAGTGTCGCAGGAATGGTTCAAAACAGAGACAGTAAGAGGAGTCTGTCTTCTTGTACTTAAGTCGGCATTGTGCCTTTTGTATTTAATTCCGATGCAATTTCTGTGATTCATCGTCAACAAAAAGTTGCAAGGGATACATTAAACATGAAGTGAAGCATCGGAATCTATAACAAGTGTCACAGGAATGGTTCAAATCATAGACAGCAGGAAGAGTCAGTCTTCTTGTACTTAAGTCGGCATTGTGCCATTTCCATTTCATTCCGATGCAATTTCTGTGTTTCATCGTCAATAAGAAGGTCCAAGGGATACAGTAAACCTGGAGTGAAGCATCGGAATCTATAACTAGTGTCACAGGAATGGTTCAAAACATAGACAGTAGGAAGAGTCAGTATTCTTGTACTTAAGTCGGCATTGTGCCCTTTGTATTTAATTCCGATGCAATTTCAGTGTTTCATCGTCAACAAGGATGTGCAAGGGATACGGTAAACCTGGAGTGAAGCATCGTAATCTATAACTAGTGTCACAGGAATGGTTCAAAACATAGTCAGTAAGAAGAGTCAATCTTCTTGTACTTATATCGATATGTGTCTTTTGTATTCAATTCCGATGCAATTTCTGTGTTTCATCGTCAATAAGAAGGTCCAAGGGATACAGTAAACCTGGACTGAAGCATCGGAATCTATAACTAGTGTTACAGGAATGAATCAAACATAGTCGGTAAGAAGAATCAGTCTTCTTGTACCTAAGTCGGCATTGTGCCTTTTGTATTTTATTCCGATGCAATTTCTGTGTTTCATCGTCAACAAGAAGGTCCATGGGATACATTAAACCTGAAGTGAAGCATCGGAATCTGTAACTAGTGTCACAGGAATGGTTCAAAACATAGACAGTAGGAAGAGTCCGTCTTCTTGTACTTATGTCGGCATTTTGCCCTTTCTATTCAATTCCGATGCAATTTCTGTGTTTCATCGTCAATAAGAAGGTCCAAGGGATACAGTAAACCTGGAGTGAAGCGTCGGAATCTATAAGTGGTGTCACAGGAATGGTTCAAAACATAGACAGTAGGAAGAGTTAGTCTTCTTGTACTTAAGTCGGCATTGTGCCTTTTGTATTACATTCAGATGCAATTTCTGTGTTTCATCGTCAATAAGAAGGTCTGAGGGATACAGTAAACCTGAAGTGAAGCATCGGAATTTATAACTAGTGTCACAGGAATGGTTCAAAACGTAGACAGTAAGAAGAGTCAGTCTTCTTGTACTTAAGTCGGCATTGTGCCTTCTGTATTTAATTCCGATACCATTTCTGTGTTTCATCGTCAATAAGAAGGTCCAAGGGATACAGTAAACCTGAAGTGAAGCATCGGAATCTATAACTAGTGACACATTATTGGTTGTAATCATAGTCAGTAAGAAGAGTCAGTATTCTTGTACTTAAGTCGGCATTGTCCATTTTGTATTTCACTCAGATGCAATTTCTGTGTTTCATCGTCAATAAGATGGTCCAAGGGATACAGTAAACCTGGAGTGAAAGCATCGAAATCTATAACTAGCGTCTCAGCGATGGTTAAAAACATAGACAGTAAGAAGAGTCAGTATTCTTGTTCTGAAATCGGCATTGTGCCTTTTGTATTTAATTCCGATGTAATTTCTGTGTTTCATCGTCAATAAGAAGGTCAGAGGGATACAGTAAACCTGAAGTTAAGCATCGGAATTAATAACTACTGTCACAGGAATGGTTCAAAACATAGACAGTAAGAAGAGTCAGTCTTCATGTACTTAAGTCGGCCTTGTGCCTTTTGTATTTAATTAAGATGCAATTTCTGTGTTTCATAGTCAATAAGAGGGTTAGAGGGATACAGTAAACCTGAAGTGAAGCATCGGAAACTATAACTAGTGTCACAGGAATGGTTCAAAACATAGTCAGTAAGAAGAGTCAGTCTTCTTGTAGTTAAGTCGGCATTGTGCCTTTTGTATTTAATTCCGATGCAATTTCTGTGTTTCATCGTCAATAAGAAGGTCCAAGGGATACAGTAAACCTGAAGTGAAGCATCGGAATCTATAACTAGTGACACAGGATTGGTTGAAATCATAGACAGTAAGAAGAGTCAGTATTCTTGTACTTAAGTCGGCATTGTGCCTTTTGTATTTAATTCCGATGCAATTTCTGTGTTTCATCGTCAATAAGAAGGTCCAAGGGATACAGTAAACCGGGAGTGAAGCATCGGAATTAATAACTAGTGTCACAGGAATGGTTCAAAACATAGTCAATAAGAAGAGTCAGTCTTCTTGTACTTAAGTCGGCATTGTGCCTTTTGTATTTAATTCCAATGCAATTTCTGTGTTTCGTCGTCAATAAGAGGGTCAGAGGGATACAGTAAACCTGAAGTGAAGCATCGGAAACTATTACTAGTGTCACAGGAATGGTTCAAAACATAGTCAGTAAGAGGAGTCAGTCTTCTTGTAGTTAAGTCGGCATTGTGCCTTTTGTATTTAATTCCGATGCAATTTCTGTGTTTCATCGTCAATAAGAAGGTCAGATGGATACAGTAAACCTGGAGTGAAGTATCGGAATGTAAGACTAGTGTCACAGTAATGGTTCAAAACATTGACAGTAAGAAGAGTCGGTCTTCTTGTACTTAACTCGCCATTGTGCCTTTTGTATTTAATTCCGATGCAATTTCTGTGTTTCGTCGTCAATAAGAAAGTCCAAGGGATACAGTAAACCGGGAGTGAAGCATCGGAATCTATAACTAGTGTCACAGGAATGGTTCCAAACATAGTCAATAAGAGGAGTCAGTCTCCTTGTACTTAAGTCGGCATTGTGCCTTTTGTATTTAATTCCGATGCAATTTCTGTGTTTCATCGTCATTAAGAAGGTCCAAGGGATAAAGTAAACCGGGAGTGAAGCATCGGAATCTATAACCAGTGTCACACGAATGGTTCAAAACATAGTGAATAAGAAGAGTCAGTCTTCATGGACTTAAGTCGGCATTGTGCCTTTTGTATTTAATTCCGATGCAATTTCTGTGTTTCATCGTCAATAAGAAGGTCAGAGGTATACAGTATACCTGAAGTTAAGCATCGGAATCTATAACTACTGTCACATAAATGGTTCAAAACGTAGACAGTAAGAAGAGTCAGTCTTCTTGTACTTAAGTCGGCATTGTGCCTTTTGTATTTAATTAAGATGCAATTTCTGTGTTTCTTCGTCAGTAAGAAGGTCAGAGGGATACAGTAAACCTGAAGTGAAGCATCGGAATCTATAACTAGTGTCACAGGAATGGTTCAAAACATAGACAGTGAGAAGAGTCAGTCTTCTTGTACCTAAGTCGGCATTGTGCTTTTCTATTCAACTAAGATGCAAATTCTGTGTTTCATCGTCAATAAGGAGGTCAGATGGATACAGTAAGCCTGGAGTGAAGCATCGGAATGTAAAACTAGTGTCACAGTAATGGTTCAATGCATTGACAGGAAGAAGAGCCAGTCGTCTTGTACTTGATTCGGCATTGTGCCTTTTGTATTTAATTCCGATGCATTTTCTGTGTTCATCGTCAATACGACGGTCAGGGGGATACAGTAAATCTGAAGTGAATCGTCGGAACCTATAACTAGTGTCACAGGAATGGTTCAAAACATAGACAGTAAGAAGAGTCAGTCTTCTTGTACTTAAGTCGGCATTGTGAATTTTGTATTTAATTCCGTTGCAATTTCTGTGTTTCATCGTCATTAAGAAGGTCCAAGGGACACAGTAAACCTGGAGTGAAGCATCGGAATCTGTAACTAGTTTCACAGGAATGGTTCAAAACATAGACAGTAAGAAGAGTCAGTCATCTTGTACTTAAGTCGGAATGTGCCTTTGGTATTTAATTCCGATGCAATTTCCGTGTTTCATCGTCAATAAGAAGGTCCAAGGGATACAGTAAACCCTTAAGTGAAGCATCGCAATCTATAACTAGTGTCACAGGAATGGTTCCAAACATAGTCAGTAAGAAGAGTCAGTCTTCTTGTACTTAAGTCGGCATTGCGCCTTTTGTATTTAATTCCGATGCAATTTCTGTGTCTCATCGTCAATGAGAGGGTCCAAGGGATACAGTAAACCTGAAGTGAAGCATCGGAATCTATAACTAGTGACACAGGATTGGTTGAAATCATAGTCAGTAAGAAGAGTCAGTATTCTTGTACTTAATTCGGCATTGACTCTTTTGTATTTAATTCCGATGCAATTTCTGTGCTTGATCGTCAATAAGAAGGACCAAGGGACAAAGTAAACCTGGAGTGAAGCATCGGAATTTATAACTAGTGTCACAGGAATGGTTCAAAACGTAGACAGTAAGAAGAGTCAGTCTTCTTGTACTTAAGTCGGCATTGTGCCTTCTGTATTTAATTCCGATACCATTTCTGTGTTTCATCGTCAATAAGAAGGTCCAAGGGATACAGTAAACCTGAAGTGAAGCATCGGAATCTATAACTAGTGACACAGGATTGGTTGTAATCATAGTCAGTAAGAAGAGTCAGTATTCTTGTACATAAGTCGGCATTGTCCCTTTTGTATTTAATTCAGATGCAATTTCTGTGTTTCATCGTCAATAAGATGGTCCAAGGGATACAGTAAACCTGGAGTGAAAGCATCGGAATCTATAACTAGCGTCTCAGCGATGGTTAAAAACATAGACAGTAAGAAGAGTCAGTATTCTTGTTCTGAAGTCGGCATTGTGCCTATTGTATTTAATTCCGATGTTATTTCTGTGTTTCATCGTCAATAAGAAGGTCAGAGGGATACAGTAAACCTGAAGTGAAGCATCGGAATATATAACTACTGTCACAGGAATGGTTCAAAACATAGACAGTAAGAAGAGTCACTCTTCATGTACTTATGTCGGCATTGTGCCTTTTGTATTTAATTAAGATGCAATTTCTGTGTTTCATAGTCATCAAGAGGGTCACAGGGATACAGTGAACCTGAAGTGAAGCATCGGAAACTATAACTAGTGTCACAGGAATGGTTCAAATCAAAGTCAGTAAGAAGAGTCAGTCTGCTTGTAGTTAAGTCCGCATTGTGCCTTTTGTATTTAATTCCGATGCAATTTCTGTGGTTCATCGTCAATTAGAAGGTCCAAGGGATACAGTAAACCGTGAGTGAAGCATCGGAATCTATAACTAGTGTCACAGGAATGGTTCAAAACATAGTCAATAAGAAGAGTCAGTCTCCTTGTACTTACGTCGGCATTGTGCCTTTTGTATTTAATTCCGATGCAATTTCTGTGTTTCATCGTCAATAAGAAGGTCAGAGGGATACAGAAAAACCTGAAGTGAAGCATCAGAATCCATAACTAGTGTCACAGGAATTGTTCAAAACACAGACAGTAAGAAGAGTCAGTCATCTTGTGCCTAAGTCGGCATTCTGCCTTTTGTATTCAATTAAGCTGCAATTCTGTGTTTCATTGTCAAAAAGGAGGTCAGATGGATACAGTAAACCTGGAGTGAAGCATCGGAATGTAAGACTAGTGTCACAGTAATGGTTCAAAACATAGACAGTAAGAAGAGTCGGTCTTCTTGTACTTAACTCGCCATTGTGCCTTTTGTATTTAATTCCGATGCAATTTCTGTGTTTCATCGTCAATAAGAAGGTCAGCTGGATACAGTAAACCTGAAGTGAAGCATCTGAATCTATAATTAGTGTCACAGGAATGGTTCAAAGCATTGACAGGAAGAAGAGCCACTCGTCTTGTACTTGTGTCGGCATTGGGCTTTTTGTATTTAATTCCGATGCATTTTCTGTGTTCATCGTCAATACGACAGTCAGGGGGATACGGTAAATCTAAAGCGAAGCTTCGGAATCTATAACTAGTGTCACAGGAATGGTTCAAAACATAGACAGTAAGAAGAGTCAGTCTTCTTGTACTTAAGTCGGCATTGTGCCTTTTTTATTTAATTCCGGTGCAATTTCTGTGTTTAATCGACAATAAGAAGGTCCAAGGGACACAGTAAACCTGGAGTGAAGCATCGGAATCTATAACTAGTTTCACAGGAATGGTTCAAAACATAGACAGTAAGAAGAGTCAGTCATCTTATACTTCAGTCGGAATGTGCCTTTGGTATTTAATTCCGATGCAATTTCTGTGTTTCATCGTCAATAAGAGGGTCAGAGGGATACAGTAAACCTGAAGTGAAGCATCGTAAACTATAACTAGGGTCACAGGAATGGTTCAAAGCATAGTCAGTAAGAAGAGTCAGTCTTCCTGTAGTTAAGTCGGCATTGTGCCTTTTGTATTTAATTCCGATGCAATTTCTGTGTTTCATCGTCAATAAGAAGGTCCAAGGGATACAGTAAACCGGGAGTGAAGCATCGGAATCTATTACTAGTGTCACAGGAATGGTTCAAAACATAGTCAATAAGAAGAGTCAGTCTTCTTGTACTTAAGTCGGCATTGTGCCTTTTGTATTTAATTCCGATGCAATTTCTGTGTTTCATCGTCAATAAGAAGGTCAGAGGGATACAGTATACCTGAAGTTAAGCATCGGAATCTATAACTACTGTCATAGGAATGGTTCAAAACGTAGACAGTAAGAAGAGTCAGTCTTCTTGTACTTAAGTCGGCATTGTGCCTTTTGTATTTAATTAAGATGCAATTTCTGTGTTTCTTCGTCAGTAAGAAGGTCAAGGGATACAGTAAACCTGAAGTGAAGCATCGGAATCTATAACTAGTGTCACAGGAATGGTTCAAAACACAGACAGTAAGAAGAGTCAGTCTTCTTGTACCTAAGTTGGCATTGTGCCTTTTGTATTCAACTAAGATGCAAATTCTGTGGTTCATCGTCAATAAGGAGGTCAGATGGATACAGTAAGCCTGGAGTGAAGCATCGGAATGTAAAACTAGTGTCACAGTAATGGTTCAAAACATAGACAGTATGAAGAGTCGGTCTTCTTGTACTTAACTCGCCATTGTGCCTTTCGTATTTAATTCCGATGCCATTTCTGTGTTTCATCGTCAATAAGAAGGTCAGCTGGATACAGTAAACATGAAGTGAAGCATCTGAATCTATAACTAGTGTCACAGGAATAGTTCAATGCATTTACAGGAAGAAGAGCCAGTCGTCTTGTACTTGAGTCGGCATTGTGCCCTTTGTATTTAATTCCGATGCATTTTCTGTGTTCATCGTCAATACGACGGTCAGGGGGATACAGTAAATCTGAAGTGAAGCATCGGAATCTATAACTAGTGTCACAGGAATGATTCAAAACATAGACAGTAAGAAGAGTCAGTCTTCTTGTACTTAAGTCGGCATTGTGAATTTTGTATTTAATTCCGATGCAATTTCTGTGTTTCATCGTCAATAAGAAGGTCAGATGGATACAGTAAACCTGGAGTGAAGCATCGGAATGTAAGACTAGTGTCACAGTAATGGTTCAAAACATAGACAGTAAGAAGAGTCGGTCTTCTTGTACTTAACTCGCCATTGTGCCTTTTGTATTCAATTCCGATGCAATTTCTGTGTTTCGTCGTCAATAAGAGGGCCAGAGGGATACAGTAAACCTGAATTGAAGCATCGGAAACTATAACTAGTGTCACAGGATTGGTTCAAATCATAGTCAGTAAGATAAGTCAGTCTTCTTGTAGTTAAGTCGGCATTGTGCCTTTTGTATTTAATTCCGATGCAATTTCTGTGTTTCATCGTCAATAAGAAGGTCCAAGGGATACAGTAAACCGGGAGTGAAGCATCGGAATCTATAACTAGTGTCACAGGAATGGTTCAAAACATAGTCAATAAGAAGAGTCAGTCTCCTTGTACTTAAGTCGGCATTGTGCCTTTTGTATTTAATTCCGATGCAATTTCTGTGTTTCATCGTCAATAAGAAGGTCAGAGGGATACAGAAAAACCTGAAGTGAAGCATCGGAATCCATAACTAGTGTCACAGGAATGGTTCAAAACACAGACAGTAAGAAGAGTCAGTCATCTTGTGCCTAAGTCGGCATGGTGCCTTTTGTACTCAATTAAGATGCAATTTCTGTGTTTCATTGTCAAAAAGGAGGTCAGATGGATACAGTAAACCTGGAGTGAAGCATCGGAATGTAAGACTAGTGTCACAGTAATGGTTCAAAACATAGACAGTAAGGAGAGTCGGTCTCCTTGTACTTAACTCGCCATTGTGCCTTTTGTATTTAATTCCGATGCAAATTCTGTGTTTCATCGTCAATAAGAAGGTCAGCTGGATACAGTAAACCTGAAGTGAAGCATCTGAATCTATAACTAGTGTCACAGGAATGGTTCAATGCATTGACAGGAAGAAGAACCACTCGTCTTGTACTTGAGTCGGCATTGTGCCCTTTGTATTTAATTCCGATGCATTTTCTGTGTTCATCGTCAATACGACGGTCAGGGGGATACAGTAAATCTGAAGTGAAGCATCGGAATCCATAACTAGTGTCACAGCAATGGTTCAAAACATAGACAGTAAGAAGAGCCAGTCTTCTTGTACTTAAGTCGGCATTGTGAATTTTGTATTTAATTCCGATGCAATTTCTGTGTTTCATCGTCAATAAGAAGGTCCAAGGGACACAGTAAACCTGGAGTGAAGCATCGGAATCTATAACTAGTTTAACAGGAATGGTTCAAAACATAGACAGTAAGAAGAGTCAGTCATCTTGAACTTAAGTCGGAATGTGCCTTTGGTATTTAATTCCGATGCAATTTCTGTGTTTCATCGTCAATAAGGGGGTCAGAGGGATACAGTAAACCTGAAGTGAAGCATCGGAAATTATAACTAGTGTAACAGGAATGGTTCAAAACGTAGACAGTAAGAAGAGTCAGTCTTCTTGTAATTAAGTCGGCATTGTGCCATTTGTATTTAATTAAGATGCAATTTCTGTGTTTCTTCGTCAGTAGGAAGGTCAGAGGGATACAGTAAACCTGAAGTGAAGCATCGGAATCTATAACTAGTGTCACAGGAATGGTTCAAAGCATAGACAGTGAGAAGAGTCAGTCTTCTTGTACCTATGTCGGCATTGTGCCTTTTCTATATACTTCCGAAGCAATTTCTGTGTTTCATCGTCAATACGAAGGTCAGAGGGATACAGTGAACCTGAAGTGAAGCATCGGAATCCATAACTAGTGTCACAGGAATGGTTCAAAACACAGACAGTAAGAAGAGTCAGTCTTCTTGTACCTAAGTCGGCATTGTGCCTTTTGTATTCAATTAAGATGCAATTTCTGTGGTTCATCGTCAATAAGGAGGTCAGATGAATACAGTAAACCTGGAGTGAAGCATCGGAATGTAAAACTAGTGACACAGTAATGGTTCAGACATAGACAGTAAGAAGAGTCGGTCTTCTTGTACTTAACTCGCCATTGTGCCTTTTGTATTTAATTCCGATGCAATTTTTGTGTTTCATCGTCAATAAGAAGGTCAGCTGGATAGAGTAAACCTGAAATGGAGCATCTGAATCTATAACTAGTGTCACAGGAATGGTTCAAAGCATTGACACGAAGAAGAGCCAGTCGTCTTGTACTTGAGTCGGCAGTGTGCCTTTTGTATTCAATTAAGATGCAATTTCTGTGCTTCATCGTCAATAAGAGGGTCAGAGGGATACAGTAAACCTGAAGTGAAGCATCGGAAACTATAACTAGTGTCACAGGAATGGTTCAAAACATAGACAGTAATAAGAGGCAGTCTTCTAGTACCTAAGTCGGCATTGTGCCTTTTCTATA
Organism: Schistocerca americana; assembly: GCF_021461395.2. Lineage (NCBI taxonomy): Eukaryota > Metazoa > Arthropoda > Insecta > Orthoptera > Acrididae > Schistocerca > Schistocerca americana. Next base: position 670,068 of record NW_025726598.1, on the reverse strand, counting down.
TAATTCCGATGCAATTTCTGTGTTTCATCGTCAATAACAAGGTCAGAGGGATACAGTGAACCTGAAGTGAAGCATCGGAATCCATAACTAGTGTCACAGGAATGGTTCAAAACATAGACAGTAAGAAGAGTCAGTCCTCATGTACCTAAGTCGGCATTGTGCCTTTTGTATTCAAATAAGATGCAATTTCTGTGTTTCATCGTCAGTAAGGAGGTATGATGGATACAGTGAACCTGGAGTGAAGCATCGGAATGTAAAACTAGTGTCACAGTAATGGTTCAAAACATAGACAGTAAGAAGAGTCGGTCTTCTTGTACCTAACTGGCCATTGTGCCTTTTGTATTTAATTCCGATGCAATTTCTGTGTTTCATCGTCAATAAGAAGGTCAGCTGGATACAGAAAACCTGAAGTGAAGCATCTGAATCTATAACTAGTGTCACAAGAATGGTTCAAAGCATTGACAGGAAGAAGAGCCAGTCGTCTTGTACTTGAGTCGGCATTGTGCCTTTTGTATTTAATTCCGATGCATTTCCTATGTTCATCGTCAATACGACGGTCAGGGGGATACAGTAAATCTGAAGTGAAGCATCGGAATCTGTAACGAGTGTCAGAGGAATGGTTCAAAACATAGACAGTAAGAAGAGTCAGTCTTCCTGTACCTAAGTCGGCATTGTGCCTTTTGTATTTAATTCCGATGCAATTTCTGTGTTTCATCGTCAATAAGAAGGTCCAAGGGACACAGGAAACCTGGAGTGAAGCATCTGAATTTAAAACTAGTGCCTCAGTAATGGTTCAAAACATAGACAGTAAGAAGAGTCGGTCTCCTTGTACTTAACTCGCCATTGTGCCTTTTGTAATTAATTCCGATGCAATTTCTGTGTTTCATCGTCAATAAGAAGGTCAGCTGGATACAGTAAACCTGAAGTGAAGCATCTGAATCTATAACTAGTGTGACAGGAGTGGTTCAAAGCATTGACAGGAAGAAGAGCCAGTCGTCTTGTACTTGAGTCGGCATTGTGCCTTTTGTATTTAATTCCGATGCATTTTCTGTGTTCATCGTCAATACGACGGTCAGGGGAGTACAGTAAATCTGAAGTGAAGCATCGGAATCTATAACTAGTGTCACAGGAGTGGTTCAAAACATAGACAGTAAGTAGAGTCAGTGTTCTTGTACTTAAGTCGGCATTGTGCCTTTTGTATTTAATTCCGATGCAATTTCTGTGTTTCATCGTCAATAACAAGGTCAGAGGGATACAGTGAACCTGAAGTGAAGCATCGGAATCCATAACTAGTGTCACAGGAATGGTACAAAACACAGACCGTAAGAAGAGTCAGTCTTCTTGTACCTAAGTTGGCATTGTGCCTTTTGTATTCAATTATGATGCAATTTCTGTGTTTCATAGTCAATAAGGAGGTCAGATGGATACAGTAAACCTGGAGTGAAGCAACTGAATGTAAAACTAGTGTCACAGTAATGGTTCAAAACATAGACTGTAAGAAGAGTCGGGTTTCTTGTACTTAATTCGCCATTGTGCCTTTTGTATTTAATTCCGATTCAGTTTCTGTGTTTCGTCGTCAATAAGAAGGTCAGCTGCATACAGTAAACCTGAAGTGAAGCATCTGAATCTATAACTATTGTCACAGGAATGGTTCAAAGCATTGACAGGAAGAAGAGCCAGTCGTCTTGTACTTGAGTCGGCATTGTGCCTTTTGTATTTAATTCCGATGCACTTTCTGTGTTCATCGTCAATACGACGGTCAGGGGGATACAGTAAATCTGAAGTGAGGCATCGGAATCTAACACTAGTGTCACAGGAATGGTTCAAAACATAGACAGTAAGAAGAGTCAGTCTTCTTGTACTTAAGTCGGCATTGTGCCTTTTGTATCTAATTCCGATCCAATTTCTGTTATTCATCGTCAACAAGAAGGTCAAAGGGATACAGTAAACCTGGAGTGAAGCATCGGAATCTATAACTAGTGTCCCAGCGATTGTTAAAAACATAGACAGTAAGAGGAGTCAGTCTTCTTGTACTTAAGTCGGCATTGTGCATTTTGTATTTAATTCCGATGCAATTTCTGTGTTTCATCGTCAATAAGAAGGTCCAAGGGATACAGTAAACTGGGAGTGAAGCATAGGAATCCATAACTAGTGTCACAGGAATGGTTCAAAGCATAGACAGTAGGATGAGTCAGTCTTCTTGTACTTAAGTCGGCATTGTGCCTTTTGTATTTAGTTCCGATGCAATTTCTGTGTTTCATCGTCAATAAGGATGTCCAAGGGATACGGTAAACCTGGAGTTAAGCATCGGAATCTATAACTAGTGTCACAGGAATGGTTCAAAACATAGTCAGTAAGAAGAGTCAGTCTTTTTGTACTTAAGTCGGCATTGGGCCTTTTGTATTTAATTCCGATGCAATTTCTGTGTTTCATCGTCAATAAGAAGGTCCAAGGGATACAGTAAACCTGGACTGAAGCATCGGAATCTATAACTAGTGTCACACGAATGAATGAAACATAGTCGGTAAGAAGAATCAGTGTTCTTGTACTTAAGTCGGCATTGTGCATTTTGTAATTAATTCCGATGCCATTTCTGTGTTTCATCGTCAACAAGAAGGTCCAAAGGATACATTAAACCTGAAGTGAAGCATCGGAATCTATAACTAGTGTCACAGGAATAGTTCAAAACATAGAGAGTAGGAAGAGTCAGTCCTCATGTACCTAAGTCGGCATTGTGCCTTTTGTATTCAAATAAGATGCAATTTCTGTGTTTCATCGTCAGTAAGGAGGTATGATGGATACAGTGAACCTGGAGTGAAGCATCGGAATGTAAAACTAGTGTCACAGTAATGGTTCAAAACATAGACAGTAAGAAGAGTCGGTCTTCTTGTACCTAACTGGCCATTGTGCCTTTTGTATTTAATTCCGATGCAATTTCTGTGTTTCATCGTCAATAAGAAGGTCAGCTGGATACAGAAAACCTGAAGTGAAGCATCTGAATCTATAACTAGTGTCACAAGAATGGTTCAAAGCATTGACAGGAAGAAGAGCCAGTCGTCTTGTACTTGAGTCGGCATTGTGCCTTTTGTATTTAATTCCGATGCATTTCCTATGTTCATCGTCAATACGACGGTCAGGGGGATACAGTAAATCTGAAGTGAAGCATCGGAATCTGTAACGAGTGTCAGAGGAATGGTTCAAAACATAGACAGTAAGAAGAGTCAGTCTTCCTGTACCTAAGTCGGCATTGTGCCTTTTGTATTTAATTCCGATGCAATTTCTGTGTTTCATCGTCAATAAGAAGGTCCAAGGGACACAGGAAACCTGGAGTGAAGCATCTGAATTTAAAACTAGTGCCTCTGTAATGGTTCAAAACATAGACAGTAAGAAGAGTCGGTCTCCTTGTACTTAACTCGCCATTGTGCCTTTTGTAATTAATTCCGATGCAATTTCTGTGTTTCATCGTCAATAAGAAGGTCAGCTGGATACAGTAAACCTGAAGTGAAGCATCTGAATCTATAACTAGTGTGACAGGAGTGGTTCAAAGCATTGACAGGAAGAAGAGCCAGTCGTCTTGTACTTGAGTCGGCATTGTGCCTTTTGTATTTAATTCCGATGCATTTTCTGTGTTCATCGTCAATACGACGGTCAGGGGAGTACAGTAAATCTGAAGTGAAGCATCGGAATCTATAACTAGTGTCACAGGAGTGGTTCAAAACATAGACAGTAAGTAGAGTCAGTGTTCTTGTACTTAAGTCGGCATTGTGCCTTTTGTATTTAATTCCGATGCAATTTCTGTGTTTCATCGTCAATAACAAGGTCAGAGGGATACAGTGAACCTGAAGTGAAGCATCGGAATCCATAACTAGTGTCACAGGAATGGTACAAAGCACAGACCGTAAGAAGAGTCAGTCTTCTTGTACCTAAGTTGGCATTGTGCCTTTTGTATTCAATTATGATGCAATTTCTGTGTTTCATAGTCAATAAGGAGGTCAGATGGATACAGTAAACCTGGAGTGAAGCAACTGAATGTAAAACTAGTGTCACAGTAATGGTTCAAAACATAGACTGTAAGAAGAGTCGGGTTTCTTGTACTTAATTCGCCATTGTGCCTTTTGTATTTAATTCCGATTCAGTTTCTGTGTTTCGTCGTCAATAAGAAGGTCAGCTGGATACAGTAAACCTGAAGTGAAGCATCTGAATCTATAACTATTGTCACAGGAATGGTTCAAAGCATTGACAGGAAGAAGAGCCAGTCGTCTTGTACTTGAGTCGGCATTGTGCCTTTTGTATTTAATTCCGATGCACTTTCTGTGTTCATCGTCAATACGACGGTCAGGGGGATACAGTAAATCTGAAGTGAGGCATCGGAATCTATAACTAGTGTCACAGGAATGGTTCAAAACATAGACAGTAAGAAGAGTCAGTCTTCTTGTACTTAAGTCGGCATTGTGCCTTTTGTATCTAATTCCGATCCAATTTCTGTTATTCATCGTCAACAAGAAGGTCAAAGGGATACAGTAAACCTGGAGTGAAGCATCGGAATCTATAACTAGTGTCCCAGCGATTGTTAAAAACATAGACAGTAAGAGGAGTCAGTCTTCTTGTACTTAAGTCGGCATTGTGCATTTTGTATTTAATTCCGATGCAATTTCTGTGTTTCATCGTCAATAAGAAGGTCCAAGGGATACAGTAAACCGGGAGTGAAGCATAGGAATCCATAACTAGTGTCACAGGAATGGTTCAAAGCATAGACAGTAGGATGAGTCAGTCTTCTTGTACTTAAGTCGGCATTGTGCCTTTTGTATTTAGTTCCGATGCAATTTCTGTGTTTCATCGTCAATAAGGATGTCCAAGGGATACGGTAAACCTGGAGTTAAGCATCGGAATCTATAACTAGTGTCACAGGAATGGTTCAAAACATAGTCAGTAAGAAGAGTCAGTCTTTTTGTACTTAAGTCGGCATTGGGCCTTTTGTATTTAATTCCGATGCAATTTCTGTGTTTCATCGTCAATAAGAAGGTCCAAGGGATACAGTAAACCTGGACTGAAGCATCGGAATCTATAACTAGTGTCACACGAATGAATGAAACATAGTCGGTAAGAAGAATCAGTGTTCTTGTACTTAAGTCGGCATTGTGCATTTTGTAATTAATTCCGATGCCATTTCTGTGTTTCATCGTCAACAAGAAGGTCCAAAGGATACATTAAACCTGAAGTGAAGCATCGGAATCTATAACTAGTGTCACAGGAATAGTTCAAAACATAGAGAGTAGGAAGAGTCAGTCTTCTTGTACTAATGTCCGCATTGTGCCTTTTCTATTCAATTCCGATGCAATATCTGTGTTTCATCGTCAATAAGAAGGTCCAAGGGATACAGTAAACCTGGAGTGAAGCATCGGATTCTATAAGTAGTGTAACAGGAATGGTTCAAAACATAGACAGTTGGAAGAGTCAGTCTTCTTGTACTTAAGTCGGCATTGTGCCTTTTGTATTTTATTCCGATGCAATTTCTGTGTTTCATCGTCAATAAGGAGGTCTGAGGGATACAGTAAACCTGAAGTGAAGCATCGGAATCTATAACTATTGTCATAGGAATGGTTCAAACATAGACAGTAAGAAGAGTCAGTCTTCTTGTACTTATGTCGGCATTGTGCCTTTTGTTTTTAATTCCGATGCAATTTCTGTGTTTCATCGTCAATAAGAAGGTCCAAGGGATACAGTAAACCTGAAGTGAAGCATCGGAATCTATAACTAGTGTCACAGGAATAGTTCCAAACATAGTCAGTAAGAAGAGTCAGTCTTCTTGTACTTAAGTCGGCATTGCGCCTTTTGTATTTAATTCCGATGCAATTTCTGTGTTTCATCGTCAATGAGAAGGTCTGAGGGATACAGTAAACCTGAAGTGAAGCATCGGAATCTATAACTAGTGTCACAGGAATGGTTCCAAACATAGTCAGTAAGAAGAGTCAGTCTTCTTGTACTTAAGTCGGCATTGCGCCTTTTGTATTTAATTCCGATGCAAATTCTGTGTTTCATCGTCAATGAGAAGGTCTGAGGGATACAGTAAACCTGAAGTGAAGCATCGGAATCTAAAACTAGTGTCACTGGAATGGTTCAAATCATGGACAGTGGGAAGAGTCAGTCTTCTTGTACTTAAATCGGCATTGTGCATTTTCTATTTAATTCCGATGCAATTTCTGTGTTTCATCGTCAATAAGAAGGTGCAAGAGATACAGTAAACCTGAAGTGAAGCATCGGAATCTATAACTAGTGTCCCAGGAATGGTTCAAAACATAGTCAGTAAGAAGAATCAGTCTTCGTGTACGTAAGTCGGCATTGTGCCTTTTGTATTAAGTTCCGATGCAATTTCTGTGTTTCATCGTCAATAAGAAGGTCCAAGGGATACAGTAAACCAGGAGTGAAGCATCGGAATCTAAAAGTAGTGTCACAGGAATGGTTCAAAAATAGACAGTAGGAAGAGTCAGTCTTTTTGTACTTAAGTCGGCATTGTGCCTTTTGTATTATATTCCGATGCAATTTCTGTGTTTCATCGTCAATAAGAAGGTCTGAGGGATACAGTAAACCTGAAGTGAAGCATCGGAATCTACAACTAGTGTCATAGGAATGGTTCAAACATTGACAGTAACAAGAGTTAGTATTCTTGTACTTAAGTCGGCATTGTGCCTTTTGTATTTAATTCCGATGCAATTTCTGTGTTTCATCGTCAATAAGAAAGTCCAAGGGATACAGTGAACCTAAAGTGAAGCATCGGAATCTATAAATAGTGTCAGAGGAATGGTTGCAAACATAGTCAGTAAGAAGAATCAGTCTTCTTGTACTTAAGTCGGCATTGCGCCTCTTGTATTTAATTCCGATGCAATTTCTGTGTTTCATCGTCAATGAGAAGGTCTGAGGGATACAGTAAACCTGAAGTGAAGCATCGGAATCTAAAACTAGTGTCACTGGAATGGTTCAAATCATAGACAGTAGGAAGAGTCAGTCTTCTGATACTTAAGTCGGCATTGTGCCTTTTCTATTTAATTCCGATGCAATTTCTGTGTTTCATCGTCAATGAGAAGGTCTGAGGTATATAGTAAACCTGAAGTGAAGCATCGGAATCAATAACTAGTGGCCCAGGAATGGTTCAAAACATAGACAGTAGGAAGAGTCTGTCTTCTTGTACTTAAGTCGGCATTGTGCCTTTTGTATTTTATTCCGATGCAATATCTCTGTTTCATCGTCACTTAGAAAGGTCTGAGGGATTCAGTAACCTGAAGTGAAGCATCGGAATCTATAACTAGTGTCATAGGAATGGTTCAAACATAGACAGTAAGAAGAGTCAGTCTTCTTGTACTTAAGTCGGCATTGTGCCTTTTGTATTTAATTCCGATGCAATTTCTGTGTTTCATCGTCAATAAGAAGGTCCAAGGGATACAGTAAACCTGAAGTGAAGCAACGGAATCTACAACTAATGTCACAGGAATGGTTCATAACATAGACACTAAGAAGAGTCAATCTTCTTGTAGTTAAGTCGGCATTGTGCCTTTGTATTTAATTCCGATGCAATTTCTGTGTTTCACCGTCAATAAGAGGGTCAGAGGGATACAGTAAACCTGAAGTGAAGCATCGGAATCTATAACTAGTGTCACAGTAATGGTTCAAAACATAGACACTAAGAAGAGTCAATCTTCTTGTAGTTAAGTCGGCATTGTGCCTTTGTATTTAATTCCGATGCAATTTCTGTGTTTCATCGTCAATAAGAAGGTCAAAGGGATACAGTAAACCTGGAGTGAAGCATCGAAATCTATAACTAGTGTCACAGGAATGGTTCAAAACATAGTCAGTAAGAAGAGTCAGTCTTCTTGTACTTAAGTCGCCATTGTGCCTTTTGTATTAAATTCCGATGCAATTTCTGTGTTTCATCGTCAATAAGAAGGTCCAAGGGATACAGTAAACCTGGACAGACGCATCAGAATCTATAACTAGTGTCACATTAATGAATCAAACATAGTCGGTAAGAAGAATCAGTCTTCTTGTACTTAAGTCGGCATTGTGCCTTTTGTACTTAATTCCGATGCAATTTCTGTGTTTCATCGTCAACAAGAAGGTCCAAGGGATACAGTAAACCTGGAGTGAAGCATCGGAATCCATAAGTAGTGTCACAGGAATGGTTCAAACCATAGACAGTCGGAAGAGTCAGTCTTCTTGTACTTAAGTCGGCATTGTGCCTTTTGTATTTTATTCCGACGCAATTTCTGTGTTTCATCGTCAATAAGAAGGTCTGAGGGATACAGTAAACCTCAAGTGAAGCATCTGAATCTATAACTAGTGTTACAGGAATGGTTCCAAACATAGTCAGTAGGAAGAGGCAGTCTTCTTATACTTAAGTCGGCATTGTGCCTTTTATATTTAATTCCGATGCAATTTCTGTGTTTCATCGTCAACAAGAAGGTCCAAGGGACACAGTAAACCGGGAGTGAAGCATCGGAATCTATAACTAGTGTCACAGGAATGGTTCAAAACATAGACAGTAAGAAGAGTCAGTCATCTTGTACTTAAGTCTGCATTGTGCCTTTTGTATTTAATTCGGATGCAATTTCTGTGTTTCATCGTCAATAAGAAGGTCCAAGGGATACAGTAAACCGGGAGTGAAGCATCGGAATCTATAACTAGTGTCACAGGAATGGTTCAAAACATAGTCAGTAAGAAGAGTCAGTCTTCTTGTACTTAAGTCGGCATTGTGCCTTTTGTATTAAATTCCGATGCAATATCTGTGTTTCATCGTCAATAAGAAACGTCTGAGGGTTACAGTAAACCTGAAGTGAAGCATCGGAAACTATAACTAGTGTCATCGGAATGGTTCAAACATAGACAGTAAGAAGAGTCAGTCTTCTTGTACTTAAGTCGGCATTGTGCTTTTGTATTTAATTCCGATGCAATTTCTGTGTTTCATCGTCAATAAGAAGGTCCAAGGGATACAGTAAACCAGAAGTGAAGTATCGGAATCTATAACTAGTGTTACAGGAATGGTTCCAAACATAGTCAGTAAGAAGAGTCAGTCCTCTTGTACTTAAGTCGGCATTGTGCCTTTTGTATTTCATTCCGATGCAATTTCTGTGTTTCATCGTCAATAAGAAGGTCCAAGGGATACAGTAAACCTGAAGTGAAGCATCGGAATCTATAACTAGTGTCCCAGGAATGGTTAAAAACATAGTCAGTAAGAAGAGTCAGTCTTCTTGTACTTAAGTCGGCATTGTGCCTTTTGTATTTCAATCCGATGCAATTTCTATGTTTCATCGTCAATAAGAAGGGCCAAGGGACACAGCACACCTGGAGTGCAGCATCGGAATCCATCACTAGTGTCACAGGAATGGTTCATAACATTCACAGTAAGAAGAGTCAGTCATCTTGTACTTAAGTCGGAATGTGACTTTTGTATTTAATTCCGATGCAATTTCTGTGTTTCACCGTCAATAAGAGGGTCAGAGGGATACAGTGAACCTGAAGTGAAGCATCGGAATCTATAACTAGTGTCACAGGAATGGTTCAAAACATAGACACTAAGAAGAGTCAATCTTCTTGTAGTTAAGTCGGCATTGTGCCTTTTGTATTTAATTCCGATGCAATTTCTGTGTTTCATCGTCAATAAGAAGGTCAAAGGGATACAGTAAACCTGGAGTGAAGCATCGGAATCTATAACTAGTGTCACAACAATGGTTCAAAACATAGTCAGTAAGAAGAGTCAGTCTTCTTGTACTTAAGTCGGCATTGTGCCTTTTGTATTAAATTCCGATGCAATTTCTGTGTTTCATCGTCAATAAGAAGGTGCTAGGGATACAGTAAACCTGGACTGAAGCATCGGAATCTATAACTAGAGTCACAGGAATGAATCAAACATAGTCGGTAAGAAGAATCAGTCTTCTTGTACTTAAGTCGGCATTGTGCCTTTTGTATTTAATTCCGATTCAATTTCTGTGTTTCATTGTCAACAAGAAGGTCCAAGGAATACAGTAAACCTGGAGTGAAGCATCGGAATCTATAAGTAGTGTCACAGGAATGGTTCAAAACATAGACAGTAGGAGGAGTCAGTCTTCTTGTACTTAAGTCGGCATTGTGCCTTTTGTATTTTATTCCGACCCAATTTCTGTGTTTCATCGTCAATAAGAAGGTCTGAGGGATACAGTAAACCTCAAGTGAAGCATCGGAATCTGTAACTAGTGTCACAGGACTGAATCAAACATAGTCGGTAAGAAGAATCAGTCTTCTTGTACTTAAGTCGGCATTGTGCCTTTTCTATTTAATTCCGATGCAATATCTGTGTTTCATCGTCAATAAGAGGGTCAGAGGGATACAGTAAACCTGGAGTGAAGCATCGGAATCTATAACTAGTGTCACAGGAATGGTTCAAAACATAGTCAGTAAGAAGAGTCAGTCTTCTTGTACTTAAGTCGGCATTGTGCCTTTTGTATTTAATTCCGATGCAATTTCTGTGTTTCATCGTCAATAAGAAGGTCCAAGGGATACACTAAACCTGGAGTGAAGCATCGGAATTTATAACTAGTGTCACAGGAATGTTTCAAACGTAGATAGTAAGAAGAATCAGTCTTCTTGTACTTAAGTCGGCATTGTGCCTTTTGTATTTAATTCCGATGCAATTTCTGTGTTCCATCGTCAATAAGAAGGTCCAAGGGACACAGTAAACCTGGAGTGAATCATCGGAATCTATAACTAGTTTCACAGGAATGGTTCAAATCATAGACAGTAAGAACAGTCAGTCATCTTGTACTTAAGTCGGAATATGCCTTTTGTATCTAATTCCGATGCAATTTCTGTGTTTCATCGTCAATAAAAAGGTCAGAGGGATACAGTAAACCCGAAGTGAAGCATCGGAATCTATAACTAGTGTCACAGGAATGGTTCAAAGCATAGTCAGTAAGACGAGTCAGTCTTCTTGTACTTAAGTCGGCATTGTGCGTTTTGTATTTAATTCCGATGCAATTTCTGTGTTTCATCGTCAATAAGAAGGTCCAAGGGATACAGTAAACCTGGAGTGAAGCATCGGAATTTATAACTAGTGTCACAGGAATGGTTCAAAACATAGACAGTAAGAAGAGTCAGTCTTCTTGTACTTAAGTCGGCATTGTGCCTTCTGTATTTAATTCCATTACCATTTCTGTGTTTCATCGTCAATAAGAACGTCCAAGGGATACAGTAAACCTGAAGTGAAGCATCGGAATCTATAACTAGTGTCACAGGAATGGTTCAAAACATAGTCAGTAAGAAGAGTCAGTCTTCTTGTACTTAAGTCGGCATTGTGCCTTTTGTATTTAATTCCGATGCAATTTCTGTGTTTCATCGTCAATAAGAAGGTCCAAGGGATACAGTAAACCTGAAGTGAAGCATCGGAATCTATAACTAGTGTCCCAGGAATGGTTAAAGACATAGTCAGTAAGAAGAGTCAGTCTTCTTGTACTTAAGTCGGCATTGTGCCTTTTGTATTTCAATCCGATGCAATTTCTGTGTTTCATTGTCAATAAGAAGGGCCAAGGGACACAGCACACCTGGAGTGCAGCATCGGAATCTATCACTAGTGTCACAGGAATGGTTCATAACATAGACAGTAAGAAGAGTCAGTCATCTTGTACTTAAGTCGGAATGTGACTTTTGTATTTACTTCCGATGCAATTTCTGTGTTTCAACGTCAATAAGGTGGTCAGAGGGATACAGTAAACCTGAAGTGAAGCGTCGGAATCTATAACTAGTGTCACAGGAATGGTTCAAAACATAGACACTAAGAAGAGTCAATCTTCTTGTAGTTAAGTCGGCATTGTGCCTTTTGTATTTAATTCCGATGCAATTTCTGTGTTTCATCGTCAATAAGAAGGTCAAAGGGATACAGTAAACCTGGAGTGAAGCATCGGAATCTATAACTAGTGTCACATTAATGGTTCAAAACATAGTCAGTAAGAAGAGTCAGTCTTCTTGTACTTAAGTCGGCAGTGCGCCTTTTGTATCAAATTCCGATGCAATTTCTGTGTTTCATCGTCAATAAGAAGGTGCAAGGGATACAGTAAACCTGGACATAAGCATCGGAATCTATAACTAGAGTCACAGGAATGAATCAAACATAGCCGGTAAGAAGAATCAGTCTTCTTGTACTTAAGTCGGCATTGTGCCTTTTGTATTTAATTCCGATGCAATTTCTGTGTTTCATCGTCAACAAGAAGGTCCAAGGGATACAGTAAACCTGGAGTGAAGCATCGGAATCTATAAGTAATGTCACAGGAATGGTTCAAAACATAGACAGTAGGAAGAGTCAGTCTTCTTGTACTTAAGTCGGCATTGTGCCTTTTGTATTTTATTCCGACGCAATTTCTGTGTTTCATCGTCAATAAGAAGGTCTGAGGGATACAGTAAACCTCAAGTGAAGCATCGGAATCTATAACTAGTGTCATAGGAATGGTTCAAACATAGACAGTAAGAAGAGTCAGTCTCCTTGTACTTAAGTCGGCATTGTGCCTTTTCTATTTAATTCCGATGCAATATCTGTGTTTCATCGTCAATAAGAGGGTCAGAGGGATACAGTAAACCTGGAGTGAAGCATCGGAATCTATAACTAGTGTCACAGGAATGGTTCAAAACATAGTCAGTAAGAAGAGTCAGTCTTCTTGTACTTAAGTCGGCATTGTGCCTTTTGTATTTAATTCCGATGCAATTTCTGTGTTTCATCGTCAATAAGAAGGTCCAAGGGATACACTAAACCTGGAGTGAAGCATCGGAATTTATAACTAGTGTCACAGGAATGTTTCAAACGTAGATAGTAAGAAGAATCAGTCTTCTTGTACTTAAGTCGGCATTGTGCCTTTTGTATTTAATTCCGATGCAATTTCTGTGTTCCATCGTCAATAAGAAGGTCCAAGGGACACAGTAAACCTGGAGTGAATCATCGGAATCTATAACTAGTTTCACAGGAATGGTTCAAATCATAGACAGTAAGAAGAGTCAGTCATCTTGTACTTAAGTCGGAATATGCCTTTTGTATCTAATTCCGATGCAATTTCTGTGTTTCATCGTCAATAAAAAGGTCAGAGGGATACAGTAAACCCGAAGTGAAGCATCGGAATCTATAACTAGTGTCACAGGAATGGTTCAAAGCATAGTCAGTAAGACGAGTCAGTCTTCTTGTACTTAAGTCGGCATTGTGCCTTTTGTATTTAATTCCGATGCAATTTCTGTGTTTCATCGTCAATAAGAAGGTCCAAGGGATACAGTAAACCTGAAGTGAAGCATCGGAATCTATAACTAGTGTCCCAGGAATGGTTAAAGACATAGTCAGTAAGAAGAGTCAGTCTTCTTGTACTTAAGTCGGCATTGTGCCTTTTGTATTTCAATCCGATGCAATTTCTGTGTTTCATTGTCAATAAGAAGGGCCAAGGGACACAGCACACCTGGAGTGCAGCATCGGAATCTATCACTAGTGTCACAGGAATGGTTCATAACATAGACAGTAAGAAGAGTCAGTCATCTTGTACTTAAGTCGGAATGTGACTTTTGTATTTACTTCCGATGCAATTTCTGTGTTTCAACGTCAATAAGGTGGTCAGAGGGATACAGTAAACCTGAAGTGAAGCGTCGGAATCTATAACTAGTGTCACAGGAATGGTTCAAAACATAGACACTAAGAAGAGTCAATCTTCTTGTAGTTAAGTCGGCATTGTGCCTTTTGTATTTAATTCCGATGCAATTTCTGTGTTTCATCGTCAATAAGAAGGTCTAAGGGATACAGTAAACCTGGAGTGAAGCATCGGAATCTATAACTAGTGTCACAGGAATGGTTCAAAACATAGTCAGTAAGAAGAGTCAGTCTTCTTGTACTTAAGTCGGCAGTGCGCCTTTTGTATCAAATTCCGATGCAATTTCTGTGTTTCATCGTCAATAAGAAGGTGCAAGGGATACAGTAAACCTGGACATAAGCATCGGAATCTATAACTAGAGTCACAGGAATGAATCAAACATAGCCGGTAAGAAGAATCAGTCTTCTTGTACTTAAGTCGGCATTGTGCCTTTTGTATTTAATTCCGATGCAATTTCTGTGTTTCATCGTCAACAAGAAGGTCCAAGGGATACAGTAAACCTGGAGTGAAGCATCGGAATCTATAAGTAATGTCACAGGAATGGTTCAAAACATAGACAGTAGGAAGAGTCAGTCTTCTTGTACTTAAGTCGGCATTGTGCCTTTTGTATTTTATTCCGACGCAATTTCTGTGTTTCATCGTCAATAAGAAGGTCTGAGGGATACAGTAAACCTCAAGTGAAGCATCGGAATCTATAACTAGTGTCATAGGAATGGTTCAAACATAGACAGTAAGAAGAGTCAGTCTCCTTGTACTTAAGTCGGCATTGTGCCTTTTGTATTTAATTCCGATGCAATTTCTGTGTTTCATTGTCAATAAGAAGGTCCAAGGGATACAGTAAACCAGAAGTGAAGCATCTTAATCTCTAACTACTGTTACAGGAATGGTTCAAAAAATAGTCAGTAAGAAGAGTCAGTCTTCTTGTACTTAAGTCGTCATTGTGCCTTTTGTATTTCATTCCGATGCCATTTCTGTGTTTCATCGTCAAAAAGAAGGTCCAAGGGATACAGTAAACCTGACGTGAAGCATCGGAATCTATAACTAGTGTCCCAGGAATGGTTAAAAACATAGTCAGTAAGAAGAGTCAGTCTTCTTGTAGTTAAGTCGGCATTGTGCCTTTTGTATTTAATTACGAAGCAATTTCTGTGTTTCATCGTCAATAAGAAGGTCAAAGGGATACAGTAAACCTGGAGTGAAGCATCGGAATCTATAACTAGTGTCTCAGCGATGGTTAAAACCATAGACAGTAAGAAGAGTCAGTCTTCTTGTACTTAAGTCGGCATTGTGCATTTTGTATTTAATTCGGATGCAATTTCTGTGTTTCATCGTCAATAAGAAGGTCCAAGGGATACTGTAAACCTGGACTGATGCATCGGAATCTGTAACTAGGGTCACAGGACTGAATCAAACATAGTCGGTAAGAAGAATCAGTCTTCTTGTACTTAAGTCGGCATTGTGCCTTTTCTATTTAATTCCGATGCAATTTCTGTGTTTTATCGTCAACAAGAGGGTCCAAGGGATACATTAAACCTGAAGTGAAGCATCGGAATCTATAACTAGTGTCACAGGAATGGTTCAAACATAGAGAGTAGGAAGAATCAGTCTTCTTGTACTTATGTCGGCATTGTGCCTTTTCTATTTAATTCCGATGCAATATCTGTGTTTCATCGTCAATAAGAAGGTCCAAGGGATACAGTGAACCTCGAATGAAGCATCGGAATCTATTAGTAGTGTCACAGGAATGGTTCAAAACATAGACAGTAGGAAGAGTCAGTCTTCTTGTACTTAAGTCGGCATTGTGCCTTTTGTATTTTACTCCGATGCAATTTCTGTGTTTCATCGTCATTAAGAAGGTCTGAGGGATACAGTAAACCTGATGTGAAGCATCGGAATCTATAACTTGTGTCATAGGAATGGTTCAAACATAGACAGTAAGAAGAGTCAGTCTTCTTGTACTTAAGTAGGCATTGTGCCTTTTGTATTTAATTCCGATGCAATTTCTGTGTTTCATCGTCAATAAGAAGATCCAAGGGATACAGTAAACCAGAAGTGAAGCATCGGAATCTATAACTAGTGTAACAGGAATGGTTCCAAACATAGTCAGTAAGAAGAGTCAGTCTTCTTGTACTTAAGTCGGCATTGCGCCTTTTGTATTTAATTCCGATGCAATTTCTGTGTTTCATCGTCAATGAGAAGGTCTGAGGGATATAGTAAACCTGAAGTGAAGCATCGGAATCTAAAACTAGTGTCACTGGAATGGTTCAAATCATAGACAGTAGGAAGAGTCAGTCTTCTTGTACTTAAGTCGGCATTGTGCCTTTTCTGTTTAATTCCGATGCAATTTCTGTGTTTCATCCTCAATAAGAAGGTCCAAGGGATACATTAAACCTGAAGTGAAGCATCGCAATATATAACTAGTGTCCCAGGAATGGTTGAATACATAGTCAGTAAGAAGAGTCAGTCTTCTTGTACTTAAGTCGGCATTGGTCTCTTTTGTATCTCATTCCGATGCAATTTCTGTGTTTCATCGTCAATAAGAAGGGCCAAGGGACACAGTTAACCTGGAGTGCAGCATCGGAATCTATAACTAGTGTCACAGGAATGGTTTAAAACGTGGACAGTAAGAAGAGTCAGTCTCCTTGCACTTAAGTAGGCATTGTGCCTTTTGTATTTAATTCCGATACAATTTCTGTGTTTCATCGTCAATAAGAAGGTCCAAGGGATACAGTAAACCTGGAGTGAAGCATCGGAATTTATAATTAGTGTCACAGGAATGGTTCAAAACATAGACAGTAAGAAGAGTCAGTCTTCTTGTACTTAAGTCGGCATTGTACCTTCTGTATTTAATTGCGATACCGTTTCTGTGTTTCATCGTCAATAAGAAGGTCCAAGGGATACAGCAAACCTGATGTGAAGCATCGGAATCTATAATTAGTGTCACAGGAATGGTTCAATTCATAGTCAGTAAGAAGAGTCAGAATTCTTGTACATAAGTCGGCATTGTATCTTTTGTATTTAATTCAGATGCAATTTCTGTGTTTCATCGTCACTAAGATGGTCCAAGGGATACAGTAAACCTGAAGTGAAGCATCGGAATCTATAACTAGTGTCACAGGAATGGTTCAAAACATAGATACTAAGAAGAGTCAATCTTCTTGTAGATAAGTCGGCATTGTGCATTTTGTATTTAATTCCGATGCAATTTCTGTGTTTCATCGTCAATAAGAAGGTCAAAGGGGTACAGTAAACCTGGAGTGAAGCATCGGAATCTATAACTAGTGTCACAGGAATGGTTCAAAACATAGTCAGTAAGAAGAGTCAGTCTTCTCAAACTTAAGACGGCATTGTGCCTTTTGTATGAAATTCCGATGCAATTTCTGTGTTTCATCGTCAATAAGAAGGTCCAAGGGATACAGTAAACCTGGACTGAAGCATTTGAATCTATAACTAGAGTCACAGGAATGAATCAAACATAGTCGGTAAGAAGAATCAGTCTTCTTGTACTTAAGTCGGCATTGTGCCTTTTGTATTTAATTCCGATGCAATTTTTGTGTTTCATCGTCAACAAGAAGGTCCAAGGGATACAGTAAACCTGGAGTGAAGCATCGGACTCTATAAGTAGTGTCACAGGAATGGTTCAAACATAGACAGTAGGAAGAGTCAGTCTTCTTGTACTTAAGTCGGCATTGTGCCTTTTTGTATTTTATTCCGACGCAATTTCTGTGTTTCATCGTCAATGAGAAGGTCTGATGGATATAGTAAACCTGAAGTGAAGCATCGGAATCTAAAACTAGTGTCACTGGAATGGTTCAAATCATAGACAGTAGGAAGAGTCAGTCTTCTTGTACTTAAGTCGGCATTGTGCCTTTTCTATTTAATTCCGATGCAATTTCTGTGTTTCATCGTCAATAAGAAGGTCCAAGGGATACATTAAACCTGAAGTGAAGCATCGGAATCTATAACTAGTGTCCCAGGAATGGTTGAAAACATAGTCAGTAAGAAGAGTCAGTCTTCTTGTACTTAAGTCGGCATTGGTCTCTTTTGTATCTCATTCCGATGCAATCTCTGTGTTTCATCGTCAATATGAAGGGCCAAGGGACACAGTTAACCTGGAGTGCAGCATCGGAATCTATAACTAGTGTCACAGGAATGGTTCAAAACATAGACAGTAAGATGAGTCAGTCATCTTGTACTTAAGTCGGAATGTGACTTTTGTATTTAATTCCGACGCAATTTCTGTGTTTCATCGTCAATAAGAGGGTCAAAGGGATACAGTAAACCTGGAGTGAAGCATCGGAATCTATAACTATTGTCACAGGAATGGTTCAAAACATAGTCAGTAAGAAGAGTCAGTCTTCTTGTACTTAAGTCGGCATTGTGCCTTTTGTATTTAATTCCGATGCAATTTCTGTGTTTCATCGTCAATAAGAAGGTGCTAGGGATACAGTAAACCTGGTCTGAAGCATCGGAATCTATAACTAGAGTCACAGGAATGAATCAAACATAGTCGGTAAGAAGAATCAGTCTTCTTGTACTTAAGTCGGCATTGTGCCTTTTGTATTTAATTCCGATGCAATTTCTGTGTTTCATCGTCAACAAGAAGGTCCAAGGGATACAGTAAACCTGGAGTGAAGCATCGGAATCTATAAGTAATGTCACAGGAATGGTTCAAAACATAGACAGTAGGAAGAGTCAGTCTTCTTGTACTTAAGTCGGCATTGTGCCTTTTGTATTTTATTCCGACGCAATTTCTGTGTTTCATCGTCAATAAGAAGGTCTGAGGGATACAGTAAACCTCAAGTGAAGCATCGGAATCTATAACTAGTGTCATAGGAATGGTTCAAACATAGACAGTAAGAAGAGTCAGTCTCCTTGTACTTAAGTCGGCATTGTGCCTTTTGTATTTAATTCCGATGCAATTTCTGTGTTTCATTGTCAATAAGAAGGTCCAAGGGATACAGTAAACCAGAAGTGAAGCATCTTAATCTCTAACTACTGTTACAGGAATGGTTCAAAAAATAGTCAGTAAGAAGAGTCAGTCTTCTTGTACTTAAGTCGTCATTGTGCCTTTTGTATTTCATTCCGATGCCATTTCTGTGTTTCATCGTCAAAAAGAAGGTCCAAGGGATACAGTAAACCTGACGTGAAGCATCGGAATCTATAACTAGTGTCCCAGGAATGGTTAAAAACATAGTCAGTAATAAGAGTCAGTCTTCTTGTAGATAAGTCGGCATTGTGCCTTTTGTATTTAATTACGAAGCAATTTCTGTGTTTCATCGTCAATAACAAGGTCAAAGGGATACAGTAAACCTGGAGTGAAGCATCGGAATCTATAACTAGTGTCTCAGCGATGGTTAAAACCATAGACAGTAAGAAGAGTCAGTCTTCTTGTACTTAAGTCGGCATTGTGCATTTTGTATTTAATTCGGATGCAATTTCTGTGTTTCATCGTCAATAAGAAGGTCCAAGGGATACTGTAAACCTGGACTGATGCATCGGAATCTGTAACTAGGGTCACAGGACTGAATCAAACATAGTCGGTAAGAAGAATCAGTCTTCTTGTACTTAAGTCGGCATTGTGCCTTTTCTATTTAATTCCGATGCAATTTCTGTGTTTTATCGTCAACAAGAGGGTCCAAGGGATACATTAAACCTGAAGTGAAGCATCGGAATCTATAACTAGTGTCACAGGAATGGTTCAAACATAGAGAGTAGGAAGAATCAGTCTTCTTGTACTTATGTCGGCATTGTGCCTTTTCTATTTAATTCCGATGCAATATCTGTGTTTCATCGTCAATAAGAAGGTCCAAGGGATACAGTGAACCTCGAATGAAGCATCGGAATCTATTAGTAGTGTCACAGGAATGGTTCAAAACATAGACAGTAGGAAGAGTCAGTCTTCTTGTACTTAAGTCGGCATTGTGCCTTTTGTATTTTACTCCGATGCAATTTCTGTGTTTCATCGTCAATAAGAAGGTCTGAGGGATACAGTAAACCTGATGTGAAGCATCGGAATCTATAACTTGTGTCATAGGAATGGTTCAAACATAGACAGTAAGAAGTGTCAGTCTTCTTGTACTTAAGTAGGCATTGTGCCTTTTGTATTTAATTCCGATGCAATTTCTGTGTTTCATCGTCAATAAGAAGATCCAAGGGATACAGTAAACCAGAAGTGAAGCATCGGAATCTATAACTAGTGTAACAGGAATGGTTCCAAACATAGTCAGTAAGAAGAGTCAGCCTTCTTGTACTTAAGTCGGCATTGCGCCTTTTGTATTTAATTCCGATGCAATTTCTGTGTTTCATCGTCAATGAGAAGGTCTGAGGGATATAGTAAACCTGAAGTGAAGCATCGGAATCTAAAACTAGTGTCACTGGAATGGTTCAAATCATAGACAGTAGGAAGAGTCAGTCTTCTTGTACTTAAGTCGGCATTGTGCCTTTTCTGTTTAATTCCGATGCAATTTCTGTGTTTCATCCTCAATAAGAAGGTCCAAGGGATACATTAAACCTGAAGTGAAGCGTCGCAATATATAACTAGTGTCCCAGGAATGGTTGAAAACATAGTCAGTAAGAAGAGTCAGTCTTCTTGTACTTAAGTCGGCATTGGTCTCTTTTGTATCTCATTCCGATGCAATTTCTGTGTTTCATCGTCAATAAGAAGGGCCAAGGGACACAGTTAACCTGGAGTGCAGCATCGGAATCTATAACTAGTGTCACAGGAATGGTTTAAAACGTGGACAGTAAGAAGAGTCAGTCTCCTTGCACTTAAGTAGGCATTGTGCCTTTTGTATTTAATTCCGATACAATTTCTGTGTTTCATCGTCAATAAGAAGGTCCAAGGGATACAGTAAACCTGGAGTGAAGCATCGGAATTTATAATTAGTGTCACAGGAATGGTTCAAAACATAGACAGTAAGAAGAGTCAGTCTTCTTGTACTTAAGTCGGCATTGTGCCTTCTGTATTTAATTGCGATACCGTTTCTGTGTTTCATCGTCAATAAGAAGGTCCAAGGGATACAGCAAACCTGATGTGAAGCATCGGAATCTATAATTAGTGTCACAGGAATGGTTCAAATCATAGTCAGTAAGAAGAGTCAGAATTCTTGTACTTAAGTCGGCATTGTATCTTTTGTATTTAATTCAGATGCAATTTCTGTGTTTCATCGTCACTAAGATGGTCCAAGGGATACAGTAAACCTGAAGTGAAGCATCGGAATCTATAACTAGTGTCACAGGAATGGTTCAAAACATAGATACTAAGAAGAGTCAATCTTCTTGTAGATAAGTCGGCATTGTGCATTTTGTATTTAATTCCGATGCAATTTCTGTGTTTCATCGTCAATAAGAAGGTCAAAGGGGTACAGTAAACCTGGAGTGAAGCATCGGAATCTATAACTAGTGTCACAGGAATGGTTCAAAACATAGTCAGTAAGAAGAGTCAGTCTTCTTAAACTTAAGACGGCATTGTGCCTTTTGTATGAAATTCCGATGCAATTTCTGTGTTTCATCGTCAATAAGAAGGTCCAAGGGATACAGTAAACCTGGACTGAAGCATTAGAATCTATAACTAGAGTCACAGGAATGAATCAAACATAGTCGGTAAGAAGAATCAGTCTTCTTGTACTTAAGTCGGCATTGTGCCTTTTGTATTTAATTCCGATGCAATTTCTGTGTTTCATCGTCAACAAGAAGGTCCAAGGGATACAGTAAACCTGGAGTGAAGCATCGGACTCTATAAGTAGTGTCACAGGAATGGTTCAAACATAGACAGTAGGAAGAGTCAGTCTTCTTGTACTTAAGTCGGCATTGTGCCTTTTTGTATTTTATTCCGACGCAATTTCTGTGTTTCATCGTCAATGAGAAGGTCTGATGGATATAGTAAACCTGAAGTGAAGCATCGGAATCTAAAACTAGTGTCACTGGAATGGTTCAAATCATAGACAGTAGGAAGAGTCAGTCTTCTTGTACTTAAGTCGGCATTGTGCCTTTTCTATTTAATTCCGATGCAATTTCTGTGTTTCATCGTCAATAAGAAGGTCCAAGGGATACATTAAACCTGAAGTGAAGCATCGGAATCTATAACTAGTGTCCCAGGAATGGTTGAAAACATAGTCAGTAAGAAGAGTCAGTCTTCTTGTACTTAAGTCGGCATTGGTCTCTTTTGTATCTCATTCCGATGCAATCTCTGTGTTTCATCGTCAATATGAAGGGCCAAGGGACACAGTTAACCTGGAGTGCAGCATCGGAATCTATAACTAGTGTCACAGGAATGGTTCAAAACATAGACAGTAAGAAGAGTCAGTCATCTTGTACTTAAGTCGGAATGTGACTTTTGTATTTAATTCCGACGCAATTTCTGTGTTTCATCGTCAATAAGAGGGTCAGAGGTATACAGTAAACCTGAAGTGAAGCATCGGAATCTATAACTATTGTCACAGGAATGGTTCAAAACATAGTCAGTAAGAAGAGTCAGCCTTCTTGTACTTAAGTCGGCATTGTGCCTTTTGTATTTAATTCCGATGCAATTTCTGTGTTTCATCGTCAATAAGAAGGTGCTAGGGATACAGTAAACCTGGACTGAAGCATCGGAATCTATAACTAGAGTCACAGGAATGAATCAAACATAGTCGGTAAGAAGAATCAGTCTTCTTGTACTTAAGTCGGCATTGTGCCTTTTGTATTTAATTCCGATGCAATTTCTGTGTTTCATCGTCAACACGAAGGTCCAAGGGATACAGTAAACCTGGAGTGAAGCATCGGAATCTATAAGTAGTGTCACAGGAATGGTTCAAAACATAGACAGTAGGAAGAGTCAGTCTTCTTGTACTTAAGTCGGCATTGTGCCTTTTGTATTTTATTCCGACGCAATTTCTGTGTTTCATCGTCAATAAGAAGGTCTGAGGGATACAGTAAACCTCAAGTGAAGCATCGGAATCTGTAACTAGTGTCACAGGACTGAATCAAACATAGTCGGTAAGAAGAATCAGTCCTCTTGTACTTAAGTCGGCATTGTGCCTTTTCTATTTAATTCCGATGCAATCTCTGTGTTTTATCGTCAACAAGAAGGTCCAAGGGATACATTAAACCTGAAGTGAAGCATCGGAATCTATAACTAGTGTCACAGGAATGGTTCAAACATAGAGAGTAGGAAGAGTCAGTCTTCTTGTACTTATGTCGGCATTGTGCCTTTTCTATTTAATTCCGATGCAATATCTGTGTTTCATCGTCAATAAGAAGGTCCAAGGGATACAGTAAACCTCGAATGAAGCATCGGAATCTATTAGTAGTGTCACAGGAATGGTTCAAAACACAGACAGTAGGAAGAGTCAGTCTTCTTGTACTTAAGTTGGCATTGTGCCTTTTGTATTTTACTCCGATCCAATTTCTGTGTTTCATCGTCAATAAGAAGGTCTGAGGGATACAGTAAACCTGAAGTGAAGCATCGGAATCTATAACTTGTGTCATAGGAATGGTTCAAACATAGACAGTAAGAAGAGTCAGTCTTCTTGTACTTAAGTAGGCATTGTGCCTTTTGTATTTAATTCCGATGCAATTTCTGTGTTTCATCGTCAATAAGAAGGTCCAAGGGATACAGTAAACCAGAAGTGAAGCATCGGAATCTATAACTAGTGTTACAGGAATGGTTCCAAACATAGTCAGTAAGAAGAGTCAGTCTTCTTGTACTTAAGTCGGCATTGCGCCTTTTGTATTTAATTCCGATGCAATTTCTGTGTTTCATCGTCAATGAGAAGGTCTGAGGTATATAGTAAACCTGAAGTGAAGCATCGGAATCTAAAACTAGTGTCACTGGAATGGTTTAAATCATAGACAGTAGGAAGAGTCAGTCTTCTTGTACTTAAGTCGGCATTGTGCCTTTTGTATTTAATTACGATGCAATTTCTGTGTTTCATCGTCAATAAGAAGGTCAAAGGGATACAGTAAACCTGGAGTGAAGCATCGGAATCTATAACTAGTGTCTCAGCGATGGTTAAAACCATAGACAGTAAGAAGAGTCAGTCTTCTTGTACTTAAGTCGGCATTGTGCATTTTGTATTTAATTCGGATGCAATTTCTGTGTTTCATCGTCAATAAGAAGGTCCAAGGGATACTGTAAACCTGGACTGATGCATCGGAATCTGTAACTAGGGTCACAGGACTGAATCAAACATAGTCGGTAAGAAGAATCAGTCTTCTTGTACTTAAGTCGGCATTGTGCCTTTTGTATTTAATTCCGATGCAATTTCTGTGTTTCATCGTCAACAAGAAGGTCCAAGGGATACAGTAAACCTGGAGTGAAGCATCGGAATCTATAAGTAATGTCACAGGAATGGTTCAAAACATAGACAGTAGGAAGAGTCAGTCTTCTTGTACTTAAGTCGGCATTGTGCCTTTTGTATTTTATTCCGACGCAATTTCTGTGTTTCATCGTCAATAAGAAGGTCTGAGGGATACAGTAAACCTCAAGTGAAGCATCGGAATCTATAACTAGAGTCATAGGAATGGTTCAAACATAGACAGTAAGAAGAGTCAGTCTCCTTGTACTTAAGTCGGCATTGTGCCTTTTGTATTTAATTCCGATGCAATTTCTGTGTTTCATTGTCAATAAGAAGGTCCAAGGGATACAGTAAACCAGAAGTGAAGCAACTGAATCTATAACTAGTGTTACAGGAATGGTTCCAAAAATAGTCAGTAAGAAGAGTCAGTCTTCTTGTACTTAAGTCGTCATTGTGCCTTTTGTATTTCATTCCGATGCCATTTCTGTGTTTCATCGTCAAATAGAAGGTCCAAGGGATACAGTAAACCTGACGTGAAGCATCGGAATCTATAACTAGTGTCTCAGCGATGGTTAAAACCATAGACAGTAAGAAGAGTCAGTCTTCTTGTACTTAAGTCGGCATTGTGCCTTTTGTATTTAATTCGGATGCAATTTCTGTGTTTCATCGTCAATAAGAAGGTCCAAGGGATACTGTAAACCTGGACTGATGCATCGGAATCTGTAACTAGGGTCACAGGACTGAATCAAACATAGTCGGTAGGAAGAATCAGTCTTCTTGCACTTAAGTCGGCATTGTGCCTTTTCTATTTAATTCCGATGCAATTTCTGTGTTTCATCGTCAACAAGAGGGTCCAAGGGATACATTAAACCTGAAGTGAAGCATCGGAATCTATAACTAGTGTCACAGGAATGGTTCAAACATAGAGAGTAGGAAGAATCAGTCTTCTTGTACTTATGTCGGCATTGTGCCTTTTCTATTTAATTCCGATGCAATATCTGTGTTTCTTCGTCAATAAGAAGGTCCAAGGGATACAGTGAACCTCGAATGAAGCATCGGAATCTATTAGTAGTGTCACAGGAATGGTTCAAAACATAGACAGTAGGAAGAGTCAGTCTTCTTGTACTTAAGTAGGCATTGTGCCTTTTGTATTTAATTCCGATGCAATTTCTGTGTTTCATCGTCAATAAGAAGGTCCAAGGGATACAGTAAACCAGAATTGAAGCATCGGAATCTATAACTAGTGTAACAGGAATGGTTCCAAACATAGTCAGTGAGAAGAGTCAGTCTTCTTGTACTTAAGTCGGCATTGCGCCTTTTGTATTTAATTCCGATGCAATTTCTGTGTTTCATCGTCAATGAGAAGGTCTGAGGGATATAGTAAACCTGAAGTGAAGCATCGGAATCTAAAACTAGTGTCACTGGAATGGTTCAAATCATAGACAGTATGAAGAGTCAGTCTTCTTGTACTTAAGTCGGCATTGTGCCTTTTCTGTTTAATTCCGATGCAATTTCTGTGTTTCATCGTCAATAAGAAGGTCCAAGGGATACATTAAACCTGAAGTGAAGCATCGCAATATATAACTAGTGTCCCAGGAATGGTTGAAAACATAGTCAGTAAGAAGAGTCAGTCTTCTTGTACTTAAGTCGGCATTGGTCTCTTTTGTATCTCATTCCGATGCAATTTCTGTGTTTCATCGTCAATAAGAAGGGCCAAGGGACACAGGTAACCTGGAGTGCAGCATCGGAATCTATAACTAGTGTCACAGGAATGGTTTAAAACGTGGACAGTAAGAAGAGTCAGTCTCCTTGCACTTAAGTAGGCATTGTGCCTTTTGTATTTAATTCCGATACAATTTCTGTGTTTCATCGTCAATAAGAAGGTCCAAGGGATACAGTAAACCTGGAGTGAAGCATCGGAATTTATAATTAGTGTCACAGGAATGGTTCAAAACATAGACAGTAAGAAGAGTCAGTCTTCTTGTACTTAAGTCGGCATTGTGCCTTCTGTATTTAATTGCGATACCGTTTCTGTGTTTCATCGTCAATAAGAAGGTCCAAGGGATACAGCAAACCTGATGTGAAGCATCGGAATCTATAATTAGTGTCACAGGAATGGTTCAAATCATAGTCAGTAAGAAGAGTCAGAATTCTTGTACTTAAGTCGGCATTGTATCTTTTGTATTTAATTCAGATGCAATTTCTGTGTTTCATCGTCACTAAGATGGTCCAAGGGATACAGTAAACCTGAAGTGAAGCATCGGAATCTATAACTAGTGTCACAGGAATGGTTCAAAACATAGACACTAAGAAGAGTCAATCTTCTTGTAGATAAGTCGGCATTGTGCATTTTGTATTTAATTCCGATGCAATTTCTGTGTTTCATCGTCAATAAGAAGGTCAAAGGGGTACAGTAAACCTGGAGTGAAGCATCGGAATCTATAACTAGTGTCACAGGAATGGTTCAAAACATAGTCAGTAAGAAGAGTCAGTCTTCTTAAACTTAAGACGGCATTGTGCCTTTTGTATGAAATTCCGATGCAATTTCTGTGTTTCATCGTCAATAAGAAGGTCCAAGGGATACAGTAAACCTGGACTGAAGCATTAGAATCTATAACTAGAGTCACAGGAATGAATCAAACATAGTCGGTAAGAAGAATCAGTCTTCTTGTACTTAAGTCGGCATTGTGCCTTTTGTATTTATTTCCGATGCAATTTCTGTGTTTCATCGTCAACAAGAAGGTCCAAGGGATACAGTAAACCTGGAGTGAAGCATCGGACTCTATAAGTAGTGTCACAGGAATGGTTCAAAACATAGACAGTAAGAAGAGTCAGTCATCTTGTACTTAAGTTGGAATGTGACTTTTGTATTGATTCCGACGCAATTTCTGTGTTTCATCGTCAATGAGAAGGTCTGATGGATATAGTAAACCTGGAGTGAAGCATCGGAATCTAAAACTAGTGTCACTGGAATGGTTCAAATCATAGACAGTAGGAAGAGTCAGTCTTCTTGTACTTAAGTCGGCATTGTGCCTTTTCTATTTAATTCCGATGCAATTTCTGTGTTTCATCGTCAATAAGAAGGTCCAAGGGATACATTAAACCTGAAGTGAAGCATCGGAATCTATAACTAGTGTCCCAGGAATGGTTGAAAACATAGTCAGTAAGAAGAGTCAGTCTTCTTGTACTTAAGTCGGCATTGGTCTCTTTTGTATCTCATTCCGATGCAATCTCTGTGTTTCATCGTCAATAAGAAGGGCCAAGGGACACAGTTAACCTGGAGTGCAGCATCGGAATCTATAACTAGTGTCACAGGAATGGTTCAAAACATAGACAGTAAGAAGAGTCAGTCATCTTGTACTTAAGTTGGAATGTGACTTTTGTATTGATTCCGACGCAATTTCTGTGTTTCATCGTCAATAAGAGGGTCAGAGGTATACAGTAAACCTGAAGTGAAGCATCGGAATCTATAACTATTGTCAGAGGAATGGTTCAAAACATAGTCAGTAAGAAGAGTCAGTCTTCTTGTACTTAAGTCGGCATTGTGCCTTTTGTATTTAATTCCGATGCAATTTCTGTGTTTCATCGTCAATAAGAAGGTGCTAGGGATACAGTAAACCTGGACTGAAGCATCGGAATCTATAACTAGAGTCACAGGAATGAATCAAACATAGTCGGTAAGAAGAATCAGTCTTCTTGTACTTAAGTCGGCATTGTGCCTTTTGTATTTAATTCCGATGCAATTTCTGTGTTTCATCGTCAACATGAAGGTCCAAGGGATACAGTAAACCTGGAGTGAAGCATCGGAATCTATAAGTAGTGTCACAGGAATGGTTCTAAACATAGACAGTAGGAAGAGTCAGTCTTCTTGTACTTAAGTCGGCATTGTGCCTTTTGTATTTTATTCCGACGCAATTTCTGTGTTTCATCGTCAATAAGAAGGTCTGAGGGATACAGTAAACCTCAAGTGAAACATCGGAATCTGTAACTAGTGTCACAGGACTGAATCAAACATAGTCGGTAAGAAGAATCAGTCCTCTTGTACTTAAGTCGGCATTGTGCCTTTTGTATTTAATTCCGATGCAATCTCTGTGTTTTATCGTCAACAAGAAGGTCCAAGGGATACATTAAACCTGAAGTGAAGCATCGGTATCTATAACTAGTGTCACAGGAATGGTTCAAACATAGAGAGTAGGAAGAGTCAGTCTTCTTGTTCTTATGTCGGCATTGTGCCTTTTCTATTTAATTCCGATGCAATATCTGTGTTTCATCGTCAATAAGAAGGTCCAAGGGATACAGTAAACCTCGAATGAAGCATCGGAATCTATTAGTAGTGTCACAGGAGTGGTTCAAAACACAGACAGTAGGAAGAGTCAGTCTTCTTGTACTTAAGTCGGCATTGTGCCTTTTGTATTTTACTCCGATCCAATTTCTGTGTTTCATCGTCAATAAGAAGGTCTGAGGGATACAGTAAACCTGAAGTGAAGCATCGGAATCTATAACTTGTGTCATAGGAATGGTTCAAACATAGACAGTAAGAAGAGTCAGTCTTCTTGTACTTAAGTAGGCATTGTGCCTTTTGTATTTAATTCCGATGCAATTTCTGTGTTTCATCGTCAATAAGAAGGTCCAAGGGATACAGTAAACCAGAAGTGAAGCATCGGAATCTATAACTAGTGTTACAGGAATGGTTCCAAACATAGTCAGTAAGAAGAGTCAGTGTTCTTGTACTTAAGTCGGCATTGCGCCTTTTGTATTTAATTCCGATGCAATTTCTGTGTTTCATCGTCAATGAGAAGGTCTGAGGTATATAGTAAACCTGAAGTGAAGCATCGGAATCTAAAACTAGTGTCACTGGAATGGTTTAAATCATAGACAGTAGGAAGAGTCAGTCTTCTTGTACTTAAGTCGGCATTGTGCCTTTTCTATTTAATTCCGATGCAATTTCTGTGTTTCATCGTCAATAAGAAGGTCCAAGGGATACATTAAACCTGAAGTGAAGCATCGGAATCTATAACTAGTGTCCCAGGAATGATTGAAAACATAGTCAGTAAGAAGAGTCAGTCTTCCTGTACTTAAGTCGGCATTGGTCTCGTTTGTATCTCATTCCGATGCAATTTCTGTGTTTCATCGTCAATGAGAAGGTCTGAGGGATATAGTAAACCTGAAGTGAAGCATCGGAATCTAAAACTAGTGTCACTGGAATGGTTCAAATCATAGACAGTAAGAAGAGTCAGTCATCTTGTACTTAAGTCGGAATGTGACTTTTGTATTTAATTCCGATGCAATTTCTGTGTTTCATCGTCAATAAGAGGGTCAGAGGGATACAGTAAACCTGAAGTGAAGCATCGGAATCTATAACTAGTGTCACAGGAATAATTCAAAACATAGTCAGTAAGAAGAGTCAGTCTTCTTGTACTTAAGTCGGCATTGTGCCTTTTGTATTTAATTCCGATGCAATTTCTGTGTTTCATCGTCAATAAGAAGGTCCAAGGGATACAGTAAACCAGGATTGAAGCATCGGAATTTATAACTAGTGTCACAGGAATGTTTCAAACGTAGACAGTAAGAAGAATCAGTCTTCTTGTACTTAAGTCGGCATAGTGCCTTTTGTATTTAATTCCGATGCAATTTCTGTGTTCCATCGTCAATAAGAAGGTCCAAGGGACACAGTAAACCTGGAGTGAAGCATCGGAATCTATAACTAGTTTCCCAGGAATGGTTCAAAACATAGACAGTAAGAAGAGTCAGTCATCTTGTACTTAAGTCGGAATATGCCTTTTGTATCTAATTCCGATGCAATTTCTGTGTTTCATCGTCAATAAGAGGGTCAGAGGGATACAGTAAACCTGAAGTGAAGCATCGGAATCTATAACTAGTGTCACAGGAATGGTTCAAAGCATAGTCAGTAAGAAGAGTCAGTCCTCTTGTACTTAAGTCGGCATTGTGCCTTTTGTATTTAATTCCGATGCAATTTCTGTGTTTCATCGTCAATAAGAAGGTCCAAGGGATACAGTAAACCTGGAGTGATGCATCGGAATCTATAACTGGTGTCACAGGAATGGTTCAAAACATAGTCAGTAAGAAGAGTCAGTCTTCTTGTACTTAAGTCGGCAGTGTGCCCTTTGTATTAAATTCCGATGCAATTTCTGTGTTTCATCGTCAATAAGAAGGTGCAAGGGATACAGTAAACCTGGACTGAAGCATCGGAATCTATAACTAGAGTCACAGGAATGAATCAAACATAGTCGGTAGGAAGAATCAGTCTTCTTGTACTTAAGTCGGCATTGTGCCTTTTGTATTTAATTCCGATGCAATTTCTGAGTTTCATCGTCAACAAGAAGGTCCAAGGGATACAGTAAACCTGGAGTGAAGAATCGGAATCTATAAGTAATGTCACAGGAATGGTTCAAAACATAGACAGTAGGAAGAGTCAGTCTTCTTGTACTTAAGTCGGCATTGTGCCTTTTGTATTTTATTCCGACGCAATTTCTGTGTTTCATCGTCAATAAGAAGGTCTGAGGGATACAGTAAACCTCAAGTGAAGCATCGGAATCAATAACTAGTGTCATAGGAATGGTTCAAACATAGACAGTAAGAAGAGTCAGTCTTCTTGTACTTAAGTCGGCATTGTGCCTTTTGTATTTAATTCTGATGCAATTTCTGTGTTTCTTTGTCAATAAGAAGGTCCAAGGGATACAGTAAACCAGAAGTGAAGCATCGGAATCTATAACTAGTGTTACAGGAATGGTTCCAAACATAGTCAGTAAGAAGAGTCAGTCTTCTTGTACTTAAGTCGGCATTGTGCCTTTTGTATTTCATTCCGATGCAATTTCTGTGTTTCATCGTCAAAAAGAAGGTCCAAGGGATACAGTAAACCTGACGTGAAGCATCGGAATCTATAACTAGTGTCCCAGGAATGGTTAAAAACATAGTCAGTAAGAAGAACCAGTCTTCTTGTAGTTAAGTCGGCATTGTGCCTTTTGTATTTAATTACGATGCAATTTCTGTCTTTCATCGTCAATAAGAAGGTCAAAGGGATACAGTAAACCTGGAGTGAAGCATCGGAATCTATAACTAGTGTCTCAGCGATGGTTAAAAGCATAGACAGTAAGAAGAGTCAGTCTTCTTGTACTTAAGTCGGCATTGTGCCTTTTCTATTTAATTCCGATGCAATTTCTGTGTTTTATCGTCAACAAGGGGGTCCAAGTTATACATTAAACCTGAAGTGAAGCATCGGAATCTATAACTAGTGTCACAGGAATGGTTCAAACATAGAGAGTAGGAAGAATCAGTCTTCTTGTACTTATGTCGACATTGTGCCTTTTCTATTTAATTCCGATGCAATATCTGTGTTTCATCGTCAATAAGAAGGTCCAAGGGATACAGTGAACCTCGAATGAAGCATCGGAATCTATTAGTAGTGTCACAGGAATGGTTCAAAACATAGACAGTAGGAAGAGTCAGTCTTCTTGTACTTAAGTCGGCATTGTGCCTTTTGTATTTTACTCCGATGCAATTTCTGTGTTTCATCGTCAATAAGAAGGTCTGAGGGATACAGTAAACCTGAAGTGAAGCATCGGAATCTATAACTTGTGTCATAGGAATGGTTCAAACATAGACAGTAAGAAGAGTCAGTCTTCTTGTACTTAAGTAGGCATTGTGCCTTTTGTATTTAATTCCGATGCAATTTCTGTGTTTCATCGTCAATAAGAAGGTCCAAGGGATACAGTAAACCAGAAGTGAAGCATCGGAATCTATAACTAGTGTTACAGGAATGGTTCCAAACATAGTCAGTAAGAAGAGTCAGTCTTCTTGTACTTAAGTCGGCATTGCGTCTTTTGTATTTAATTCCGATGGAATTTCTGTGTTTCATCGTCAATGAGAAGGTCTGAGGGATATAGTAAACCTGAAGTGAAGCATCGGAATCTAAAACTAGTGTCACTGGAATGGTTCAAATCATAGACAGTAGGAAGAGTCAGTCTTCTTGTACTTAAGTCGGCATTGTGCCTTTTCTGTTTAATTCCGATGCAATTTCTGTGTTTCATCGTCAATAAGAAGGTCCAAGGGATACATTAAACCTGAAGTGAAGCATCGGAATCTATAACTAGTGTCCCAGGAATGGTTGAAATCATAGTCAGTAAGAAGAGTCAGTCTTCTTGTACTTATGTCGGCATTGGTCTCTTTTGTATCTCATTCCGATGCAATTTCTGTGTTTCATCGTCAATAAGAAGGGCCAAGGGACACAGTTAACCTGGAGTGCAGCATCGGAATCTATAACTAGTGTCACAGGAATGGTTTAAATCATAGACAGTAAGAAGAGTCAGTCTTCTTGTACTTAAGTAGGCATTGTGCCTTTTGTATTTAATTCCGATACAATTTCTGTGTTTCATCGTCAATAAGAAGGTCCAAGGGATACAGTAAACCTGAAGTGAAGCATCGGAATCTATAACTAGTGTCACAGGAATGGTTCAAAACATAGACACTAAGAAGAGTCAATCTTCTTGTAGATAAGTCGGCATTGTGCATTTTGTATTTAATTCCGATGCAATTTCTGTGTTTCATCGTCAATAAGAAGGTCAAAGGGGTACAGTAAACCTGGAGTGAAGCATCGGAATCTATAACTAGTGTCACAGGAATGGTTCAAAACATAGTCAGTAAGAAGAGTCAGTCTTCTTGTACTTAAGACGGCATTGTGCCTTTTGTATGAAATTCCGATGCAATTTCTGTGTTTCATCGTCAATAAGAAGGTCCAAGGGATACAGTAAACCTGAAGTGAAGCATCGGAATCTATAACTAGTGTCCCAGGAATGGTTGAAATCATAGTCAGTAAGAAGAGTCAGTCTTCTTGTACTTAAGTCGGCATTGGTCTCTTTTGTATCTCATTCCGATGCAATTTCTGTGTTTCATCGTCAATAAGAAGGGCCAAGGGACACAGTTAACCTGGAGTGCAGCATCGGAATCTATAACTAGTGTCGCAGGAATGGTTTAAATCATAGACAGTAAGAAGAGTCAGTCTTCTTGTACTTAAGTAGGCATTGTGCCTTTTGTATTTAATTCCGATACAATTTCTGTGTTTCATCGTCAATAAGAAGGTCCAAGGGATACAGTAAACCTGAAGTGAAGCATCGGAATCTATAACCAGTGTCACAGGAATGGTTCAAAACATAGACACTAAGAAGAGTCAATCTTCTTGTAGATAAGTCGGCATTGTGCATTTTGTATTTAATTCCGATGCAATTTCTGTGTTTCATCGTCAATAAGAAGGTCAAAGGGGTACAGTAAACCTGGAGTGAAGCATCGGAATCTATAACTAGTGTCACAGCAATGGTTCAAAACATAGTCAGTAAGAAGAGTCAGTCTTCTTGTACTTAAGACGGCATTGTGCCTTTTGTATGAAATTCCGATGCAATTTCTGTGTTTCATCGTCAATAAGAAGGTCCAAGGGATACAGTAAACCTGGACTGAAGCATCAGATTCTATAACTAGAGTCACAGGAATGAATCAAACATAGTCGGTAAGAAGAATCAGTCTTCTTGTACTTAAGTCGGCATTGTGCCTTTTGTATTTAATTCCGATGCAATTTCTGTGTTTCATCGTCAACAAGAAGGTCCAAGGGATACAGTAAACCTCGAGTGAAGCATCGGACTCTATAAGTAGTGTCACAGGAATGGTTCAAAACATAGACAGTAGGAAGAGTCAGTCTTCTTGTACTTAAGTCGGCATTGTGCCTTTTGTATTTTATTCCGACGCAATTTCTGTGTTTCATCGTCAATGAGAAGGTCTGAGGGATATAGTAAACCTGAAGTGAAGCATCGGAATCTAAAACTAGTGTCACTGGAATGGTTCAAATCATAGACAGTAGGAAGAGTCAGTCTTCTTGTACTTAAGTCGGCATTGTGCCTTTTGTATTTAATTCCGATGCAATTTCTGTGTTTCATCGTCAATAAGAAGGTCCAAGGGATACATTAAACCTGAAGTGAAGCATCGGAATCTATAACTAGTGTCCCAGGAATGGTTGAAAACATAGTCAGTAAGAAGAGTCAGTCTTCTTGTACTTAGGTCGGCATTGGTCTCTTTTGTATCTCATTCCGATGCAATCTCTGTGTTTCATCGTCAATAAGAAGGGCCAAGGGACACAGTTAACCTGGAGTGCAGCATCGGAATCTATAACTAGTGTCACAGGAATGGTTCAAAACATAGACAGTAAGAAGAGTCAGTCATCTTGTACTTAAGTCGGAATGTGACTTTTGTATTTAATTCCGACGCAATTTCTGTGTTTCATCGTCAATAAGAGGGTCAGAGGTATACAGTAAACCTGAAGTGAAGCATCGGAATCTATAACTATTGTCACAGGAATGGTTCAAAACACAGTCAGTAAGAAGAGTCAGTCTTCTTGTACTTAAGTCGGCATTGTGCCTTTTGTATTTAATTCCGATGCAATTTCTGTGTTTCATCGTCAATAAGAAGGTCCAAGGGATACAGTAAACCTGGAGTGAAGCATCGGAATTTATAACTAGTGTCACAGGAATGGTTCAAACATAGACAGTAAGAAGAATCAGTCTTCTTGTACTTAAGTCGGCATTGTGCCTTTTGTATTTAATTCCGATGCAATTTTTGTGTTCCATCGTCAATAAGAAGGTCCAAGGGACACAGTAAACCTGAAGTGAAGCATCGGAATCTATAACTAGTGTCACAGGAATGGTTCAAAACATAGACAGTAAGAAGAGTCAGTCTTCTTGTACTTAATTCGGCTTTGTGCCTTCTGTATTTAATTGCGATACCGTTTCTGTGTTTCATCGTCAATAAGAAGGTCCAAGGGATACAGTAAACCTGAAGTGAAGCATCGGAATCTATAATTAGTGTCACAGGAATTGTTCAAATCATAGTCAATAAGAAGAGTCAGAATTCTTGTACTTAAGTCGGCATTGTCCCTTTTGTATTTCACTCCGATGCAATTTCTGTGTTTCATCGTCAATAAGAAGGTCTGAGGGATACAGTAAACCTGAAGTGAAGCATCGGAATCTATAACTTGTGACATAGGAATGGTTCAAACATAGACAGTAAGAAGAGTCAGTCTTCTTGTACTTAAGTAGGCATTGTGCCTTTTGTATTTAATTCCGATGCAATTTCTGTGTTTCATCGTCAATAAGAAGGTCCAACGGATACAGTAAACCAGAAGTGAAGCATCGGAATCTATAACTACTGTTACAGGAATGGTTCCAAACATAGTCAGTAAGAAGAGTCGGCATTGCGCCTTTTGTATTTAATTCCGATGCAATTTCTGTGTTTCATTGTCAATGAGAAGGTCTGAGGGATATAGTAAACCTGAAGTGAAGCATCGGAATCTAAAACTAGTGTCACTGGAATGGTTCAAATCATAGACAGTAGGAAGAGTCAGTCTTCTTGTACTTAAGTCGGCATTGTGCCTTTTCTATTTAATTCCGATGCAATTTCTGTGTTTCATCGTCAATAAGAAGGTCCAAGGGATACATTAAACCTGAAGTGAAGCATCGGAATCTATAACTAGTGTCCCAGGAATGGTTGAAAACATAGTCAGTAAGAAGAGTCAGTCTTCTTGTACTTTAGTCGGCATTGGTCTCTTTTGTATCTCATTCCGATGCAATTTCTGTGTTTCATCGTCAATAAGAAGGGCCAAGGGACACAGTTAACCTGGAGTGCAGCATCGGAATCTATAACTAGTGTCACAGGAATGGTTCAAAACATAGACAGTAAGAAGAGTCAGTCATCTTGTACATAAGTCGGAATGTGACTTTTGTATTTAATTCCGATGCAATTTCTGTGTTTCATCGTCAATAAGAGGGTCAGAGGTATACAGTAAACCTGAAGTGAAGCATCGGAATCTATAACAATTGTCACAGGAATGGTTCAAAACATAGTCAGTAAGAAGAGTCAGTCTTCTTGTACTTAAGTCGGCATTGTGCCTTTCGTATTTAATTCCGATGCAATTTCTGTGTTTCATCGTCAATAAGAAGGTCCAAGGGATACAGAAAACCTATAGTAAAGCATCGGAATTTATAACTAGTGTCACAGGAATGGTTCAAACATAGACAGTAAGAAGAATCAGTTTTCTTGTACTTAAGTCGGCATTGTGCCTTTTGTATTTAATTCCGATGCAATTTTTGTGTTCCATCGTCAATAAGAAGGTCCAAGGGACACAGTAAACCTGGAGTGAAGCATCGGAATCTATAACTAGTTTCACAGGAAGGGTTCAAAGCATAGACAGTAAGAAGAGTCAGTCATCTTGTACTTAAGTCGGAATGTGCCTTTTGTATTTAATTCCGATGCAATTTCTGTGTTTCATCGTCAATAAGAGGGTCAGAGGGATACAGTAAACCTGAAGTGAAGCATCGGAATCTATAACTAGTGTCACAGGAATGGTTCAAAACATAGACAGTAGGAAGCGTCTGTCTTCTTGTACTTAAGTCGGCATTGTGCCTTTTGTATTTAATTCCGATACAATTTCTGTGTTTCATCGTCAATAAGAAGGTCCAAGGGATACAGTAAACCTGGAGTGAAGCATCGGAATTTACAACTAGTGTCACAGGAATGGTTCAAAGCGTAGACAGTAAGAAGAGTCAGTCTTCTTGTACTTAAGTCGGCATTGTGCCTTCTGTATTTAATTGTGATACCGTTTCTGCGTTTCATCGTCAATAAGAAGGTCCAAGGGATACAGTAAACCTGATGTGAAGCATCGGAATCTATAATTAGTGTCACAGGAATGGTTCAAATCATAGTCAGTAAGAAGAGTCAGAATTCTTGTACTTAAGTCGGCATTGTCCCTTTTGTATTTAATTCCGATGCAATTTCTGTGTTTCATCGTCAATAAGAAGGTCGAAGGGGTACAGTAAACCTGGAGTGAAGCATCGGAATCTATAACTAGTGTCACAGGAATGGTTCAAAACATAGTCAGTAAGAAGAGTCAGTCTTCTTGTACTTAAGACGGCATTGTGCCTTTTGTATGAAATTCCGATGCAATTTCTGTGTTTCATCGTCAATAAGAAGGTCCAAGGGATACAGTAAACCTGGACTGAAGCATCAGAATCTATAACTAGAGTCACAGGAATGAATCAAACATAGTCGGTAAGAAGAATCAGTCTTCTTGTACTTAAGTCGTCATTGTGCCTTTTGTATTTAATTCCGATGCAATTTCTGTGTTTCATCGTCAACAAGAAGGTCCAAGGGATACAGTAAACCTGGAGTGAAGCATCGGACTCTATAAGTAGTGTCACAGGAATGGTTCAAAACATAGACAGTAGGAAGAGTCAGTCTTATTGTACTCAAGTCGGCATTGTGCCTTTTGTATTTTATTCCGACGCAATTTCTGTGTTTCATCGTCAGTGAGAAGGTCTGAGGGATATAGTAAACCTGAAGTGAAGCATCGGAATCTAAAACTAGTGTCACTGGAATGGTTCAAATCATAGA
Source organism: Schistocerca americana (assembly GCF_021461395.2). Classification (NCBI taxonomy): domain Eukaryota; kingdom Metazoa; phylum Arthropoda; class Insecta; order Orthoptera; family Acrididae; genus Schistocerca; species Schistocerca americana. The sequence goes on along the minus strand of NW_025726598.1, from coordinate 632,708 downwards.
CAGTAGGAAGAGTCAGTCTTCTTGTACTTAAGTCGGCATTGTGCCCTTTCTATTTAATTCCGATGCAATTTCTGTGTTTCATCGTCAATAAGAAGGTCCAAGGGATACATTAAACCTGAAGTGAAGCATCGGAATCTATAACTAGTGTCCCAGGAATGGTTGAAAACATAGTCAGTAAGAAGAGTCAGTCTTCTTGTACTTAAGTCGGCATTGGTCTCTTTTGTATCTCATTCCGATGCAATCTCTGTGTTTCATCGTCAATAAGAAGGGCCAAGGGACACAGTTAACCTGGAGTGCAGCATCGGAATCTATAACTAGTGTCACAGGAATGGTTCAAAACATAGTCAGTAAGAAGAGTCAGTCTTCTTGTACTTAAGTCGGCATTGTGCCTTTTGTATTTAATTCCGATGCAATTTCTGTGTTTCATCGTCAATAAGAAGGTCCAAGGGATACAGTAAACCTGGAGTGAAGCATCGGAATTTATAACTAGTGTCACAGGAATGGTTCAAACATAGACAGTAAGAAGAATCAGTCTTCTTGCACTTAAGTCGGCATTGTGCCTTTTGTATTTAATTCCGATACAATTTCTGTGTTTCATCGTCAATAAGAAGGTCCAAGGGATACAGTAAACCTGAAGTGAAGCATCGGAATCTATAACTAGTGTCACAGGAATGGTTCAAAACATAGACACTAAGAAGAGTCAATCTTCTTGTAGATAAGTCGGCATTGTGCATTTTGTATTTAATTCCGATGCAATTTCTGTGTTTCATCGTCAACAAGAAGGTCCAAGGGATACAGTAAACCTCGAGTGAAGCATCGGACTCTATAAGTAGTGTCACAGGAATGGTTCAAAACATAGACAGTAGGAAGAGTCAGTCTTCTTGTACTTAAGTCGGCATTGTGCCTTTTGTATTTTATTCCGACGCAATTTCTGTGTTTCATCGTCAATGAGAAGGTCTGAGGGATATAGTAAACCTGAAGTGAAGCATCGGAATCTAAAACTAGTGTCACTGGAATGGTTCAAATCATAGACAGTAGGAAGAGTCAGTCTTCTTGTACTTAAGTCGGCATTGTGCCTTTTGTATTTAATTCCGATGCAATTTCTGTGTTTCATCGTCAATAAGAAGGTCCAAGGGATACATTAAACCTGAAGTGAAGCATCGGAATCTATAACTAGTGTCCCAGGAATGGTTGAAAACATAGTCAGTAAGAAGAGTCAGTCTTCTTGTACTTAGGTCGGCATTGGTCTCTTTTGTATCTCATTCCGATGCAATCTCTGTGTTTCATCGTCAATAAGAAGGGCCAAGGGACACAGTTAACCTGGAGTGCAGCATCGGAATCTATAACTAGTGTCACAGGAATGGTTCAAAACATAGACAGTAAGAAGAGTCAGTCATCTTGTACTTAAGTCGGAATGTGACTTTTGTATTTAATTCCGACGCAATTTCTGTGTTTCATCGTCAATAAGAGGGTCAGAGGTATACAGTAAACCTGAAGTGAAGCATCGGAATCTATAACTATTGTCACAGGAATGGTTCAAAACACAGTCAGTAAGAAGAGTCAGTCTTCTTGTACTTAAGTCGGCATTGTGCCTTTTGTATTTAATTCCGATGCAATTTCTGTGTTTCATCGTCAATAAGAAGGTCCAAGGGATACAGTAAACCTGGAGTGAAGCATCGGAATTTATAACTAGTGTCACAGGAATGGTTCAAACATAGACAGTAAGAAGAATCAGTCTTCTTGTACTTAAGTCGGCATTGTGCCTTTTGTATTTAATTCCGATGCAATTTTTGTGTTCCATCGTCAATAAGAAGGTCCAAGGGACACAGTAAACCTGAAGTGAAGCATCGGAATCTATAACTAGTGTCACAGGAATGGTTCAAAACATAGACAGTAAGAAGAGTCAGTCTTCTTGTACTTAATTCGGCTTTGTGCCTTCTGTATTTAATTGCGATACCGTTTCTGTGTTTCATCGTCAATAAGAAGGTCCAAGGGATACAGTAAACCTGAAGTGAAGCATCGGAATCTATAATTAGTGTCACAGGAATTGTTCAAATCATAGTCAATAAGAAGAGTCAGAATTCTTGTACTTAAGTCGGCATTGTCCCTTTTGTATTTTACTCCGATGCAATTTCTGTGTTTCATCGTCAATAAGAAGGTCTGAGGGATACAGTAAACCTGAAGTGAAGCATCGGAATCTATAACTTGTGACATAGGAATGGTTCAAACATAGACAGTAAGAAGAGTCAGTCTTCTTGTACTTAAGTAGGCATTGTGCCTTTTGTATTTAATTCCGATGCAATTTCTGTGTTTCATCGTCAATAAGAAGGTCCAACGGATAAAGTAAACCAGAAGTGAAGCATCGGAATCTATAACTACTGTTACAGGAATGGTTCCAAACATAGTCAGTAAGAAGAGTCGGCATTGCGCCTTTTGTATTTAATTCCGATGCAATTTCTGTGTTTCATTGTCAATGAGAAGGTCTGAGGGATATAGTAAACCTGAAGTGAAGCATCGGAATCTAAAACTAGTGTCACTGGAATGGTTCAAATCATAGACAGTAGGAAGAGTCAGTCTTCTTGTACTTAAGTCGGCATTGTGCCTTTTCTATTTAATTCCGATGCAATTTCTGTGTTTCATCGTCAATAAGAAGGTCCAAGGGATACATTAAACCTGAAGTGAAGCATCGGAATCTATAACTAGTGTCCCAGGAATGGTTGAAAACATAGTCAGTAAGAAGAGTCAGTCTTCTTGTACTTTAGTCGGCATTGGTCTCTTTTGTATCTCATTCCGATGCAATTTCTGTGTTTCATCGTCAATAAGAAGGGCCAAGGGACACAGTTAACCTGGAGTGCAGCATCGGAATCTATAACTAGTGTCACAGGAATGGTTCAAAACATAGACAGTAAGAAGAGTCAGTCATCTTGTACATAAGTCGGAATGTGACTTTTGTATTTAATTCCGATGCAATTTCTGTGTTTCATCGTCAATAAGAGGGTCAGAGGTATACAGTAAACCTGAAGTGAAGCATCGGAATCTATAACAATTGTCACAGGAATGGTTCAAAACATAGTCAGTAAGAAGAGTCAGTCTTCTTGTACTTAAGTCGGCATTGTGCCTTTCGTATTTAATTCCGATGCAATTTCTGTGTTTCATCGTCAATAAGAAGGTCCAAGGGATACAGAAAACCTATAGTAAAGCATCGGAATTTATAACTAGTGTCACAGGAATGGTTCAAACATAGACAGTAAGAAGAATCAGTTTTCTTGTACTTAAGTCGGCATTGTGCCTTTTGTATTTAATTCCGATGCAATTTTTGTGTTCCATCGTCAATAAGAAGGTCCAAGGGACACAGTAAACCTGGAGTGAAGCATCGGAATCTATAACTAGTTTCACAGGAAGGGTTCAAAGCATAGACAGTAAGAAGAGTCAGTCATCTTGTACTTAAGTCGGAATGTGCCTTTTGTATTTAATTCCGATGCAATTTCTGTGTTTCATCGTCAATAAGAGGGTCAGAGGGATACAGTAAACCTGAAGTGAAGCATCGGAATCTATAACTAGTGTCACAGGAATGGTTCAAAACATAGACAGTAGGAAGCGTCTGTCTTCTTGTACTTAAGTCGGCATTGTGCCTTTTGTATTTAATTCCGATACAATTTCTGTGTTTCATCGTCAATAAGAAGGTCCAAGGGATACAGTAAACCTGGAGTGAAGCATCGGAATTTACAACTAGTGTCACAGGAATGGTTCAAAGCGTAGACAGTAAGAAGAGTCAGTCTTCTTGTACTTAAGTCGGCATTGTGCCTTCTGTATTTAATTGTGATACCGTTTCTGCGTTTCATCGTCAATAAGAAGGTCCAAGGGATACAGTAAACCTGATGTGAAGCATCGGAATCTATAATTAGTGTCACAGGAATGGTTCAAATCATAGTCAGTAAGAAGAGTCAGAATTCTTGTACTTAAGTCGGCATTGTCCCTTTTGTATTTAATTCCGATGCAATTTCTGTGTTTCATCGTCAATAAGAAGGTCGAAGGGGTACAGTAAACCTGGAGTGAAGCATCGGAATCTATAACTAGTGTCACAGGAATGGTTCAAAACATAGTCAGTAAGAAGAGTCAGTCTTCTTGTACTTAAGACGGCATTGTGCCTTTTGTATGAAATTCCGATGCAATTTCTGTGTTTCATCGTCAATAAGAAGGTCCAAGGGATACAGTAAACCTGGACTGAAGCATCAGAATCTATAACTAGAGTCACAGGAATGAATCAAACATAGTCGGTAAGAAGAATCAGTCTTCTTGTACTTAAGTCGTCATTGTGCCTTTTGTATTTAATTCCGATGCAATTTCTGTGTTTCATCGTCAACAAGAAGGTCCAAGGGATACAGTAAACCTGGAGTGAAGCATCGGACTCTATAAGTAGTGTCACAGGAATGGTTCAAAACATAGACAGTAGGAAGAGTCAGTCTTATTGTACTCAAGTCGGCATTGTGCCTTTTGTATTTTATTCCGACGCAATTTCTGTGTTTCATCGTCAGTGAGAAGGTCTGAGGGATATAGTAAACCTGAAGTGAAGCATCGGAATCTAAAACTAGTGTCACTGGAATGGTTCAAATCATAGACAGTAGGAAGAGTCAGTCTTCTTGTACTTAAGTCGGCATTGTGCCCTTTCTATTTAATTCCGATGCAATTTCTGTGTTTCATCGTCAATAAGAAGGTCCAAGGGATACATTAAACCTGAAGTGAAGCATCGGAATCTATAACTAGTGTCCCAGGAATGGTTGAAAACATAGTCAGTAAGAAGAGTCAGTCTTCTTGTACTTAAGTCGGCATTGGTCTCTTTTGTATCTCATTCCGATGCAATCTCTGTGTTTCATCGTCAATAAGAAGGGCCAAGGGACACAGTTAACCTGGAGTGCAGCATCGGAATCTATAACTAGTGTCACAGGAATGGTTCAAAACATAGTCAGTAAGAAGAGTCAGTCTTCTTGTACTTAAGTCGGCATTGTGCCTTTTGTATTTAATTCCGATGCAATTTCTGTGTTTCATCGTCAATAAGAAGGTCCAAGGGATACAGTAAACCTGGAGTGAAGCATCGGAATTTATAACTAGTGTCACAGGAATGGTTCAAACATAGACAGTAAGAAGAATCAGTCTTCTTGCACTTAAGTCGGCATTGTGCCTTTTGTATTTAATTCCGATACAATTTCTGTGTTTCATCGTCAATAAGAAGGTCCAAGGGATACAGTAAACCTGAAGTGAAGCATCGGAATCTATAACTAGTGTCACAGGAATGGTTCAAAACATAGACACTAAGAAGAGTCAATCTTCTTGTAGATAAGTCGGCATTGTGCATTTTGTATTTAATTCCGATGCAATTTCTGTGTTTCATCGTCAATAAGAAGGTCAAAGGGGTACAGTAAACCTGGAGTGAAGCATCGGAATCTATAACTAGTGTCACAGGAATGGTTCAAAACATAGTCAGTAAGAAGAGTCAGTCTTCTTGTACTTAAGACGGCATTGTGCCTTTTGTATGAAATTCCGATGCAATGTCTGTGTTTCATCGTCAATAAGAAGGTCCAAGGGATACAGTAAACCTGGACTGAAGCATCAGAATCTATAACTAGAGTCACAGGAATGAATCAAACATAGTCGGTAAGAAGAATCAGTCTTCTTGTACTTAAGTCGGCATTGTGCCTTTTGTATTTAATTCCGATGCAATTTCTGTGTTTCATCGTCAACAAGTAGGTCCAAGGGATACAATAAACCTCGAGTGAAGCATCGGACTCTATAAGTAGTGTCACAGGAATGGTTCAAAACATAGACAGTAGGAAGAGTCAGTCTTCTTGTACTTAAGTCGGCATTGTGCCTTTTGTATTTTATTCCGACGCAATTTCTGTGTTTCATCGTCAATGAGAAGGTCTGAGGGATATAGTAAACCTGAAGTGAAGCATCGGAATCTAAAACTAGTGTCACTGGAATGGTTCAAATCATAGACAGTAGGAAGAGTCAGTCTTCTTGTACTTAAGTCGGCATTGTGCCTTTTCTATTTAATTCCGATGCAATTTCTGTGTTTCATCGTCAATAAGAAGGTCCAAGGGATACATTAAACCTGAAGTGAAGCATCGGAATCTATAACTAGTGTCCCAGGAATGGTGGAAACATAGTCAGTAAGAAGAGTCAGTCTTCTTGTACTTAGGTCGGCATTGGTCTCTTTTGTATCTCATTCCGATGCAATCTCTGTGTTTCATCGTCAATAAGAAGGGCCAAGGGACACAGTTAACCTGGAGTGCAGCATCGGAATCTATAACTAGTGTCACAGGAATGGTTCAAAACATAGACAGTAAGAAGAGTCAGTCATCTTGTACTTAAGTCGGAATGTGACTTTTGTATTTAATTCCGACGCAATTTCTGTGTTTCATCGTCAATAAGAGGGTCAGAGGTATACAGTAAACCTGAAGTGAAGCATCAGAATCTATAACTATTGTCACAGGGATGGTTCAAAACATAGTCAGTAAGAAGAGTCAGTCTTCATGTACTTAAGTCGGCATTGTGCCTTTTGTATTTAATTCCGATGCAATTTCTGTGTTTCATCGTCAATAAGAAGGTCCAAGGGATACAGTAAACCTGGAGTGAAGAATCGGAATTTATAACTAGTGTCACAGGAATGGTTCAAACATAGACAGTAAGATGAATCAGTCTTCTTGTACTTAAGTCGGCATTGTGCCTTTTGTATTTAATTCCGATGCAATTTTTGTGTTCCATCGTCAATAAGAAGGTCCAAGGGACACAGTAAACCTGGAGTGAAGCATCGGAATCTATAACTAGTTTCACAGGAACGGTTCAAAGCATAGACAGTAAGAAGAGTCAGTCATCTTGTACTTAAGTCGGAATGTGCCTTTTGTATTTAATTCCGATGCAATAACTGTGTTTCATCGTCAATAAGAGGGTCAGAGGGATACAGTAAACCTGAAGTGAAGCATCGGAATCTATAACTAGTGTCACAGGAATGGTTCAAAGCATAGTAAGAAGAGTCAGTCTTCTTGTACTTAAGTCGGCATCGTGCCTTTTGTATTTAATTCCGATGCAATTTCTGTGTTACATCGTCAATAAGAAGGTCCAAGGGATACAGTAAACCTGGAGTGAAGCATCGGAATTTATAACTAGTGTCACAGGAATGGTTCAAAACATAGACAGTAAGAAGAGTCAGTCTTCTTGTACTTAATTCGGCATTGTGCCTTCTGTATTTAATTGCGATACCGTTTCTGTGTTTCATCGTCAATAAGAAGGTCCAAGGGATACAGTAAACCTGAAGTGAAGCATCGGAATCTATAACTATTGTCACAGGAATGGTTCAAAACATAGTCAGTAAGAAGAGTCAGTCTTCTTGTACTTAAGTCGTCATTGTGCCTTTTGTATTTAATTCCGATGCAATTTCTGTGTTTCATCGTCAATAAGAAGGTGCTAGGGATACAGTAAACCTGGACTGAAGCATCGGAATCTATAACTAGAGTCACAGGAATGAATCAAACATAGTCGGTAAGAAGAATCAGTCTTCTTGTACTTAAGTCGGCATTGTGCCTTTTGTATTTAATTCCGATGCAATTTCTGTGTTTCATCGTCAACACGAAGGTCCAAGGGATACAGTAAACCTGGAGTGAAGCATCGGACTCTATAAGTAGTGTCACAGGAATGGTTCAAAACATAGACAGTAGGAAGAGTCAGTCTTATTGTACTCAAGTCGGCATTGTGCCTTTTGTATTTTATTCCGACGCAATTTCTGTGTTTCATCGTCAGTGAGAAGGTCTGAGGGATATAGTAAACCTGAAGTGAAGCATCGGAATCTAAAACTAGTGTCACTGGAATGGTTCAAATCATAGACAGTAGGAAGAGTCAGTCTTCTTGTACTTAAGTCGGCATTGTGCCCTTTCTATTTAATTCCGATGCAATTTCTGTGTTTCATCGTCAATAAGAAGGTCCAAGGGATACATTAAACCTGAAGTGAAGCATCGGAATCTATAACTAGTGTCCCAGGAATGGTTGAAAACATAGTCAGTAAGAAGAGTCAGTCTTCTTGTACTTAAGTCGGCATTGGTCTCTTTTGTATCTCATTCCGATGCAATCTCTGTGTTTCATCGTCAATAAGAAGGGCCAAGGGACACAGTTAACCTGGAGTGCAGCATCGGAATCTATAACTAGTGTCACAGGAATGGTTCAAAACATAGTCAGTAAGAAGAGTCAGTCTTCTTGTACTTAAGTCGGCATTGTGCCTTTTGTATTTAATTCCGATGCAATTTCTGTGTTTCATCGTCAATAAGAAGGTCCAAGGGATACAGTAAACCTGGAGTGAAGCATCGGAATTTATAACTAGTGTCACAGGAATGGTTCAAACATAGACAGTAAGAAGAATCAGTCTTCTTGCACTTAAGTCGGCATTGTGCCTTTTGTATTTAATTCCGATACAATTTCTGTGTTTCATCGTCAATAAGAAGGTCCAAGGGATACAGTAAACCTGAAGTGAAGCATCGGAATCTATAACTAGTGTCACAGGAATGGTTCAAAACATAGACACTAAGTAGAGTCAATCTTCTTGTAGATAAGTCGGCATTGTGCATTTTGTATTTAATTCCGATGCAATTTCTGTGTTTCATCGTCAATAAGAAGGTCCAAGGGATACAGTAAACCTGGAGTGAAGCATCGGAATTTATAACTAGTGTCACAGGAATGGTTCAAACATAGACAGTAAGAAGAATCAGTCTTCTTGCACTTAAGTCGGCATTGTGCCTTTTGTATTTAATTCCGATGCAATTTCTGTGTTTCATCGTCAACAAGTAGGTCCAAGGGATACAATAAACCTCGAGTGAAGCATCGGACTCTATAAGTAGTGTCACAGGAATGGTTCAAAACATAGACAGTAGGAAGAGTCAGTCTTCTTGTACTTAAGTCGGCATTGTGCCTTTTGTATTTTATTCCGACGCAATTTCTGTGTTTCATCGTCAATGAGAAGGTCTGAGGGATATAGTAAACCTGAAGTGAAGCATCGGAATCTAAAACTAGTGTCACTGGAATGGTTCAAATCATAGACAGTAGGAAGAGTCAGTCTTCTTGTACTTAAGTCGGCATTGTGCCTTTTCTATTTAATTCCGATGCAATTTCTGTGTTTCATCGTCAATAAGCAGGTCCAAGGGATACATTAAACCTGAAGTGAAGCATCGGAATCTATAACTAGTGTCCCAGGAATGGTTGAAACATAGTCAGTAAGAAGAGTCAGTCTTCTTGTACTTAGGTCGGCATTGGTCTCTTTTGTATCTCATTCCGATGCAATCTCTGTGTTTCATCGTCAATAAGAAGGGCCAAGGGACACAGTTAACCTGGAGTGCAGCATCGGAATCTATAACTAGTGTCACAGGAGTGGTTCAATACATAGACAGTAAGAAGAGTCAGTCATCTTGTACTTAAGTCGGAATGTGACTTTTGTATTTAATTCCGACGCAATTTCTGTGTTTCGTCGTCAATAAGAGGGTCAGAGGTATACAGTAAACCTGAAGTGAAGCATCGGAATCTATAACTATTGTCACAGGGATGGTTCAAAACATAGTCAGTAAGAAGAGTCAGTCTTCATGTACTTAAGTCGGCATTGTGCCTTTTGTATTTAATTCCGATGCAATTTCTGTGTTTCATCGTCAATAAGAAGGTCCAAGGGATACAGTAAACCTGGAGTGAAGAATCGGAATTTATAACTAGTGTCACAGGAATGGTTCAAACATAGACAGTAAGATGAATCAGTCTTCTTGTACTTAAGTCGGCATTGTGCCTTTTGTATTTAATTCCGATGCAATTTTTGTGTTCCATCGTCAATAAGAAGGTCCAAGGGACACAGTAAACCTGGAGTGAAGCATCGGAATCTATAACTAGTTTCACAGGAACGGTTCAAAGCATAGACAGTAAGAAGAGTCAGTCATCTTGTACTTAAGTCGGAATGTGCCTTTTGTATTTAATTCCGATGCAATAACTGTGTTTCATCGTCAATAAGAGGGTCAGAGGGATACAGTAAACCTGAAGTGAAGCATCGGAATCTATAACTAGTGTCACAGGAATGGTTCAAAGCATAGTAAGAAGAGTCAGTCTTCTTGTACTTAAGTCGGCATCGTGCCTTTTGTATTTAATTCCGATGCAATTTCTGTGTTACATCGTCAATAAGAAGGTCCAAGGGATACAGTAAACCTGGAGTGAAGCATCGGAATTTATAACTAGTGTCACAGGAATGGTTCAAAACCTAGACAGTAAGAAGAGTCAGTCTTCTTGTACTTAATTCGGCATTGTGCCTTCTGTATTTAATTGCGATACCGTTTCTGTGTTTCATCGTCAATAAGAAGGTCCAAGGGATACAGTAAACCTGAAGTGAAGCATCGGAATCTATAACTATTGTCACAGGAATGGTTCAAAACATAGTCAGTAAGAAGAGTCAGTCTTCTTGTACTTAAGTCGGCATTGTGCCTTTTGTATTTAATTCCGATGCAATTTCTGTGTTTCATCGTCAATAAGAAGGTGCTAGGGATACAGTAAACCTGGACTGAAGCATCGGAATCTATAACTAGAGTCACAGGAATGAATCAAACATAGTCGGTAAGAAGAATCAGTCTTCTTGTACTTAAGTCGGCATTGTGCCTTTTGTATTTAATTCCGATGCAATTTCTGTGTTTCATCGTCAACACGAAGGTCCAAGGGATACAGTAAACCTGGAGTGAAGCATCGGACTCTATAAGTAGTGTCACAGGAATGGTTCAAAACATAGACAGTAGGAAGAGTCAGTCTTATTGTACTCAAGTCGGCATTGTGCCTTTTGTATTTTATTCCGACGCAATTTCTGTGTTTCATCGTCAGTGAGAAGGTCTGAGGGATATAGTAAACCTGAAGTGAAGCATCGGAATCTAAAACTAGTGTCACTGGAATGGTTCAAATCATAGACAGTAGGAAGAGTCAGTCTTCTTGTACTTAAGTCGGCATTGTGCCCTTTCTATTTAATTCCGATGCAATTTCTGTGTTTCATCGTCAATAAGAAGGTCCAAGGGATACATTAAACCTGAAGTGAAGCATCGGAATCTATAACTAGTGTCCCAGGAATGGTTGAAAACATAGTCAGTAAGAAGAGTCAGTCTTCTTGTACTTAAGTCGGCATTGGTCTCTTTTGTATCTCATTCCGATGCAATCTCTGTGTTTCATCGTCAATAAGAAGGGCCAAGGGACACAGTTAACCTGGAGTGCAGCATCGGAATCTATAACTAGTGTCACAGGAATGGTTCAAAACATAGTCAGTAAGAAGAGTCAGTCTTCTTGTACTTAAGTCGGCATTGTGCCTTTTGTATTTAATTCCGATGCACTTTCTGTGTTTCATCGTCAATAAGAAGGTCCAAGGGATACAGTAAACCTGGAGTGAAGCATCGGAATTTATAACTAGTGTCACAGGAATGGTTCAAACATAGACAGTAAGAAGAATCAGTCTTCTTGCACTTAAGTCGGCATTGTGCCTTTTGTATTTAATTCCGATACAATTTCTGTGTTTCATCGTCAATAAGAAGGTCCAAGGGATACAGTAAACCTGAAGTGAAGCATCGGAATCTATAACTAGTGTCACAGGAATGGTTCAAAACATAGACACTAAGTAGAGTCAATCTTCTTGTAGATAAGTCGGCATTGTGCATTTTGTATTTAATTCCTATGCAATTTCTGTGTTTCATCGTCAATAAGAAGGTCCAAGGGATACAGTAAACCTGGAGTGAAGCATCGGAATTTATAACTAGTGTCACAGGAATGGTTCAAACATAGACAGTAAGAAGAATCAGTCTTCTTGCACTTAAGTCGGCATTGTGCCTTTTGTATTTAATTCCGATGCAATTTCTGTGTTTCATCGTCAACAAGTAGGTCCAAGGGATACAATAAACCTCGAGTGAAGCATCGGACTCTATAAGTAGTGTCACAGGAATGGTTCAAAACATAGACAGTAGGAAGAGTCAGTCTTCTTGTACTTAAGTCGGCATTGTGCCTTTTGTATTTTATTCCGACGCAATTTCTGTGTTTCATCGTCAATGAGAAGGTCTGAGGGATATAGTAAACCTGAAGTGAAGCATCGGAATCTAAAACTAGTGTCACTGGAATGGTTCAAATCATAGACAGTAGGAAGAGTCAGTCTTCTTGTACTTAAGTCGGCATTGTGCCTTTTCTATTTAATTCCGATGCAATTTCTGTGTTTCATCGTCAATAAGCAGGTCCAAGGGATACATTAAACCTGAAGTGAAGCATCGGAATCTATAACTAGTGTCCCAGGAATGGTTGAAACATAGTCAGTAAGAAGAGTCAGTCTTCTTGTACTTAGGTCGGCATTGGTCTCTTTTGTATCTCATTCCGATGCAATCTCTGTGTTTCATCGTCAATAAGAAGGGCCAAGGGACACAGTTAACCTGGAGTGCAGCATCGGAATCTATAACTAGTGTCACAGGAGTGGTTCAATACATAGACAGTAAGAAGAGTCAGTCATCTTGTACTTAAGTCGGAATGTGACTTTTGTATTTAATTCCGACGCAATTTCTGTGTTTCGTCGTCAATAAGAGGGTCAGAGGTATACAGTAAACCTGAAGTGAAGCATCGGAATCTATAACTATTGTCACAGGGATGGTTCAAAACATAGTCAGTAAGAAGAGTCAGTCTTCATGTACTTAAGTCGGCATTGTGCCTTTTGTATTTAATTCCGATGCAATTTCTGTGTTTCATCGTCAATAAGAAGGTCCAAGGGATACAGTAAACCTGGAGTGAAGAATCGGAATTTATAACTAGTGTCACAGGAATGGTTCAAACATAGACAGTAAGATGAATCAGTCTTCTTGTACTTAAGTCGGCATTGTGCCTTTTGTATTTAATTCCGATGCAATTTTTGTGTTCCATCGTCAATAAGAAGGTCCAAGGGACACAGTAAACCTGGAGTGAAGCATCGGAATCTATAACTAGTTTCACAGGAACGGTTCAAAGCATAGACAGTAAGAAGAGTCAGTCATCTTGTACTTAAGTCGGAATGTGCCTTTTGTATTTAATTCCGATGCAATAACTGTGTTTCATCGTCAATAAGAGGGTCAGAGGGATACAGTAAACCTGAAGTGAAGCATCGGAATCTATAACTAGTGTCACAGGAATGGTTCAAAGCATAGTAAGAAGAGTCAGTCTTCTTGTACTTAAGTCGGCATCGTGCCTTTTGTATTTAATTCCGATGCAATTTCTGTGTTACATCGTCAATAAGAAGGTCCAAGGGATACAGTAAACCTGGAGTGAAGCATCGGAATTTATAACTAGTGTCACAGGAATGGTTCAAAACCTAGACAGTAAGAAGAGTCAGTCTTCTTGTACTTAATTCGGCATTGTGCCTTCTGTATTTAATTGCGATACCGTTTCTGTGTTTCATCGTCAATAAGAAGGTCCAAGGGATACAGTAAACCTGAAGTGAAGCATCGGAATCTATAACTATTGTCACAGGAATGGTTCAAAACATAGTCAGTAAGAAGAGTCAGTCTTCTTGTACTTAAGTCGGCATTGTGCCTTTTGTATTTAATTCCGATGCAATTTCTGTGTTTCATCGTCAATAAGAAGGTGCTAGGGATACAGTAAACCTGGACTGAAGCATCGGAATCTATAACTAGAGTCACAGGAATGAATCAAACATAGTCGGTAAGAAGAATCAGTCTTCTTGTACTTAAGTCGGCATTGTGCCTTTTGTATTTAATTCCGATGCAATTTCTGTGTTTCATCGTCAACACGAAGGTCCAAGGGATACAGTAAACCTGGAGTGAAGCATCGGAATCTATAAGTAGTGTCACAGGAATGGTTCAAAACATAGACAGTAGGAAGAGTCAGTCTTCTTGTACTTAAGTCGGCATTGTGCCTTTTGTATTTTATTCCGACGCAATTTCTGTGTTTCATCGTCAATAAGAAGGGCTGAGGGATACAGTAAACCTCAAGTGAAGCATCGGAATCTGTAACTAGTGTCACAGGACTGAATCAAACATAGTCGGTAAGAAGAATCAGTCCTCTTGTACTTAAGTCGGCATTGTGCCTTTTCTATTTAATTCCGATGCAATCTCTGTGTTTTATCGTCAACAAGAAGGTCCAAGGGATACATTAAACCTGAAGTGAAGCATCGGAATCTATAACTAGTGTCACAGGAATGGTTCAAACATAGAGAGTAGGAAGAGTCAGTCTTCTTGTACTTATGTCGGCATTGTGCCTTTTCTATTTAATTCCGATGCAATATCTGTGTTTCATCGTCAATAAGAAGGTCCAAGGGATACAGTAAACCTCGAATGAAGCATCGGAATCTATTAGTAGTGTCACAGGAATGGTTCAAAACACAGACAGTAGGAAGAGTCAGTCTTCTTGTACTTAAGTCGGCATTGTGCCTTTTGTATTTTACTCCGATCCAATTTCTGTGTTTCATCGTCAATAAGAAGGTCTGAGGGATACAGTAAACCTGAAGTGAAGCATCGGAATCTATAACTTGTGTCATAGGAATGGTTCAAACATAGACAGTAAGAAGAGTCAGTCTTCTTGTACTTAAGTAGGCATTGTGCCTTTTGTATTTAATTCCGATGCAATTTCTGTGTTTCATCGTCAATAAGAAGGTCCAAGGGATACAGTAAACCAGAAGTGAAGCATCGGAATCTATAACTAGTGTTACAGGAATGGTTCCAAACATAGTCAGTAAGAAGAGTCAGTCTTCTTGTACTTAAGTCGGCATTGCGCCTTTTGTATTTAATTCCGATGCAATTTCTGTGTTTCATCGTCAATGAGAAGGTCTGAGGTATATAGTAAACCTGAAGTGAAGCATCGGAATCTAAAACTAGTGTCACTGGAATGGTTTAAATCATAGACAGTAGGAAGAGTCAGTCTTCTTGTACTTAAGTCGGCATTGTGCCTTTTGTATTTAATTACGATGCAATTTCTGTGTTTCATCGTCAATAAGAAGGTCAAAGGGATACAGTAAACCTGGAGTGAAGCATCGGAATCTATAACTAGTGTCTCAGCGATGGTTAAAACCATAGACAGTAAGAAGAGTCAGTCTTCTTGTACTTAAGTCGGCATTGTGCATTTTGTATTTAATTCGGATGCAATTTCTGTGTTTCATCGTCAATAAGAAGGTCCAAGGGATACTGTAAACCTGGACTGATGCATCGGAATCTGTAACTAGGGTCACAGGACTGAAACAAACATAGTCGGTAAGAAGAATCAGTCTTCTTGTACTTAAGTCGGCATTGTGCCTTTTGTATTTAATTCCGATGCAATTTCTGTGTTTCATCGTCAACAAGAAGGTCCAAGGGATCCAGTAAACCTGGAGTGAAGCATCGGAATCTATAAGTAATGCCACAGGAGTGGTTCAAAACATAGACAGTAGGAAGAGTCAGTCTTCTTGTACTTAAGTCGGCATTGTGCCTTTTGTATTTTATTCCGACGCAATTTCTGTGTTTCATCGTCAATAAGAAGGTCTGAGGGATACAGTAAACCTCAAGTGAAGCATCGGAATCTATAACTAGTGTCATAGGAATGGTTCAAACATAGACAGTAAGAAGAGTCAGTCTCCTTGTACTTAAGTCGGCATTGTGCCTTTTGTATTTAATTCCGATGCAATTTCTGTGTTTCATTGTCAATAAGAAGGTCCAAGGGATACAGTAAACCAGAAGTGAAGCATCTGAATCTATAACTAGTGTTACAGGAATGGTTCCAAAAATAGTCAGTAAGAAGAGTCAGTCTTCTTGTACTTAAGTCGTCATTGTGCCTTTTGTATTTCATTCCGATGCCAT
Source organism: Schistocerca americana (assembly GCF_021461395.2). Lineage (NCBI taxonomy): Eukaryota > Metazoa > Arthropoda > Insecta > Orthoptera > Acrididae > Schistocerca > Schistocerca americana. The sequence continues at coordinate 616,872 of NW_025726598.1, read as the reverse complement.
TTCTGTGTTTCATCGTCAAAAAGAAGGTCCAAGGGATACAGTAAACCTGACGTGAAGCATCGGAATCTATAACTAGTGTCTCAGCGATGGTTAAAACCATAGACAGTAAGAAGAGTCAGTCTTCTTGTACTTAAGTCGGCATTGTGCATTTTGTATTTAATTCGGATGCAATTTCTGTGTTTCATCGTCAATAAGAAGGTCCAAGGGATACTGTAAACCTGGACTGATGCATCGGAATCTGTAACTAGGGTCACAGGACTGAATCAAACATAGTCGGTAAGAAGAATCAGTCTTCTTGCACTTAAGTCGGCATTGTGCCTTTTCTATTTAATTCCGATGCAATTTCTGTGTTTTATCGTCAACAAGAGGGTCCAAGGGATACATTAAACCTGAAGTGAAGCATCGGAATCTATAACTAGTGTCACAGGAATGGTTCAAACATAGAGAGTAGGAAGAATCAGTCTTCTTGTACTTATGTCGGCATTGTGCCTTTTCTATTTAATTCCGATGCAATATCTGTGTTTCATCGTCAATAAGAAGGTCCAAGGGATACAGTGAACCTCGAATGAAGCATCGGAATCTATTAGTAGTGTCACAGGAATGGTTCAAAACATAGACAGTAAGAAGAGTCAGTCTTCTTGTACTTAATTCGGCATTCTGCCTTCTGTATTTAATTGCGATACCGTTTCTGTGTTTCATCGTCAATAAGAAGGTCCAAGGGATACAGTAAACCTGAAGTGAAGCATCGGAATCTATAACTATTGTCACAGGAATGGTTCAAAACATAGTCAGTAAGAAGAGTCAGTCTTCTTGTACTTAAGTCGGCATTGTGCCTTTTGTATTTAATTCCGATGCAATTTCTGTGTTTCATCGTCAATAAGAAGGTGCTAGGGATACAGTAAACCTGGACTGAAGCATCGGAATCTATAACTAGAGTCACAGGAATGAATCAAACATAGTCGGTAAGAAGAATCAGTCTTCTTGTACTTAAGTCGGCATTGTGCCTTTTGTATTTAATTCCGATGCAATTTCTGTGTTTCATCGTCAACACGAAGGTCCAAGGGATACAGTAAACCTGGAGTGAAGCATCGGAATCTATAAGTAGTGTCACAGGAATGGTTCAAAACATAGACAGTAGGAAGAGTCAGTCTTCTTGTACTTAAGTCGGCATTGTGCCTTTTGTATTTTATTCCGACGCAATTTCTGTGTTTCATCGTCAATAAGAAGGTCTGAGGGATACAGTAAACCTCAAGTGAAGCATCGGAATCTGTAACTAGTGTCACAGGACTGAATCAAACATAGTCGGTAAGAAGAATCAGTCCTCTTGTACTTAAGTCGGCATTGTGCCTTTTCTATTTAATTCCGATGCAATCTCTGTGTTTTATCGTCAACAAGAAGGTCCAAGGGATACATTAAACCTGAAGTGAAGCATCGGAATCTATAACTAGTGTCACAGGAATGGTTCAAACATAGAGAGTAGGAAGAGTCAGTCTTCTTGTACTTATGTCGGCATTGTGCCTTTTCTATTTAATTCCGATGCAATATCTGTGTTTCATCGTCAATAAGAAGGTCCAAGGGATACAGTAAACCTCGAATGAAGCATCGGAATCTATTAGTAGTGTCACAGGAATGGTTCAAAACACAGACAGTAGGAAGAGTCAGTCTTCTTGTACTTAAGTCGGCATTGTGCCTTTTGTATTTTACTCCGATCCAATTTCTGTGTTTCATCGTCAATAAGAAGGTCTGAGGGATACAGTAAACCTGAAGTGAAGCATCGGAATCTATAACTTGTGTCATAGGAATGGTTCAAACATAGACAGTAAGAAGAGTCAGTCTTCTTGTACTTAAGTAGGCATTGTGCCTTTTGTATTTAATTCCGATGCAATTTCTGTGTTTCATCGTCAATAAGAAGGTCCAAGGGATACAGTAAACCAGAAGTGAAGCATCGGAATCTATAACTAGTGTTACAGGAATGGTTCCAAACATAGTCAGTAAGAAGAGTCAGTCTTCTTGTACTTAAGTCGGCATTGCGCCTTTTGTATTTAATTCCGATGCAATTTCTGTGTTTCATCGTCAATGAGAAGGTCTGAGGTATATAGTAAACCTGAAGTGAAGCATCGGAATCTAAAACTAGTGTCACTGGAATGGTTTAAATCATAGACAGTAGGAAGAGTCAGTCTTCTTGTACTTAAGTCGGCATTGTGCCTTTTGTATTTAATTACGATGCAATTTCTGTGTTTCATCGTCAATAAGAAGGTCAAAGGGATACAGTAGACCTGGAGTGAAGCATCGGAATCTATAACTAGTGTCTCAGCGATGGTTAAAACCATAGACAGTAAGAAGAGTCAGTCTTCTTGTACTTAAGTCGGCATTGTGCATTTTGTATTTAATTCGGATGCAATTTCTGTGTTTCATCGTCAATAAGAAGGTCCAAGGGATACTGTAAACCTGGACTGATGCATCGGAATCTGTAACTAGGGTCACAGGACTGAAACAAACATAGTCGGTAAGAAGAATCAGTCTTCTTGTACTTAAGTCGGCATTGTGCCTTTTGTATTTAATTCCGATGCAATTTCTGTGTTTCATCGTCAACAAGAAGGTCCAAGGGATCCAGTAAACCTGGAGTGAAGCATCGGAATCTATAAGTAATGCCACAGGAGTGGTTCAAAACATAGACAGTAGGAAGAGTCAGTCTTCTTGTACTTAAGTCGGCATTGTGCCTTTTGTATTTTATTCCGACGCAATTTCTGTGTTTCATCGTCAATAAGAAGGTCTGAGGGATACAGTAAACCTCAAGTGAAGCATCGGAATCTATAACTAGTGTCATAGGAATGGTTCAAACATAGACAGTAAGAAGAGTCAGTCTCCTTGTACTTAAGTCGGCATTGTGCCTTTTGTATTTAATTCCGATGCAATTTCTGTGTTTCATTGTCAATAAGAAGGTCCAAGGGATACAGTAAACCAGAAGTGAAGCATCTGAATCTATAACTAGTGTTACAGGAATGGTTCCAAAAATAGTCAGTAAGAAGAGTCAGTCTTCTTGTACTTAAGTCGTCATTGTGCCTTTTGTATTTCATTCCGATGCCATTTCTGTGTTTCATCGTCAAAAAGAAGGTCCAAGGGATACAGTAAACCTGACGTGAAGCATCGGAATCTATAACTAGTGTCTCAGCGATGGTTAAAACCATAGACAGTAAGAAGAGTCAGTCTTCTTGTACTTAAGTCGGCATTGTGCATTTTGTATTTAATTCGGATGCAATTTCTGTGTTTCATCGTCAATAAGAAGGTCCAAGGGATACTGTAAACCTGGACTGATGCATCGGAATCTGTAACTAGGGTCACAGGACTGAATCAAACATAGTCGGTAAGAAGAATCAGTCTTCTTGCACTTAAGTCGGCATTGTGCCTTTTCTATTTAATTCCGATGCAATTTCTGTGTTTTATCGTCAACAAGAGGGTCCAAGGGATACATTAAACCTGAAGTGAAGCATCGGAATCTATAACTAGTGTCACAGGAATGGTTCAAACATAGAGAGTAGGAAGAATCAGTCTTCTTGTACTTATGTCGGCATTGTGCCTTTTCTATTTAATTCCGATGCAATATCTGTGTTTCATCGTCAATAAGAAGGTCCAAGGGATACAGTGAACCTCGAATGAAGCATCGGAATCTATTAGTAGTGTCACAGGAATGGTTCAAAACATAGACAGTAGGAAGAGTCAGTCTTCTTGTACTTAAGTCGGCATTGTGCCTTTTGTATTTTACTCCGATGCAATTTCTGTGTTTCATCGTCAATAAGAAGGTCTGAGGGATACAGTAAACCTGAAGTGAAGCATCGGAATCTATAACTTGTGTCATAGGAATGGTTCAAACATAGACAGTAAGAAGAGTCAGTCTTCTTGTACTTAAGTAGGCATTGTGCCTTTTGTATTTAATTCCGATGCAATTTCTGTGTTTCATCGTCAATAAGAAGGTCCAAGGGATACAGTAAACCAGAAGTGAAGCATCGGAATCTATAACTAGTGTAACAGGAATGGTTCCAAACATAGTCAGTGAGAAGAGTCAGTCTTCTTGTACTTAAGTCGGCATTGCGCCTTTTGTATTTAATTCCGATGCAATTTCTGTGTTTCATCGTCAATGAGAAAGTCTGAGGGATATAGTAAACCTGAAGTGAAGCATCGGAATCTAAAACTAGTGTCACTGGAATGGTTCAAATCATAGACAGTATGAAGAGTCAGTCTTCTTGTACTTAAGTCGTCATTGTGCCTTTTCTGTTTAATTCCGATGCAATTTCTGTGTTTCATCGTCAATAAGAAGGTCCAAGGGATACATTAAACCTGAAGTGAAGCATCGCAATATATAACTAGTGTCCCAGGAATGGTTGAAAACATAGTCAGTAAGAAGAGTCAGTCTTCTTGTACTTAAGTCGGCATTGGTCTCTTTTGTATCTCATTCCGATGCAATTTCTGTGTTTCATCGTCAATAAGAAGGGCCAAGGGACACAGGTAACCTGGAGTGCAGCATCGGAATCTATAACTAGTGTCACAGGAATGGTTTAAAACGTGGACAGTAAGAAGAGTCAGTCTCCTTGCACTTAAGTAGGCATTGTGCCTTTTGTATTTAATTCCGATACAATTTCTGTGTTTCATCGTCAATAAGAAGGTCCAAGGGATACAGTAAACCTGGAGTGAAGCATCGGAATTTATAATTAGTGTCACAGGAATGGTTCAAAACATAGACAGTAAGAAGAGTCAGTCTTCTTGTACTTAAGTCGGCATTGTGCCTTCTGTATTAATTTGCGATACCGTTTCTGTGTTTCATCGTCAATAAGAAGGTCCAAGGGATACAGCAAACCTGATGTGAAGCATCGGAATCTATAATTAGTGTCACAGGAATGGTTCAAATCATAGTCAGTAAGAAGAGTCAGAATTCTTGTACTTAAGTCGGCATTGTATCTTTTGTATTTAATTCAGATGCAATTTCTGTGTTTCATCGTCACTAAGATGGTCCAAGGGATACAGTAAACCTGAAGTGAAGCATCGGAATCTATAACTAGTGTCACAGGAATGGTTCAAAACATAGACACTAAGAAGAGTCAATCTTCTTGTAGATAAGTCGGCATTGTGCATTTTGTATTTAATTCCGATGCAATTTCTGTGTTTCATCGTCAATAAGAAGGTCAAAGGGGTACAGTAAACCTGGAGTGAAGCATCGGAATCTATAACTAGTGTCACAGGAATGGTTCAAAACATAGTCAGTAAGAAGAGTCAGTCTTCTTAAACTTAAGACGGCATTGTGCCTTTTGTATGAAATTCCGATGCAATTTCTGTGTTTCATCGTCAATAAGAAGGTCCAAGGGATACAGTAAACCTGGACTGAAGCATTAGAATATATAACTAGAGTCACAGGAATGAATCAAACATAGTCGGTAAGAAGAATCAGTCTTCTTGTACTTAAGTCGGCATTGTGCCTTTTGTATTTTATTCCGATGCAATTTCTGTGTTTCATCGTCAACAAGAAGGTCCAAGGGATACAGTAAACCTGGAGTGAAGCATCGGACTCTATAAGTAGTGTCACAGGAATGGTTCAAACATAGACAGTAGGAAGAGTCAGTCTTCTTGTACTTAAGACGGCATTGTGCCTTTTTGTATTTTATTCCGACGCAATTTCTGTGTTTCATCGTCAATGAGAAGGTCTGATGGATATAGTAAACCTGGAGTGAAGCATCGGAATCTAAAACTAGTGTCACTGGAATGGTTCAAATCATAGACAGTAGGAAGAGTCAGTCTTCTTGTACTTATGTCGGCATTGTGCCTTTTCTATTTAATTCCGATGCAATTTCTGTGTTTCATCGTCAATAAGAAGGTCCAAGGGATACATTAAACCTGAAGTGAAGCATCGGAATCTATAACTAGTGTCCCAGGAATGGTTGAAAACATAGTCAGTAAGAAGAGTCAGTCTTCTTGTACTTAAGTCGGCATTGGTCTCTTTTGTATCTCATTCCGATGCAATCTCTGTGTTTCATCGTCAATAAGAAGGGCCAAGGGACACAGTTAACCTGGAGTGCAGCATCGGAATCTATAACTAGTGTCACAGGAATGGTTCAAAACATAGACAGTAAGAAGAGTCAGTCATCTTGTACTTAAGTCGGAATGTGACTTTTGTATTGATTCCGACGCAATTTCTGTGTTTCATCGTCAATAAGGGGGTCAGAGGTATACAGTAAACCTGAAGTGAAGCATCGGAATCTATAACTATTGTCAGAGGAATGGTTCAAAACATAGTCAGTAAGAAGAGTCAGTCTTCTTGTACTTAAGTCGGCATTGTGCCTTTTGTATTTAATTCCGATGCAATTTCTGTGTTTCATCGTCAATAAGAAGGTGCTAGGGATACAGTAAACCTGGACTGAAGCATCGGAATCTATAACTAGAGTCACAGGAATGAATCAAACATAGTCGGTAAGAAGAATCAGTCTTCTTGTACTTAAGTCGGCATTGTGCCTTTTGTATTTAATTCCGATGCAATATCTGTGTTTCATCGTCAACACGAAGGTCCAAGGGATACAGTAAACCTGGAGTGAAGCATCGGAATCTATAAGTAGTGTCACAGGAATTGTTCAAAACATAGACAGTAGGAAGAGTCAGTCTTCTTGTACTTAAGTCGGCATTGCGCCTTTTGTATTTTATTCCGACGCAATTTCTGTGTTTCATCGTCAATAAGAAGGTCTAAGGGATACAGTAAACCTCAAGTGAAGCATCGGAATCTGTAACTAGTGTCACAGGACTGAATCAAACATAGTCGGTAAGAAGAATCAGTCCTCTTGTACTTAAGTCGGCATTGTGCCTTTTGTATTTAATTCCGATGCAATCTCTGTGTTTTATCGTCAACAAGAAGGTCCAAGGGATACATTAAACCTGAAGTGAAGCATCGGAATCTATAACTAGTGTCACAGGAATGGTTCAAACATAGAGAGTAGGAAGAGTCAGTCTTCTTGTTCTTATGTCGGCATTGTGCCTTTTCTATTTAATTCCGATGCAATATCTGTGTTTCATCGTCAATAAGAAGGTCCAAGGGATACAGTAAACCTCGAATGAAGCATCGGAATCTATTAGTAGTGTCACAGGAATGGTTCAAAACACAGACAGTAGGAAGAGTCAGTCTTCTTGTACTTAAGTCGGCATTGTGCCTTTTGTATTTTACTCCGATCCAATTTCTGTGTTTCATCGTCAATAAGAAGGTCTGAGGGATACAGTAAACCTGAAGTGAAGCATCGGAATCTATAACTTGTGTCATAGGAATGGTTCAAACATAGACAGTAAGAAGAGTCAGTCTTCTTGTACTTAAGTAGGCATTGTGCCTTTTGTATTTAATTCCGATGCAATTTCTGTGTTTCATCGTCAATAAGAAGGTCCAAGGGATACAGTAAACCAGAAGTGAAGCATCGGAATCTATAACTAGTGTTACAGGAATGGTTCCAAACATAGTCAGTAAGAAGAGTCAGTGTCCTTGTACTTAAGTCGGCATTGCGCCTTTTGTATTTAATTCCGATGCAATTTCTGTGTTTCATCGTCAATGAGAAGGTCTGAGGTATATAGTAAACCTGAAGTGAAGCATCGGAATCTAAAACTAGTGTCACTGGAATGGTTTAAATCATAGACAGTAGGAAGAGTCAGTCTTCTTGTACTTAAGTCGGCATTGTGCTTTTCTATTTAATTCCGATGCAATTTCTGTGTTTCATCGTCAATAAGAAGGTCCAAGGGATACATTAAACCTGAAGTGAAGCATCGGAATCTATAACTAGTGTCCCAGGAATGATTGAAAACATAGTCAGTAAGAAGAGTCAGTCTTCTTGTACTTAAGTCGGCATTGGTCTCGTTTGTATCTCATTCCGATGCAATTTCTGTGTTTCATCGTCAATGAGAAGGTCTGAGGGATATAGTAAACCTGAAGTGAAGCATCGGAATCTAAAACTAGTGTCACTGGAATGGTTCAAATCATAGACAGTAAGAAGAGTCAGTCATCTTGTACCTAAGTCGGAATGTGACTTTTGTATTTAATTCCGATGCAATTTCTGTGTTTCATCGTCAATAAGAGGGTCAGAGGGATACAGTAAACCTGAAGTGAAGCATCGGAATCTATAACTAGTGTCACAGGAATAATTCAAAACATAGTCAGTAAGAAGAGTCAGTCTTCTTGTACTTAAGTCGGCATTGTGCCTTTTGTATTTAATTCCGATGCAATTTCTGTGTTTCATCGTCAATAAGAAGGTCCAAGGGATACAGTAAACCAGGATTGAAGCATCGGAATTTATAACTAGTGTCACAGGAATGTTTCAAACGTAGACAGTAAGAAGAATCAGTCTTCTTGTACTTAAGTCGGCATAGTGCCTTTTGTATTTAATTCCGATGCAATTTCTGTGTTCCATCGTCAATAAGAAGGTCCAAGGGACACAGTAAACCTGGAGTGAAGCATCGGAATCTATAACTAGTTTCCCAGGAATGGTTCAAAACATAGACAGTAAGAAGAGTCAGTCATCTTGTACTTAAGTCGGAATATGCCTTTTGTATCTAATTCCGATGCAATTTCTGTGTTTCAACGTCAATAAGAGGGTCAGAGGGATACAGTAAACCTGAAGTGAAGCATCGGAATCTATAACTAGTGTCACAGGAATGGTTCAAAGCATAGTCAGTAAGAAGAGTCAGTCTTCTTGTACTTAAGTCGGCATTGTGCCTTTTGTATTTAATTCCGATGCAATTTCTGTGTTTCATCGTCAATAAGAAGGTCCAAGGGATACAGTAAACCTGGAGTGAAGCATCGGAATCTATAACTGGTGTCACAGGAATGGTTCAAAACATAGTCAGTAAGAAGAGTCAGTCTTCTTGTACTTAAGTCGGCAGTGTGCCCTTTGTATTAAATTCCGATGCAATTTCTGTGTTTCATCGTCAATAAGAAGGTGCAAGGGATACAGTAAACCTGGACTGAAGCATCGGAATCTATAACTAGAGTCACAGGAATGAATCAAACATAGTCGGTAGGAAGAATCAGTCTTCTTGTACTTAAGTCGGCATTGTGCCTTTTGTATTTAATTCCGATGCAATTTCTGAGTTTCATCGTCAACAAGAAGGTCCAAGGGATACAGTAAACCTGGAGTGAAGAATCGGAATCTATAAGTAATGTCACAGGAATGGTTCAAATCATAGACAGTAGGAAGAGTCAGTCTTCTTGTACTTAAGTCGGCATTGTGCCTTTTGTATTTTATTCCGACGCAATTTCTGTGTTTCATCGTCAATAAGAAGGTCTGAGGGATACAGTAAACCTCAAGTGAAGCATCGAAATCAATAACTAGTGTCATAGGAATGGTTCAAACATAGACAGTAAGAAGAGTCAGTCTTCTTGTACTTAAGTCGGCATTGTGCCTTTTGTATTTAATTCTGATGCAATTTCTGTGTTTCTTTGTCAATAAGAAGGTCCAAGGGATACAGTAAACCAGAAGTGAAGCATCGGAATCTATAACTAGTGTTACAGGAATGGTTCCAAACATAGTCAGTAAGAAGAGTCAGTCTTCTTGTACTTAAGTCGGCATTGTGCCTTTTGTATTTCATTCCGATGCAATTTCTGTGTTTCATCGTCAATAAGAAGGTCAAAGGGATACAGTAAACCTGGAGTGAAGCATCGGAATCTATAACTAGTGTCTCAGCGATGGTTAAAAGCATAGACAGTAAGAAGAGTCAGTCTTCTTGTACTTAAGTCGGCATTGTGCCTTTTCTATTTAATTCCGATGCAATTTCTGTGTTTTATCGTCAACAAGGGGGTCCAAGGGATACATTAAACCTGAAGTGAAGCATCGGAATCTATAACTAGTGTCACAGGAATGGTTCAAACATAGAGAGTAGGAAGAATCAGTCTTCTTGTACTTATGTCGACATTGTGCCTTTTCTATTTAATTCCGATGCAATATCTGTGTTTCATTGTCAATAAGAAGGTCCAAGGGATACAGTGAACCTCGAATGAAGCATCGGAATCTATTAGTAGTGTCACAGGAATGGTTCAAAACATAGACAGTAGGAAGAGTCAGTCTTCTTGTACTTAAGTCGGCATTGTGCCTTTTGTATTTTACTCCGATGCACTTTCTGTGTTTCATCGTCAATAAGAAGGTCTGAGGGATACAGTAAACCTGAAGTGAAGCATCGGAATCTATAACTTGTGTCATAGGAATGGTTCAAACATAGACAGTAAGAAGAGTCAGTCTTCTTGTACTTAAGTAGGCATTGTGCCTTTTTTATTTAATTCCGATGCAATTTCTGTGTTTCATCGTCAATAAGAAGGTCCAAGGGATACAGTAAACCAGAAGTGAAGCATCGGAATCTATAACTAGTGTTACAGGAATGGTTCCAAACATAGTCAGTAAGAAGAGTCAGTCTTCTTGTACTTAAGTCGGCATTGCGTCTTTTGTATTTAATTCCGATGGAATTTCTGTGTTTCATCGTCAATGAGAAGGTCTGAGGAATATAGTAAACCTGAAGTGAAGCATCGGAATCTAAAACTAGTGTCACTGGAATGGTTCAAATCATAGACAGTAGGAAGAGTCAGTCTTCTTGTACTTAAGTCGGCATTGTGCCTTTTCTGTTTAATTCCGATGCAATTTCTGTGTTTCATCGTCAATAAGAAGGTCCAAGGGATACATTAAACCTGAAGTGAAGCATCGGAATCTATAACTAGTGTCCCAGGAATGGTTGAAATCATAGTCAGTAAGAAGAGTCAGTCTTCTTGTACTTATGTCGGCATTGGTCTCTTTTGTATCTCATTCCGATGCAATTTCTGTGTTTCATCGTCAATAAGAAGGGCCAAGGGACACAGTTAACCTGGAGTGCAGCATCGGAATCTATAACTAGTGTCACAGGAATGGTTTAAATCATAGACAGTAAGAAGAGTCAGTCTTCTTGTACTTAAGTAGGCATTGTGCCTTTTGTATTTAATTCCGATACAATTTCTGTGTTTCATCGTCAATAAGAAGGTCCAAGGGATACAGTAAACCTGAAGTGAAGCATCGGAATCTATAACTAGTGTCACAGGAATGGTTCAAAACATAGGCACTATGAAGAGTCAATCTTCTTGTAGATAAGTCGGCATTGTGCATTTTGTATTTAATTCCGATGCAATTTCTGTGTTTCATCGTCAATAAGAAGGTCAAAGGGGTACAGTAAACCTGGAGTGAAGCATCGGAATCTATAACTAGTGTCACAGGAATGGTTCAAAACATAGTCAGTAAGAAGAGTCAGTCTTCTTGTACTTAAGACGGCATTGTGCCTTTTGTATGAAATTCCGATGCAATTTCTGTGTTTCATCGTCAATAAGAAGGTCCAAGGGATACAGTAAACCTGAAGTGAAGCATCGGAATCTATAACTAGTGTCCCAGGAATGGTTGAAATCATAGTCAGTAAGAAGAGTCAGTCTTCTTGTACTTAAGTCGGCATTGGTCTCTTTTGTATCTCATTCCGATGCAATTTCTGTGTTTCATCGTCAATAAGAAGGGCCAAGGGACACAGTTAACCTGGAGTGCAGCATCGGAATCTATAACTAGTGTCGCAGGAATGGTTTAAATCATAGACAGTAAGAAGAGTCAGTCTTCTTGTACTTAAGTAGGCATTGTGCCTTTTGTATTTAATTCCGATACAATTTCTGTGTTTCATCGTCAATAAGAGGGTCCAAGGGATACAGTAAACCTGAAGTGAAGCATCGGAATCTATAACCAGTGTCACAGGAATGGTTCAAAACATAGACACTAAGAAGAGTCAATCTTCTTGTAGATAAGTCGGCATTGTGCATTTTGTATTTAATTCCGATGCAATTTCTGTGTTTCATCGTCAATAAGAAGGTCAAAGGGGTACAGTAAACCTGGAGTGAAGCATCGGAATCTATAACTAGTGTCACAGCAATGGTTCAAAACATAGTCAGTAAGAAGAGTCAGTCTTCTTGTACTTAAGACGGCATTGTGCCTTTTGTAAGAAATTCCGATGCAATTTCTGTGTTTCATCGTCAATAAGAAGGTCCAAGGGATACAGTAAACCTGGACTGAAGCATCAGATTCTATAACTAGAGTCACAGGAATGAATCAAACATAGTCGGTAAGAAGAATCAGTCTTCTTGTACTTAAGTCGGCATTGTGCCTTTTGTATTTAATTCCGATGCAATTTCTGTGTTTCATCGTCAACAAGAAGGTCCAAGGGATACAGTAAACCTCGAGTGAAGCATCGGACTCTATAAGTAGTGTCACAGGAATGGTTCAAAACATAGACAGTAGGAAGAGTCAGTCTTCTTGTACTTAAGTCGGCATTGTGCCTTTTGTATTTTATTCCGATGCAATTTCTGTGTTTCATCGTCAATGAGAAGGTCTGAGGGATATAGTAAACCTGAAGTGAAGCATCGGAATCTAAAACTAGTGTCACTGGAATGGTTCAAATCATAGACAGTAGGAAGAGTCAGTCTTCTTGTACTTAAGTCGGCATTGTGCCTTTTGTATTTAATTCCGATGCAATTTCTGTGTTTCATCGTCAATAAGAAGGTCCAAGGGATACATTAAACCTGAAGTGAAGCATCGGAATCTATAACTAGTGTCCCAGGAATGGTTGAAAACATAGTCAGTAAGAAGAGTCAGTCTTCTTGTACTTAGGTCGGCATTGGTCTCTTTTGTATCTCATTCCGATGCAATCTCTGTGTTTCATCGTCAATAAGAAGGGCCAAGGGACACAGTTAACCTGGAGTGCAGCATCGGAATCTATAACTAGTGTCACAGGAATGGTTCAAAACATAGACAGTAAGAAGAGTCAGTCATCTTGTACTTAAGTAGGCATTGTGCCTTTTGTATTTAATTCCGATGCAATTTCTGTGTTTCATCGTCAATAAGAAGGTCCAACGGATACAGTAAACCAGAAGTGAAGCATCGGAATCTATAACTACTGTTACAGGAATGGTTCCAAACATAGTCAGTAAGAAGAGTCGGCATTGTGCCTTTTGTATTTAATTCCGATGCAATTTCTGTGTTTCATTGTCAATGAGAAGGTCTGAGGGATATAGTAAACCTGAAGTGAAGCATCGGAATCTAAAACTAGTGTCACTGGAATGGTTCAAATCATAGACAGTAGGAAGAGTCAGTCTTCTTGTACTTAAGTCGGCATTGTGCCTTTTCTATTTAATTCCGATGCAATTTCTGTGTTTCATCGTCAATAAGAAGGTCCAAGGGATACATTAAACCTGAAGTGAAGCATCGGAATCTATAACTAGTGTCCCAGGAATGGTTGAAAACATAGTCAGTAAGAAGAGTCAGTCTTCTTGTACTTAAGTCGGCATTGGTCTCTTTTGTATCTCATTCCGATGCAATTTCTGTGTTTCATCGTCAATAAGAAGGGCCAAGGGACACAGTTAACCTGGAGTGCAGCATCGGAATCTATAACTAGTGTCACAGGAATGGTTCAAAACATAGACAGTAAGAAGAGTCAGTCATCTTGTACATAAGTCGGAATGTGACTTTTGTATTTAATTCCGATGCAATTTCTGTGTTTCATCGTCAATAAGAGGGTCAGAGGTATACAGTAAACCTGAAGTGAAGCATCATAATCTATAACAATTGTCACAGGAATGGTTCAAAACATAGTCAGTAAGAAGAGTCAGTCTTCTTGTACTTAAGTCGGCATTGTGCCTTTTGTATTTAATTCCGATGCAATTTCTGTGTTTCATCGTCAATAAGAAGGTCCAAGGGATACAGAAAACCTATAGTAAAGCATCGGAATTTATAACTAGTGTCACAGGAATGGTTCAAACATAGACAGTAAGAAGAATCAGTTTTCTTGTACTTAAGTCGGCATTGTGCCTTTTGTATTTAATTCCGATGCAATTTTTGTGTTCCATCGTCAATAAGAAGGTCCAAGGGACACAGTAAACCTGGAGTGAAGCATCGGAATCTATAACTAGTTTCACAGGAAGGGTTCAAAGCATAGACAGTAAGAAGAGTCAGTCATCTTGTACTTAAGTCGGAATGTGCCTTTTGTATTTAATTCCGATGCAATTTCTGTGTTTCATCGTCAATAAGAGGGTCAGAGGGATACAGTAAACCTGAAGTGAAGCATCGGAATCTATAACTAGTGTCACAGGAATGGTTCAAAGCATAGTAAGAAGAGTCAGTCTTCTTGTACTTAAGTCGGCATCGTGCCTTTTGTATTTAATTCCGATGCAATTTCTGTGTTACATCGTCAATAAGAAGGTCCAAGGGATACAGTAAACCTGGAGTGAAGCATCGGAATTTATAACTAGTGTCACAGGAATGGTTCAAAACATAGACAGTAAGAAGAGTCAGTCTTCTTGTACTTAATTCGGCATTGTGCCTTCTGCATTTAATTGCGATACCGTTTCTGTGTTTCATCGTCAATAAGAAGGTCCAAGGGATACAGTAAACCTGAAGTGAAGCGTCGGAATCTATAATTAGTGTCACAGGAATGGTTCAAAACATAGTCAATAAGAAGAGTCAGAATTCTTGTACTTAAGTCGGCATTGTCCCTTTTGTATTTTACTCCGATGCAATTTCTGTGTTTCATCGTCAATAAGAAGGTCTGAGGGATACAGTTAACCTGAAGTGAAGCATCGGAATCTATAACTTGTGTCATAGGAATGGTTCAAACATAGACAGTAAGAAGAGTCAGTCTTCTTGTACTTAAGTAGGCATTGTGCCTTTTGTATTTAATTCCGATGCAATTTCTGTGTTTCATCGTCAACAAGAAGGTCCAACGGATACAGTAAACCAGAAGTGAAGCATCGGAATCTATAACTAGTGTTACAGGAATGGTTCCAAACATAGTCAGTAAGAAGAGTCGGCATTGCGCCTTTTGTATTTAATTCCGATGCAATTTCTGTGTTTCATCGTCAACAAGTAGGTCCCAGGGATACAATAAACCTCGAGTGAAGCATCGGACTCTATAAGTAGTGTCACAGGAATGGTTCAAAACATAGACAGTAGGAAGAGTCAGTCTTCTTGTACTTAAGTCGGCATTGTGCCTTTTGTATTTTATTCCGACGCAATTTCTGTGTTTCATCGTCAATGAGAAGGTCTGAGGGATATAGTAAACCTGAAGTGAAGCATCGGAATCTAAAACTAGTGTCACTGGAATGGTTCAAATCATAGACAGTAGGAAGAGTCAGTCTTCTTGTACTTAAGTCGGCATTGTGCCTTTTCTATTTAATTCCGATGCAATTTCTGTGTTTCATCGTCAATAAGAAGGTCCAAGGGATACATTAAACCTGAAGTGAAGCATCGGAATCTATAACTAGTGTCCCAGGAATGGTTGAAACATAGTCAGTAAGAAGAGTCAGTCTTCTTGTACTTAGGTCGGCATTGGTCTCTTTTGTATCTCATTCCGATGCAATCTCTGTGTTTCATCGTCAATAAGAAGGGCCAAGGGACACAGTTAACCTGGAGTGCAGCATCGGAATCTATAACTAGTGTCACAGGAATGGTTCAAAACATAGACAGTAAGAAGAGTCAGTCATCTTGTACTTAAGTCGGAATGTGACTTTTGTATTTAATTCCGACGCAATATCTGTGTTTCATCGTCAATAAGAGGGTCAGAGGTATACAGTAAACCTGAAGTGAAGCATCGGAATCTATAACTATTGTCACAGGGATGGTTCAAAACATAGTCAGTAAGAAGAGTCACTCTTCTTGTACTTAAGCCGGCATTGTGCCTTTTGTATTTAATTCCGATGCAATTTCTGTGTTTCATCGTCAATAAGAAGGTCCAAGGGATACAGTAAACCTGGAGTGAAGCATCAGAATTTATAACTAGTGTCACAGGAATGGTTCAAACATAGACAGTAAGATGAATCAGTCTTCTTGTACTTAAGTCGGCATTGTGCCTTTTGTATTTAATTCCGATGCAATTTTTGTGTTCCATCGTCAATAAGAAGGTCCAAGGGACACAGTAAACCTGGAGTGAAGCATCGGAATCTATAACTAGTTTCACAGGAACGGTTCAAAGCATAGACAGTAAGAAGAGTCAGTCATCTTGTACTTAAGTCGGAATGTGCCTTTTGTATTTAATTCCGATGCAATAACTGTGTTTCATCGTCAATAAGAGGGTCAGAGGGATACAGTAAACCTGAAGTGAAGCATCGGAATCTATAACTAGTGTCACAGGAATGGTTCAAAGCATAGTAAGAAGAGTCAGTCTTCTTGTACTTAAGTCGCATCGTGCCTTTTGTATTTAATTCCGATGCAATTTCTGTGTTTCATCGTCAATAAGAAGGTCCAAGGGATACAGTAAACCTGGAGTGAAGCATCGGAATTTATAACTAGTGTCACAGGAATGGTTCAAAACATAGACAGTAAGAAGAGTCAGTCTTCTTGTACTTAATTCGGCATTGTGCCTTCTGTATTTAATTGCGATACCGTTTCTGTGTTTCATCGTCAATAAGAAGGTCCAAGGGATACAGTAAACCTGAAGTGAAGCATCGGAATCTATAATTAGTGTCACAGGAATGGTTCAAAACATAGTCAATAAGAAGAGTCAGAATTCTTGTACTTAAGTCGGCATTGTCCCTTTTGTATTTTACTCCGATGCAATTTCTGTGTTTCATCGTCAATAAGAAGGTCTGAGGGATACAGTTAACCTGAAGTGAAGCATCGGAATCTATAACTTGTGTCATAGGAATGGTTCAAACATAGACAGTAAGAAGAGTCAGTCTTCTTGTACTTAAGTAGGCATTGTGCCTTTTGTATTTAATTCCGATGCAATTTCTGTGTTTCATCGTCAACAAGAAGGTCCAACGGATACAGTAAACCAGAAGTGAAGCATCGGAATCTATAACTAGTGTTACAGGAATGGTTC